>NC_138768.1:785816228-786183728 GCF_965119305.1 Pelophylax lessonae | reverse complement strand
CACAGGGTTCTGTCAGACTTCTGCTTGTCAGTTTTGATTCTGAATTTCAGCAAACATTTCCTCATTACCTTGATGAGTATGAATTCCCATGTAGGTGTTCTAGAGCAGAAAATATATATATATATATATATTAGTCTTCTTAGTAAGCCTTTGTTTTATTTGCCTAAGCATGAAATGTATGCCCTGATTCTATTTCCAGTGGGGTGGAATATACAGAATGCTGTTTATTTTGTGACACAACATGAAGACACGATTGTTCAGTGCGGATTATGTTTCTGCCTGTTGGTTTATTGGCAGGAGCAGAAAGGTGCCTGCTGTTTGGAGTATAGAGAGGTTATAGAGCCCCTGGAAGTGGGAGGGAGTTCTTGAGAGGTCAGCACATTTCTGGACAGTGTTTATCCCATTGGACCAGACTCCGAGGCGTTGCCGGGATCATTGCTTAACTCCCTCACTTCCTCAAATATAAACCACAGCATACATCTGTGTGTTAGATAATGAGCTTTGAATAACAAACATTAACTCACTCTTTTTTTTTTTTTCTAGGTCGCTTGAACTACCCCCATCCAGGAACAGATAGTCTTCTCATGTTAAATGGTAGGTAGTTTTTTTTTTTTTTCTTTCTTGAAATAAAGTTGAATAAAAAGAAATAAAGAATGCAACATTCTATATGCTGTCATTTTGTGAGTTTGCTTATATACCGGCGGGCAATGTGAAGCGCAAAGTTTCAGATTATTAATTGTCAGAAGGGAGCGTCGTAATTAAAAGCTGCTGCACTAGTTAATTTTAAGGGTACGTGCATGGCAATTATCAGGATTCCCCTGTGGAGTGTTAGGTTTGTGCTTAAAATGTCTTCCCTTGTGGGTGACTTTGGGTATAATTATTGCAGAAATCCAGCTAAACAGGTTAAATGTATATGTGAATTATTTTACTTGCCTGGAGACTTATTCTGCTCAATCTTTTAGATTTCACACATCCCGGCAACGTTTTATAGCCAAAAAAGATCATTTCATTCAGAGCCTACAGCTCTGCAGCACCCAATGTCAGAGAGGGATTAAAGGAGAAAGGGGCCCAAGGCAAAGTAGCAGCTTTGCCCCCCTCCATGCTTTCAACTGACATTGATAAGAATTGCAATAGACACCTAAAAACTGCTTCATTTGTATTGTTTGTACTGACATGACAATCTGCATCAGACACCTACTGCCTTCAATGACTTCCTCCTATGTGAAGTGACAGGCAGGTGCACAGCTTTAAACAATTGCCCTCACCCTGCTTTACTACAGAAGCTTGAAGGTGATAGCTGGACATGTGCTGGGCCCCTGGGATAGAGAGGCTGACCCCGTGGGTGGGTACATCGGACCCCACTGCCAGGTAGCTTCTAAAATAAGGAATAGATTTTGGGGTCCTGCTCTTGACTTTCATTAAATAGCGCACAGCACCCACAAAATTGTTTCAGTGTTGCAGCCAGATAGCCTACCAAGTCAAGACGGCCAAGTAAGATGAAAATGGCAAGCATAAAAAAGCCTTACAAATAGTCTTATGCTGGCCATACACACACAGAATTTCGGCCGAAAATGGTTGTTTTAGGAAAGATCATTTGAAAATCGGGCCGTTAGTGAACACAAGTTTACCGACTATTTCAATTGTGTGCCCGGCTAATGTCGATGGATCCATAGCGAAAAACTATTATCGTTTCAACGAAAGTTTATACCTGTATGGTACAATTGAAACGAAAATAATATTCTGACTTGTATTGCACATGTCTTTGAAATATCAGTTATCATCATGAAAACGATTATGTAAAAGAGTTTATTCTGTCAGTTAGTGGCCAATTCGCTTTCGACTGATGAATAATCAATCATTCAGTCTGCAAACGGCCGAAGATCTGTGCATGTATGGCCAGCATTAGGCTTATGCTCTGTACAGTTTAAAGTAGGGAAGGGTTAAAACCCCCGCTATGATATTTAATTTTTCTGATTTTGGGGAAATTTTACCTTTTACTTCCTTTCCTAGACACGCAACAAAAGCAAAGGGAATTCCCTCCTTGTCTCTGGAGCAGGTGTCCCAATTTCCCCTTTGTTCTGGGTACAACTTAAAGTGTTACTAAACCCAGGACCCTGCATTCACTATATCCGGTCTCCCACAGTACACAGAACATGGAAATGTAATACATTTAGTAAATATAAACTCCTAAATACTTTTTCTCATCAGCAGTATATAGCAGTCTTGTGACTTTTATCAGTGTCAGGTTAAAGTTTGTAGGAGTAGTTTTCATTCTCCCATAACTGTCCTATGAGGCTGCAAGCCTCCTGACCCCCTGGACAGTGCTGATTGGCCCTGTGCTGATCACATGCATCCTCCCCTCACAAAAAAACAAAAAAACTCTAGTAATACACATCAATCAGGAGATTGATTGGGGACTGTGGAAGAAGGGGAGGATCAGGTCAGGGAAGACAGAGTCAAGCAGCCTTTTTACACACTGCGCAGGATTAACCCCTTTGGTTCCACAGTGAGTAAAACAAGCATGCTTTACTTCACAAACACACTGATTTTAAGGTTGTAGGTTTCGTAATACGCTAACCTTCTTAGATTTCTCCTTTTTTTTTTTTTTTGCTGGATAGGTTCTTAACCTTCCCCATTGCATCCAAAACTTTAAAAGAAAAAGAGAGAACACTTTAACTTTAGATAACAAAAAAGTATCACAGACCACATTTAAGTGTGTTTTTGCAAGTGGTATAGGGCTGCAATCATATTAAGCTTCATAAACAATCTACAATAGGGGTGCTCAACCTTTTGGGGGCCACAATTAAATTAAATGGTTCAGAATTTTAATTTTTTTTTTATTTTGAAAAGCATAATAAACATTTTACTCCTGCGTCTGCTGAATGCAGGCAGGAGGGAGGGGAGGAAAATAGAGAGGATTGGTTCCTGTTTATCCTGCCCCTCCTGTCCAAGTGTAAAACAGGATTTGACAGCGAGGCAGCACAGGACCCCGGGGCATGGGGCATGGGTCACCATTGCGACTCCTGATGCTACACCAGTGGTTGGGTGGTGGGGGGGAAACACATCTCAACTATGTAAATAAGCTCTTACTGTTCTGAGCCCCCTATAAGGCTGCTTTCATGATGTGCTGCGGTTTACCTGCACTGCAGGCTCAATGCACCTGCGGCTTTCCTGCAGATTAGCTGCGCTTTGCCATAGACTTCTATTATATCTTGCAGAAAGCACACCAGACCCGCAGGATATAATAGAAGTCTATGGCTCAATGCAGCTAACCCGCTGGAAAGCCACAAGTGCACTGCACTGCACTTGTGGATCATTGTGAAAACCGCCTAATAACACTTTTATTTAAAAGTGCTCATAAATGCCTTTTTTCAAAACTATGATGTTTAATACAGAATATTCTCATTGGTAAATTGATGTTTAATAAATAAACTGACCTTGGCTGTTAGGTTCCTGTCCCAGAAGGAGTAATACCAAAAAATGCGCTTCACCTAGGACAGCCGTTTGCTTCCTTTGGTGCCAGCATACATCCACTCTCATTCTTTGGGATGGCGGCACAACAACCCGAGATCCGGGCTTGCCAACCCGCCATCCCAGAGCAGGTGGTCACAAACCACATTAGAGGGCTCAGCCAGTTGAGCACCCCTGATCTATAGTGTATTGTCAATAAGTACACAATTAATAGTGGAGTTGTTCTAGTAATATTTTAAGTAGTTTTTGATGTGGCTTTCACATTCTTGCTTTCCATACTCTAACATACACTGGTATGAGTATGCTCCCAGTTGCTATCTCTATCAAATTTGCCATCCTCACAAAAAAACTGCTGAGATTGCAGGACAAGCCATTAGGAGAAGCTGCCGTTTGCAATCAGTATGATAGACATGCTTCACTGCAGGAACAGTAAATTGCAAGCCATGTGCAGCCTACTTCACACGAATCACAGCCTGCATATGTACGAAGCAAATAGCTGCTGTCAGTACATATACTGTTTTTATTTTATCTTAAAGAAAAAAAACACATATTCAATAAAGTTACTTACATGGAGTGGATTTCATTCACATTTATTAACAAACTTTAAAATGACGCCAGGTTTCATCTGCATATCAAAGACTCAATGTAGCATGTGAGAGTCTGATGTGTAGACTGAGAGTTAGTCACCATTATTGCAAAATGTTCATTTGACATTTTAAAGGGGTGTTTGATTACCCTCAATACATAACCAATCGCTAGTAAGGAGACTCGCAGGAAAACCAGAAATCCTCAGTTTGTTTGGGATACCCACTCCCCATCTCCCTGCTGGTAAAACTTGGTATTGCCACATTAAAGGATAAGTTTACCTTTGGGGACATGTTACATGTTACATTCGTTTTTAGGGTTGTCACTGCTGCAGCTGCTCCCTGCTGCCCTCTCTCCCTGTGACAGCAGTATGGGGAGAAGTTCCCCATATTAGCTGTAACTTTTTGAAAACAGCTCGAGTTATGTGATTGAATGAACTGCAAGTGCTGACACCTTTTTCGGCTGTCGGCTTGTAGTTCTCAATGAACTACCACAGCGCTGTTGAGCGTTGTGGTAGTTCATTGAGTCTTCCTGTCTGTGAATCTGCCTGGCCATACAATGTACAGGCAGACAGCTCACACTAACTGTTTGTAGGAGACCTGCATGGCATTAACGATCTGCTAATTGCAGGTGTAATGCTTTCCAGGCTCCTAAAAAAAAAAAGAAAAAATTACCTGCAAAAAAATGTGCATTTTATTCTTTTAACAAAGTAGTTGTTTGTGAGAAGTCAAGTTCTGATCTGGCAAGTGACGCAAGCAGCAGAACTTGGATTGTACAGTTTAATAGAGGGCTGTGGGAGATAGGAAATTGCCTGTGCTTCTACATGGAAGCCTGTCGATTACATAGTGGATTTTAGTTGTTTTTTTCAATGACTAAAGAAAAACTATCTTCCAAGCTTTTTTACCCACCTGTAGTATTAGCCAATTTTCACCTTGCATCGAAGTGAAATGGTATCTTGAGGGCACGGCCAGCTCTTACATTGATGGGGCATTGCCTACTGTTCTTGCCGTATGTTGACCGGTTCACTTTTTGCCAAATGCAAGACAGTCACAGTTTGGTTGTCTGGTAAATTCCACAAAATTTGTAGGTTGCAATTTAAATATGTCTCCAAATAATTGGCGGACTAACGCCAATCTCTTTAGCTAATTCTGGTAAGCTGGCCATATTGTATGGCTGTTGGCAAGATTTTATTGGTCACTTTTACTAAATCAGTACAACAAATTTTACCGTGTGGACAGCCCAATCCCTCATCTTCTGTAAAACCTGGAAACTGCAAGGTGCAAAAAGCCAGTCCTGAATCCTTTTACTCTTCCACTTATACTCTTCCAGTAGATGATGAAGTAAGGACACCGTATTTTCTGCTGTATGATTTATTGTGACCTCTGTAAGCTTTGCCTCAGCCCACAGAATATGCCGGATTATTAATGGCTTTTTTCAAGCATGGCTCGAAGAAGCATGGCTCAGTTTTCCTCTCACCTCCCTCTGACCTTCAGAGATACTTCTAGGTGTATTTAACTAAGACAAACATTCCCCTGCCAGCAGAGCATTTTCCATTAAGACCAGTGAAGTGTAGCCTCGACTTGCTGCAGTGCACCTTTGTGACAAGAAACAGTTTGGTCAGATATTAACGAGTGATGAGGGGGAACTCAAACACATCAACTGTAGTACAGCTATGGGTGACCTGCGGAGCTCTGGCAATTAGATAAAAGCTGTCACAATATACTGGTGCTTGCAGAATCCAAACAAGGTACATTGAGAATCGTAGCTCATCATTTGGAGGCCCAGAACCAGTCTTGTACCAGTACACACTAAATCTTGAGATTCCTGTACATGGCCTTACTTGAAGCTGTAGGAGCTCTATTACCCTACATGCGAAGGCTGATGGAGATTTTAAGAGATCAGTGAGTGGTTATCCCTTTTCATCTTTTTAAAAAGGAAGGATCTTGTAAAAGCATGAGATACGGTGTTTGAAGAGCTTCAGCTTTCATTCTTTTACATATCAAAAAAGGCCATTTCCAAAAACAACCTTTTCTACATCTTAAAACACAAGGGCTCTGTGTCTTACTAGTGTCTCCAGCAACATTACTAGTTGTGGGGGAATGGTTACCAATGAGAGCCCGTAGGTGTTTTCCTACAAGATAGTTCTGAAGATGAATTGATGGGGGAACGGCACAGACACAGTGCAGTTGATTTACTAAAGGTCTGTGAACTTTGCAAGTGCAGTTGGGCTCATTTTCCCCAGAGCTTAGTGAATGTTGCGAAGCTTCACTATGTAAAGAATACCCAATCGGGTACAAGGAAAATGAGAGGATGCACATGATTGGGTAATGGAATCAGAAAAGCTTTCCCACTTTCACTAAGTTCTGGGTTAAATAAGTGCAACTGCACTTGCAAAGTTCACTCTTTGCCATTAGTAAATCAAGCTCATTTGTTCTTCCGACTGGTATAGATATAGGCAAAAAATGATTCTGCCTGGTTGGTTAGTCCCACTTGATTCCTCTGCATTTTCTCACATGACAATGCATGACAACAGGAATCCCATTATTGTCTATTGGGACCAGGTCACACCTATGCAACATGCTTTTGTGCACCTATGAAAATGATGCTGGCTCTTTTTTGGTGCAGCATAATGCATCTATGGCCCTACAAACATCCATAGACATGCAAGAAAATCATCAAAAACACATTTAAAAAAAAAATGCAAGAAAATACTGATTGGCTATTTTTCAGATAAGCAGCTCCTTCCCTTCCCCATTAAGAGACTGAGATTATTTGATAAAACTTTAAAATTAAAATTCATGAAACATTGCAATCATTGGTTAAAATAGTGGCATCACCAAATGGACAAATATTCATTTCATTTCAAAATTTCATCACACATGAACGTAGTTTGCATACAGAACAGTACGCAAAAGAGCTGCTTTCAGGTAATAACTCCAATGAGGATACGTGAATAAATGCTCATGCAAAGAACCATTGATGCTTAGAGGAACATGGCCACATACAGCCACATGTATGGCATGCTGTACCCATCATGTGTGACTCCCTGGGCGTTGGAAAGCAACAGTAAACAATGCAAGCCATATTAAATGTCTGTAAAAGCCCTGTGTGCATGAACGCCAAGGTAAAGCAATGTTAACTAACTGAACATTCACTCTGTTAGGTGAACAGCCTTTTTTTGTAAATCAGTTGCAGTTTGTACAATTGCCCAATTAAAGTGCATCATCCAGACTAAAATCTGTTGGAAAAGAAATCTGCCAATGTGCTAATTTGTATTGGCTGGAGTGCGAGTTTGTCTTTAGCAGTTGGCTTTTACTTTCGCACCAAATAGCAAAGCACTTTTGTTAGTTGTAAATCGTGACCTTTGACTCCAGGGGTTAATAAACTGAGGCCATGGATGGCTTGACCTCTAGCCCTCGGAGAATAATTATCCCTGGGCATAACTATTGATCTAATGAATGACTACTGAGCACAGGAAGATGAATCTTTCTGCCAGAAGTTCCCCTCTGCAGCAATTTATTTGGTGCTTAATCCAAAACAGGATGGCTCTTCCAATGATGGTGTCATGTGGAGAGGACATAAAAATGGTTTATGGTGACATGGAGTATAATCAGGTGCTGTGTGCCCTGAAAAATGTTTCGGTTTATGAGTGCTAGGAAAATAATTGCAGCGAACACAGGCCCTACATGTCTATGTCTTTTCGTATTTACATTATCATTATGTATGGCCACCTCTACCAGACTGGAGATGAGTCATGTTCACTCTGCTAAATCTGGTCATGGAACCTCAAACTATTCACTGGTTGTGATTTCTCACCCGGTAGGGTAGACTGACAAAGCATCACCCAGAGTGCTTTCTGATAAAATATAGAACTGTACCGGCACAATTTACAAAAATGTATTTATTGCCTTTTGGGCATTATTCACAGCTGCAGTATTTCATCTATATTGCAGGACTGTGGTTTCTTCTGTCATGCCTCTGGGCAAAAGGTAAAGCTGAATACCACCAGCAAGATATAAAAGAGACAAATTAAATCTGAATTTCAGGATAAGCAAATGTTGTCTAAATGTATTCATCCTGCGTATTCTTGAATCGTGGTGTACTTTCTTCCAGACCTATGCAGTAATTCAGTGTGAAAATTCTAGTGAAGGAGCTTCCTGTAACAGACTGGTCACTGCTCCGCTCTCTCCTTGTGCAGGATGGCTGGTCTCCTCTCCACCCCCTCCTGTAGTTTTCTGCAGGCATCTTGTAGTTGGTGGATCCTGCTGGGTCCCTCTCACATCTCTGCTCTCTGGACAGACTATATACAGTAAAACCTTGGGCTGCGAGCATAATTCAATCCGGAAACATGCTTGTAATCCAAAGTACTCCTATATCAAAGCAAATTTCCCCAAAAGAAATAATGGAAACTCAGATGATTCATTCCACAACCATTTATTCATAAGTCCTTCAGTTTATAGTCTATATAAAAAGATTATAGCAATGTGATAGGTTGTATAACCATAAAATGTCCATCCACAAATGGCAGCCTCTACAAGGGGTTTGGAAGCAAAATCCAGCAGGAGCTACAGAGTATAAAAGATAAGAGAGGTGCCTCTAACTTTAGCAATATGGTTACAGTTAATGAAGGTACAACATTTATCAACTCACATAGTTGATGATCAAAAGAGGCACACCTAAGAATGCAGGCATTCGGGGTAAAGCTGTCCACATGGACCATCCTCTGCACTGCCGGCTCTCACCGCTGTCAGTCTGCAATCGTGACCGGGAAGACTACCCTGCAGTAGAGCGATCTGAAAGTGAGGCTTGGAGCACTTGTCTAGCGCAGCGTGGAAGGGATGACATCAATGATGCTGCGGAGGATGGTATATGTGGATAGCTTTACCCCAAATGACTGCATACTTAGATGTGCCTGTTTTAATCATCAACCATGTGAGTTGCTAAATGTTGTACCTTCGTTAAATTTAAAAATATTACTACAATTAGAGGCACCTCTCTTCTCTTTTATACTCAGTTGTGACATGACTTGCCTATTTTCAGGCTGCTCCAGGCCATTCACGTGATCGTAATCGCTCCCCTTTGTTAGCCTGCAGTGACTTCAGAGAATAGGAGTGCCAACAATGGATGGCCCATAGTAAGCCTATAGCTGATGTCGCTATTCAGGCATTCCAGCTGTTGTCGGAGTTCTTTCCTCTCCCCTGTAGCCGGTGTTAGCTGACACAGGGAAGATCACGTGACTGGACCGGAATGCCTTAAAAATAGGTAAGTATATACATCTTACACAAGTTAGTATAGGTGTCAGAAGGGGGGAGCAGTTTTAAGATTAGTTATTGATCTCCCGGAATTCCACTTTATTGCGGCACTGTACTCATCAGTATATCTTTAAGCCCTGGTTCACACCAGTGCGGCTTTGAAATTGGCTTTTGAAGATTTCAAAGCTGTAGATCAGTGCGATTTGCACCTCCCCAATTTCATTGCTGCTTGCGACTTAATTTAACAGAAGTTGCAATGAAATCCCAAAAAAGTAGTGCCGAACCTTTTACAAAGTCGCTTCGACTTGAGTTGCAACGATTTGATTGGTTCCATTACCGGGAATGGGGTGCAACTTGTCATGCGATTTTGAACTGTCAAAACGCACTGGTGTTTGCACCCAGTGTAATTACCTGAATTTGACTGGGTATCTACTTCATGCTGTCCATTGTATAGCAAAGCTCAGACTGAAAGTAGCCCAAGGAGCCAACCTTGTGTGCTACAGTGCAAGGAACATTCTGATCGGTTGAGAGAGCAGCGTGACAGAGATGAGCTCCGCAGTGTGCCACTTCTCCTTTTACAGTCCAGTCACAAGGTGGGGGTTGGGAGGAGATATGTAAATGAAAGTGAAACTGCAGCAGAGAAAGATCAGGTCCCATTACCTGCAAAGGCAGAATTGTGCTGTATGGCAGAGCTGTGTACATAGCAAAAATGAATAGATACATACAAATGATTTAGAAAATAAAATGTGTCCTTATATGTTTTTCTGAGTATTTAGCAGTTTTAGAGCTTAGTTTTCATTAAAAGAAAAGCGCAGGTTTACAAAACCTACACATACTCGCCTAGATGGCTGCAGCATCGATCCCCTGCCGACTCTACACTGAGAACTTAGCAACCAGCTAATCGTGTCTTCAGTGAGCAGAGAGCCGGTGACTCAGTCAATGGCTCTCTGCTCCACCCCTTCAGTGCTCACTGGAATGTCGGGCTATGGAGGGGTTCAGGAGCAGCTGGCTCAGCCTTTCAGCGCACCAATCAGGCATCTGGATGGGTCTAAATATTATTGTCAGGATCACTGCAGAGCCACAGCTTGCTCTGTGATGTCAGCTAAAAGTGGGCTGAAAATGGGAAATAGGAGTGCAGAATTAAGTGCACTCCTGTGACCCACAGGGGAAAAGCTTTGACCATACTTTAATTTTTGGTCTTACTGCATAATTTTGCATGCATTTTTTTTTTGTCTACAGCTCAGCAGAAAGGCACTTCAAAAGCCACCCCCCCTTTTTTTTTTTTTATTCCTGGCGTATGCACTGGGAGATAAATTCATGTTCTCATTTTGCCAACGGCTTTAAGCTTTGGTAGGTTATCCCTATGAGCAGATGATTGACGTAGAAGCAATGTAGGTTTGAAAATCTCTGTTCAGATCCAGTGTGAAATCTCCAATTAGACTCCAGTTGTTTAACACACTCAGCGAGCTAACAGGCCTCTGGGGCCGAGAGGGATTATAAACCTTTCCTCACCCGCTCTCTGCATATCAGCCTTGACATTTTTCACCTATCGGGGGATGTGGGCTTCTGTTGTGAAAGCGAACGGTGTTATATAATTGAGGGCACAATTGAGTCCAGGCAATTTTCATGCAAATATCTTTAATGCAGTATTGCCTGCAGCACAGCTCCTGCCTAATGGGCTGCTTTAACACTGCAGGTCGGCACAGATATTTTTTTTTTTTAGGCTAGCTGATGTCGGATTCGTTTTACTAGATACAAAGGAATGGCTCTGACTTAATGGACTTGTAGTTTTAAGGAGGAACTTTACTGTATGCTATTTGTGTGTCAGCTGACCTTTATACTTTACTTACAAAATTATGTAAGCACAAGCAAAGATTTTTCTTTTTAATTACGCTTCATCTATGGTCTGCCAGTAGTCTTAAATTGGCCATACATGGAGCGAATTGTGGCTGGTTCCTGATGAGCTACTCAAAATTCATTCTGTTGTTGGCCCTTTTAACATCCTTCCACTCATTATTGTTTGAAGGAACCGGGAGAGAAATTGTTTGCCCAACAGCGCCACCATCCAATCAGATGCAGTCACTGTTTAGGTATTTTGTCAGAATGCCACATCGGGGATTCATCCATCCAACCTGTTTTACGATTTTGTTATTACAGCTTTATGCACATGGAAGAATTTAGGTAGGAGCTACCCATGACAACTACTTTTTATCAGAACATCATAGTTGCCAATTATGAGGGGAAAGAGACAGACAAGGCATGCTCCAACTGATCGATGATCCAGTATTGGATTTAAAAAAAATTGCTTAGTTTGCATATTAGAAGTTCTCGTAGCCTTAATTTGGCCACAGATGGTTCGAATCTGAGTTGTTTCAGCAGGGACTGGCTGAGATTCGAGCCATGTATAGGTAGGCTGACAACCAGCCTGTTGGGTTTTACATGCGATTATTTCGAGTGGCTCCTCGTGACCCCCGCCGGGAGAAATCAATGGCTCCACTCTAGGGATTCCCCCATCAACACAGTCAGGGGTTGCAGGAAACAAAAGTGCTCATTTTTGGCCAGCATTAGAAAGGCAAATTTTTTGGTAGGTTTAATTTAAAGTTTAGACCATGGGTGTTCAACCTTTTGGCCTCTCTGGGCCACATTGAGTGTAGAGAAATTTTCTCGGGCCGCAAAACAATATAGACTATAGTTAAGGCATGTAATAAAATGCCGCCGTGCCCCCCGCACTAATTTAACACAACTAGAGGATGATCAAATTAAATGGAATCAGTATACAGAGGTTTACTTCTTCTGAGAGACAATAAAGGAACACTCTAACCACCATGACCACATGATGACAGGTTGGACATGCCTGGTTTAGACCTGGTTTGGCCTCTAAAAATGAGAAGGTTTTTTTTTTTTTAGACTAGAAACTTTGACATATCTTTGGAAGGAAGAAATGTAAACCATGAATTTCTAGTCCTGAAGCGTACAGAGATGTGGGCCACTAAAGGCTCGTGAATCTAAAGCTTTTTAATGTGTGAAACATCAAAGCTTCATAAGTGGTACTCTGATGCAGTTTAATTTCCTTATAATCTTTCGTAATCCCTCTGATTCTGCAGAACAGAACAGAAAAATATTGTGCAAGCTTTGGAGGCTGATGTGCTTTTATAAATAACACTTCTTTTCTGATTAAAATGGGTGTCCTTAAAAGGCTACTAGATCCAAAAACATTTTTTGGACAGTGTTAAGAGTATTTTGTGATTTCTGAACGTTGACAGCTAAAATGGTACTTCAGCCAATCGGAGGAAGCCTTGTATTCATTGATAAAATACAAAGCATCCTGTTCATGGGTTTCCTGAGTAATGAACAGCCTGACTTGACTTTGTTCCAGAAGTCCCCATACAGCTGCCGAAACAAAAAACTGTGTGCTACATACAGTACAGTGCTGACAGCGGTCACATAATAAGGAAATGGTTTGCATCAGCCAACTTGGCACAAGCAAGCAACTATTTAAAGTGATGGCAAAGCTGGAATTGGACTTTACACAGCCTAGATCTCCATACACTGGTACATTTCGTTTTGATAACAATAACCTGTCCTTGTGCAAAAAGCCACAGGCTCTCCCAAAAAAGGGAGGTCATGTGTGAAAAAAGTGGACTTTAAAGGCACAACATGAGACATTAGTACAAGGTATTAGATAAAAAAAAAAAAAAAAATGTTCTTAAACATTTTTTTTATCTAATACCTTGTACTAGTGTCACATATTGTGCTCAAACCAGAGCTCCCTTTTTGGGAGAGCCTGTGGCTTTTTGTATTACATATTAGGATGGTGGCACGCTCTTGAGGGCTCCTTTTTTCTTATCCACCTGTTCTTGTTGTGGTTATGTTTTGGCTTTTTGAACTTCTATTGCTGTGCACATAACGGTACTGCTGTGCGCTAACTTCAAGTGACATGTAGGCAGGTACTGGTTCGCCTCCAACCTGAAACAACGGCACAGTGCCATCTACAGGTTGGAGGGAGTTTAAGGGAATTGTCCCTTTATGGACTCATCTGTTTTCTTAGCAAAGACAGCTGTCTGATTGGATGCTGAAATCCGTTGAGATCTCAGGCAGCCTTCTTGATGAGGGATGTTATAAATAGGGGGACTTAAGTCATTTGGGCACACCTGGAGCATGTGGTAGGCCAGAGACAGGTACCTACTGATTGGGGAAAGAGCACAGTGCAGGGAAAGGTTCCAGACAAGTAGGGTAAGCCTAGGAAGCATTTCTTTAATGTGGGGTAAGTTCTGGTGTCTGCAATAGTAGTGCGAGGTCTCCTCTCACAGTGAAAACTGCGCCGATCTGGTACAACTTATACTGACAACCCTCCAGTGGAAACGGTCTTCTGGTGGTACAAATTGAAAGATAAATAACTCTGTGATATTTAAATTTCTGGAATGCCTTATACTGATGCCAGTAGAACTGTTGGATAACTGATAACCTGTGGAGATTAATACAAGATAATTCAGTGCAGTGTAGTCACTGAGACTGTGTGGGTACCTTGACTGAGGCCCTGCCTACAGATGCATCAGGCACTGTATGTCATTCACTGTAAGTGCTTAAAGTGCACTGCATGGCGATACAGGCTGTACTTGATGGTGCGCACAGTCTTGTAACCCTAGGCAGGATTGCGCATCAGAGGACGACAATTCCATGTCTATGGGTAGGCAGAGATTTTATAGTATAACCAACAGTGGCAGGGGGACAATATTACATAACGTTTCTGACTAAAGAAGGTTTGCACACCAATTTTTATTGCACTTAAAGGTAATGTTTTCTGTACCTGGGTTTTGATAAACTTTTTAATACAGTACCATCTCTGAGAGAGCAGGCAGGGTCCTTCCTCCGAGTCATTCAGCTATGTGTGTGTGTGTGTGTGTGTGTGTAATCCTGAGATCCTTCAGTTTAGGTCGGTGCAGCTCCACAATAACCAGTGGCAACGTAAAGATGATTATTAACGTATATGCAGCATTTTAGATTTGCCTGAAAAGATTTTTAATTCTGAGCCAAATATATAAAAAAAAAAAAAAGAAAAAGATGCATTACATTATTTTTCCCATGTTGGAGATAACAGTCATGTGACCAGGCAGCAGACAAGTTTTCTGTTTTGACTGTAGAGAAAGGCAATTTGGTGAGTATACAAGGTAGAGGCACGCATGGCTATAATAGGCATTGTTATAATTTGATTTCCACTTGGCTTACAAGCCCTACAGGAAATAGTATTTCAGATATACAAATGATTTCTAAAAATAAGTAGTGGATGAATGGATGTGCTAATGCTACCCACTGTTCTATGACCAGCACGTGACTGTAAGGGAGGTGTCTCCTGTTTGTAAGAACAAGCTATTTATTTGCGTCTCTTCCCATGTGATCTACTCCCTGTTTTATAATCTGCAGGAACACTGCCTTTTCCGTTGGCACCCGATAAATTATACATGGTACTCTTTTCCAGATGGAGCAAACGAAAACAAAAATCGGAATTTTCTAACAGCTGACATGCACGTGATATCTTAAAAAAAAAAAAAAAAACTTTTAGCACTCCAAAGCTCCTTCTTTAAGTCTAATATATAAGGAGAGGTTTTAGATCTCTGTAAGCTTGTATCCTCCTATTTATAATTGGCCATGAAAAAGAGATTAATACCGTATTTTCCGGCGTATAAGACGACTGGGCATATAAGACGACCCCCCTAATTTTCATCTACTGGTAATACTTATACTTAGGTTACCTTGGAGATATTATACTCGGCGTATAAGACGACCCCCCATTTTTGGGGGATTTTTTTGAGGTTCAAAAGTAGTCTTATACGCCAGAAAATACAGTACTTTTGCCTTCCCTACCTGTGAATTTTTATTCCTGACTTCACCTTTTTTCTTTTTCTCTCTCTTCACAAACATGCAGATGAGCCTAGACCAGAACTAAATCCCAGAATTCTTGGAATGGTCCCAGATTTGAGGGTGTCAAGCTCCGTTAAGCATTCCAAAACACACATACATAATGTTCCCAAAACAAACCTTTGTTTTATTAATTGGACTATATTGCACCGTCTCTTATTCACAAAGGCATTTCAATGAAATATAAATTTCTTGGATTTTGCTGAATATTTGTTGCTGAATATTTGTTTTTCTACAAATGGACTTTTGTGGAATTGGCAGAATAAAGGAGTCATAATGTAGTGTTTTTTGCCAGTCTTGTCATGGGGGTCATTCTTGTGACGTGTACAATGTGATGTTTGGTACATGCTTTGTCACATTCTGGTCTCCTAATAATTTATTTTTTCTAGCGATTAAAAAAATAAATAAATAAAAGAACACGTTAATGTGTGCAGTGTGGGTTCAGAAACTGAAAGAAATATTTCGGACATGTGTACTTTTAATTTGAGTCTGCCATAAAACTGGTAGGTAGAAATGGTCATTGGTTCGTTGTTTTAAATCTACCTGAAAGTAATTTTTTAATTTATTTTCTCATTTTTACTTGCTCTTTTTCTTCATGGCACTTTGTCATATTAATTTGTGGGATATTCTGCTGTGTTTTTAGGCAATGCAATCAGCACACTTGCAGATATATATTCATTTTTATGATAAGCCACCCATCATTTTTACTGTTCAGTGAATCATTGTGGGTCTGAGCTTGACCCAAAGGATTTGCTTTGACATTAGATGAAAAGTACAATTGGTAAAATGCAATATTGTCCTAATGGTCTTCTTACATACTAGATAAAAACATAGTTTATAAGCAGTATCTAGTAGTAAAAAAAAAAAATTAAGGCTGATTAAATTAAAATTTAGCTTACCAACAAAATAGTCAAATCATATTTATGTTTGGCGTAATTTATGCACCCTTCCTCTGAACCTTTATATAGGAGTGGATGATACCTACAAGCAAGCCGCCTGTGTACAAGCTTTTTTTTTTTTTTTTATTATGCAGTGTCATCAAAAGGGATTCTAATACTAATGAATGCTCGTTACATTTTGTACCCTAACTTTTATCATTTTAAAAGTACAGTCTACCCAAAGGTTAAAGCGATATTAAACCCCAAACCAAAAATGTAATGTAATATATTGCAGCTTACCAATCATTCGATGTGGTGGCTGCAATTTCTTTTTTTTTTTTCTTCTTTTTTTCCCCCTCTGTTTGCACCTGGTGATCTGGCCAGTAACACATCTCCTATATTAGAGTGCCCCTACTGAACCAGACCAGAGAAAGAAAATCAATGGTTTATAGGGCTGCTAGAGGTCAGTTACTGTACTTCTAACACTGATGGTACTAGTGCCTAAATTTTTCAGGTACTTCTACAACGCCATCAGTTTACATATATATATTGTACAATAACATCAGTCCCTGCTCTCAGGCAGCTTACAGTCTTAAAGATGAAGTAAACCCTCTGAAAAAAAATGTGAAAAAAAAAAACATGTAAAGACAAAGGCATAATGAGCTAGCATGCATCTGATTGGCCGGAGGCACGATTACATCACTCCCATGAATGCGCGTGGGAGCCACCGTCCACGGCACAGGGCTCTGAAGGAACAGCACGGGTGGCCATTCCTTCAGAGTGCATGTGCTGATGATGTCATCGGCTGCATGCACTGTAAATATCTCCTAAACAGTGCAAGTTTAGGAGATATTTATAACACCTATAGGTAAGCCTTAATATAGGCTTACCTATAGGTAAAAGTATTTTAAGTGGGTTTACAACCACTTTAAGGTCCCTAACTCACATTCATACATATTGTATACATAATAGAGCCAATTTAGACAGGAGCCAATTACCTGCCAGTATGTCTTTTGGAGTGTGGGAAGAGTCCAGAGTACCCAGTGGGAACTCACGCAGGGAGAACATGCAAACTCCAGGCATTAAGTGCCGTGGTTGGGATTCTAACTGGCTACCCTAGTGCTGCTAGGTGGAAGTGCCAACCACTTAGCCACTGTGCCTGATAACAAAGGACTGATTTTAATAGGTTGATTTAGCACTTGAAGGTAGGTTAAGTTTAAGGGATTAGGTTTTTTATTTTTGTAAGGTCTCAATTTTTAGTTAGTGTTTGTAAAGTCAATATGTGACTTTACATGTATGCCATGCAGATATGCTGCCATTAACAAAAGTGTTTGTGTGTGTTAGAAATGAAAAGGCGAAATACAGTTTCTGACACCGCAGCTGTGCAGTCACGTGATCCCCCTGTGCTGGCCAGCCTCGACCTATGGAGATAAGCGGGAGGGGCCAAGATTCTCCTGTGACATCAGCCTGCCAACAGAGGGGAATCTCGGCCCCTCCCGCTTCTCTCCATAGATCGGGGCTGCCCAGCACAGGGGGATCACGTGACCGCACAGCTGCTGTGTCAGAAATGGTATTTCGCCTTTTCATTTCTAACTAACAGTTACACTTTCATTAATAGCAGCATTTCTGCATGGCATACATTGATATGTGCTGTATTATGCAACTGAATAGAGGCAGGAGGCGCGAGGAGGAAAGCGATCTAATGTTGGCAGGGAGGGAGGGGGGAAAGACCGTCAGAGGAAAGACGAGAGCTGCAGATGACAAGGCACGTAACCTAACCAGGGAAATTGGGACTCAGCAGCCATGATTATCATGGTCAGCAGAGGCAGGGGGACACCGGTACTGGCAGGACCAACCAGGTTTATTACCAATTAGGAAGTAAAGAATTGCACAACACAAGCACTATGCTGTTATTCGTGCCTTAAGTTAATAGGATCTTGTTTTTTTTTTTTTTTTTTTTTTTTTTTTGGGGGGGGGTTACAAACACTTTAATTCCGTTAGTATTTGAGCTAGGGCAGGACATAGGGGCTGTTTAATGGGAAAGGTTAGGTTTTAGGAGGTAGATATGTGTGGAAATATTTTGGCATTGGGTACTTGGTGCAGATAACCAAAAACTGTTCAGAATAACATCCCTCTTTATACCTGTGGCTGTCATTTCTGACCTCCTCCTGAGAAATCTCATTGGCCTGGCTGTGCTTCATATTCTAAGCTTCATGTGCTATATCTGAGTCACAGATCCAGAGCAAGCATCCACCAAAAGTCAGTAAGAATATTTATTCTGTGTTGGTGAGTCTTACGTATATAAGCTAAAGCATCATCATGAAAGCCTGCAAACTTCATTTTTTTCAACAATCTACATATTTCTTAACAAGTAGTATTAACAAGTAGGCCTGGGATCTTAAAATGAATCTGTATTTTGCCCATGCACAGCAAAGCAAAAGGTTCAAACTAGCGCCCATTTCCTCAGCAGCACATGCCCTTCTTTCCTTTCCTTCCCTGCTGCTCCATTCATCTTCCAGGAGCTAGGAAAGGAAATCAGATTTTCTGTAGTTTGGAGCTTACACGGGGTTGATTCCACTTCCCCTGTATCTGGAAGTGCTAGGTATTTCTCTGTACTCTTAGCGGGTGAGCCTATTGTGTTGCAAAGCATGGTAAACTCCAAGATTTTGGCACTGGAGCTGCTGCGAGATGGCCACAAAAAATATCAGTTTGGGTAGATTGACACTTTAAAATGAAATCAAGGTTGAGCATCTTTTACCAACTATTTCAAGAGCCCTTTCTGATTTTGCCAAACAGTTGGTAATATTAAAATGTATACGTTCATGCCAGAAGTCCTCCTCTGCATATCTGGTGGCGAGTTTGCCACCCACAATGCCAGTTTAGAGCTGATAGTCTATTAGGATAAAAGATTCTATGAAACATTGATAATTTTGTCCTTTGTTTACATGCAGCAAGGAGTTATGGGAGAAGACGAGGTAATCAATTTCTCTATTTATTACTAAAGCTGAATTAACAATTGTTCTACCTGATCAATTCCACTTTGTCCCCTCCCTTTCCTTCAATCAAAATTCCCTAGACACAACTTCTATAAATCGTATGCTTGTATTAACATACAGATTGGTTACTAATAGAATGTTTTATCAACTCCGATCCTTGCACATTTGATTATACTTGATCTTGATTCATGTCAAAAGGCTTACCTGTGTGATTCTCCATTATGTCGAATATGTATAGATATATCATAAATTCAGTCTTGTTTATCTGTGTATTTACATATGTGCCATGATTATAGCCGAGTGCTGCGAGAGACTGCAGAAATGGGCTCTTGTATTATGCTGCTTCTTCCATTAAAATCACAAATAAAGGTATTGCTTCCAACAGGGCGTAACTAAAATCCACAGTGACCTGGCACAGATTGTGTTCCTTTTTATTTACATAGCATTAACCCTACTCACAGCTCTTATCCAAGTGCATGGAGCAAACCCAGTAGAGATTATAGTCTAATGTTCTTGAAAGGAACCTGTCGGGTTAGATATATGGAAGCTGCCATCACAGACTTTTTTTCCCAAAGTATAAATCCAGGGCTGTCATCCCTGTCCATGCTTCACCACTTTAGTGAGTCATTGGCCTTGAACAAGCTTTAGCAGTACAGTTGTTCTTGTGCTTGCACAGTCCTATCCAAACCAGCAATAGCAGCTCCCACATTTCTTTTTTGATGAATTGGTTTCAACCAATTCTAAGTAAGCCCCAGGAATTTGGTTTGTTCAGTAAAGTAATGGTGATCTAAATGGAAATGTAAATGCCCACTGCCAACCAACCAACCAAATCTCTAAAAGCAGATCAGTTGAAGATTATTAACTGCTATTGTATGTAAAGCCATATTTTTCCCCCTTCGCTTCCTATCCTATAGATATGTCAGAAACTAAAGCCTAGTACACACTACAAGTGTTTTTTTTTCGTTCAACCCAGCGAGCTGAACAGAAAAAAAAGACAGCTGAGGTCGGAGCCGCTGTACTAACAATCCACTGTTAGTACAATGATCCCCCCTGCTGTGCTATTGTGTTCTGAAAGGATGATAGCCCCCCACCAGAACACTCTGGTCAGCACTCTTAGCCATTGGCTGGGAGCGCTGATCAGCAGACCTTTTTCGGTCATGCCCTTCCGAAAAAAGCTGACCAAACGGCTTCTGTCAGACCAGCTGCACGGGCCAAATGTCGGATGATTTCTATTGAACCAGCCAAGGTCGCCCCCCCAACATTCAGACCAAATGTACAGGGCTTTAGAGGAAACCTTTCCAGACAGAGGGGAATCATATTATGGTTATTCTATGATCTTAAGCTGGCCATAGATGGATCAAAATTCAGTTCAGCAGGGACCAGATTAATTTTAATCCATCTATGGCCATTCCCATTCAAGAGAAGTCAAGCTAATGATCGACTCCTCTGGAACAGGACTGCTTTTGAATGTTCGTTCAAACAGTGCCTGCGGCCAATTGGTCACTGGTCAGTGAATTCTGACCATAGAGGAATCCCTATTGTCAAAATACAATAGTGCAGCCAGAGGCTTCCTCCACCCACCTTGCTTGTGTGGATGGGGGAATCCATTACGTTTTTTTGATCAGCTTACTGGCTGATTGCAAAAACTTATCCATGTATGGCCAGCTTTAGTTGTCCTAGAACAATTGTTCCCATTGGAAGATTTCCCTGATTTCCCTGTTCTTGTTTTGGTTGAAGCTCTAAATTTAGAATTTTGCCTTTTCAGTTTTGGTAAGATAAAATATATAGGGGTGAATCTCTTTATTGGGAACACAGACAGCAATAAAAACATAACAGGATTGATAACCCTCACCAATGAATCAAAAACGTCAAAAAAAAAAGAAATTAAAAAAAGATTACTGCACTTTGTGCTCTTACAGATCAGGCCATAAAAAAATAAAAAATAAAATAAATTTTTTTTACGTTTTTGATTCATTGGTGAGGGTTATCAATCCTGTTATGTTTTTATTGCTGTCTGTGTTCCCAATAAAGAGATTCACCCCTCTATATTTTATCTTACCAAAACTGAAAAGGCAAAATTCTAAATTTAGAGCTTCAACCAAAACAAGAACAGGGAAATCATCCAATGGGAACAATTGTTCTAGGACAACTAAAGCTGGCCATACATAGATCAGTTTTTGCAATCAGCCAGTAAGCTGATCAAAAAAACTTAATGGATTCCCCCATCCACACAAGCAAGGTGGGTGGAGGAAGCCTCCGGCTGCACTATTGTATTTTGACAATAGGGACTCCTCTATGGTCAGAATTCACTGACAGTGACCAATTGGCTGCAGGCACTGTTTTGATTGATTTTTAGGCAACATTCGCTTGGACGTTTAGCCACGCTGCGAATCCCAGCAGTAAGAATCTACTGATTCCTGTGGCTGGGTTGACAGCCATGTGCAGTTTACAGGTTTGATCACCATTGCCGTCAATCCCAGCCACTGCAATCAGATTCATGTGGCTGCGATTCGCAGAATGGCTGAATACCTGTGCAAATGGGGCCATAATGAGCTTTTATTTGATTTAGACTCTATTGCTTCTGGTTGATTAAACAAATATCTGCTATGTGTTTGTGAACCAATTGGAATTAAGATTGATTATATTAGTATAGAATATATATTTTTAATATTTTTTGCCCATCATCAAGTGTAGGACAGTACATAGTGTGTTGTGTAGTAGGATATTTGAAGCAATCATAGATTGCTTGCTTGTACCTAAAACCGGCCATAGATGGAGCGATCTTTCTTTCCTGCTTCCACAGTTTTCAGGAAAGAAAATTGTTTGATTTCCCCATCAACACAGTCAGGGTTGATGGAGGAATCCCTTCCTGGGAGGCACCCCTGCCAGGGAAACACAGTGATTGCTGCTAGTACCTCTAACAATAATCGCATATAAAATCTGATCGGCTGGTTGTACCCAGGTTGATTAAGCCCATACATGGTTGGAATATCAGCTGGTCCCTGCTGAACCGGCCGAGATTCGAACCATCTATGGTCAGCTTAAATTGATCACAGAATTGCTACGTATATAGCCACCTTAAGGTTGTTATCGTAGAACAAAATGATTATAATTATGTGGACTTTCCTTACCATAGTTTGTTTAGATGTCCTCAGCAAGTTCATAGAAAGGCCTCATCCCCTTACTGTACAACAGTTCAACAAACTGCTAAAACCACAATGTCTGAGGTCTTGCTATTATGGGATTGCTATTCCAGTCCCCACTTGCAGTCTTTGTGCTTACAACACCTTCTGGGTTGTAAATTTAGCAGAACATGTTTTTCTGACATTAAGCATTTGCTAGGGGAGACATTCTTGTTCAGCAACCCCAGTGCAGCTGGCTAGTCGCTTACAGCCAGGGTGTATGTTGTGGGGTCAGGGATTTGTGAAATTCTAGCCCCACCTGCTTCAGCCAAAGCTGCCCAACAAATGGCTGCATAAAATACTTGTCCTAGGTTTGGATGAGTGCAACGCTTCAAATTCTTCTTTTGCTTTACATCAGCTCTGGCTGTTGGAATCCTTTGAAAGTGTTTTATTTTCAGTGGAAGAGTTGCATCTGGTTCCACTTATGAAATAATTTCCCAATCCAACCAGTGTACTGAAATCTGTCTTTATAGCAAGTTACTACGCAATGTTGAATGTAACAGCCCTGCAGTGTACCTGCTTGTTAAGAAGAGGGCAGCATATGTATTTCATTGGTAGCATTTTTGGTAGAACAATTTAACCACTTTTGGACCCCTTTTCCCCCTTAATGACCATTCCATTTTTTGCAAAATGGCACTGCGTTACTTTAACTAGCAATTGCACGGTCGTGCGACGCTGTACCCTAATACAAAATATGTCCTTTTTTCTCACAAATAGAACTTTCTTTTGGTGGTATTTGATCACCTGTGCAATTTTTATTTTATTTTTTTATTTTTAAAAAAACAAAAAAAGAGTGACAATTCTGGGATAAAACAATATTTTTTACTTTTTGCTATATAACATTCCCAATAAAAAAAAAATGTTTTCATTATTTTAGGCCAGTTTGTATTCTGCTACATATCTTTGGTAACGAAATTCCAAAAGTTATCACGTCTACAAACCAGGGGAAGATTTATGTCATCTTTATTTTTGTTTTATTTTTTTTACTAGTAATGGCAGCGATCGGCGATTTTTAGTGGGACTGCGACATTGCGGTGGACAAATCAGACCCCTAACTGACATTTTTGACACTTTTGGGGAGAACAGTGTCCTTACTACAATAATCAGTGCTAAAAATGTGCACAGTTACTGTACCAATGTCAACACCAGGGGCGATCAATGGGTTTAAATGTGTCCCTAGGGGGTGCTTTCTTACTGTGGGGGTGGGGGGTTGGGCTTGCTGCATGAACACAGAGACCTGTGTTCCTAAATAGGAGGAACACAGGATCCGTGTCTTCATAACTGCAGAACAACTTGCCTTATCTGATGATAGATTTAGACTACTACACCTCTTTGAATAAAATACCTTGTCCATCAGAGACAAAATGCTTAAGCTGTTTTTATGTTGAGGCTAACAAGCCAGGTAGAATGTTGGCCAGAGCCCTCCATGCCAAAAATAGCCTTACCTCTATTCCTAAGCTTAGACGTGCTGATGGCCAGATTGTTCACCATCCCAAGGAAACTAATAAGCTTTTTTGCTCATTTTATGCCACATTATGCAATATACATACATGCCCTTCTGATAGTACCCCAGAGACTTTTCAATCTAAAATAGACGAGTATATTGCTAATACAGCGCTCCCGACTCTCCCTATGACTGTGGTGCAAGATCTTGAGCAACCATTTTTAGAGGATGAACTTATGGCTGCGATCTCCTCTCTTAAGACCTATAAATGCCCAGGTCCAGAGGGATACTCTGCTCACTTTTACAAATCCTTTCAGGACTCTCTCCTACTGCTTCTTACAAAAACATTTAATGCTATCTCCCCTGATTCTCCTTTTCCGAGACAAGCCCTAGAAGCTCATATCGTGATACTACCTAAACCTGGGAAGGATCCTACACTTTGTGGTAGCTATTGTCCTATTTCACTAACCAATATTGATGTTGCCCAACTATCTTATGCCGCTGATATCGAACCTGATCCATCTTGCCTGGAAGGAAGGCCAGGGATAACATCCTTAAAACAATTACCCTGATGGAGTATGCCCAAAAATGCCAAATCCCAGCGTGCCTGATCTCAGTTGATGCCAAAAAAGCCTTCTACCTTGTTCAGGGATGTCCCCTTTCACCTCTGCTATACATACTAACTTTGGAACATCTTGCCATTGCCATAAGACAAAACCCCAACATTCAGGGCCATTGGTGAACGTCACTATATGCTTTCTCTCTACGCAGATGACCTCTTATAGGTTTCTAGCCCCTCATGTCTCTCTACCAGCCATTGTCAAAGCGTTCACGAAATTTAGCTTGGTTAAGCAACTTTAAAGTTAATTTACGAAAAATATAAGGCCCTTAACGTATCCTTGCCTAAGACTACTCTATCCCGACTCCAGTCTATTTTCACGTATAAATGGCAACAAAAAGCTATTAAATACCTTGGTGTCCAAATACCTAGCTCCTTGTCTTCCTTGGCAGATCTCAATTATACGCCCCTAGCTCAGACGATTCATGTGTCTTAAAACATATGATAAACCGAACGTTTCTTTGTTTGGCCGTATGAATGTTGTCAATATGGACATTCTGCCTAAATTTCTCTACACCTTTCAGGTGCTCCCTGTCCCCCCTCCTCAAGGTTTCTTCCAAGCAATCAATAGGGCTATTCTTAACTTTTTTTGGCAGCATAAGAGACCTCGAATTGGTGCTACCATTTTGGCGCTACCTAAGGTTAGAGGAGGCGTTGCTCTTCCTAACCTCTTGTTATACCTTCATGCAGCAATGCTACTCCGGATAATTGATTGGTATCATGGTCAATCCACTAAATTGTGGACATTAGAAAATGACCTGAATTCTTCAGATCTAACCTCTCTACCGTGGACGGACCCGACACACAGACCCCCTAATGACCTATTGCCCCTAGCGACTTCTGCTACGCAACGGATTTGGGACAGTTACCTTGCCAAAAGTCTACTGTCCTTAAGACATAGCCCCTTGACCCCGCTGTTTGGAATTACATCTTTCTCTGACTTTTACTAACCTTAAATTGCTTTTCTGGCGAAATATTGATGCTCCTTTGTTGAGCCATACGCTCTGTAATGGAAAACAAATTTCTTTATCCTGAATGCTCCCCACCTGTCATAATCCTTCCAGAGCATGGCTTGAACATACTCAATTGGCACACTTCTTGGACGGAATACCTAGCATTGACGAATTGACTAGGCCAAAAACAGCAGTCGTTACTGTCCCAGTCTAGCAGACCGGAGCACTTGCTATCTCAGATCTATCAGATTTTTGTACAGGTATCATACCCAGATCCACCACCATTCCTCTCAAAATGGAAACGGGAATTGAATGTATCCCCTGATGATATGGAATGGGGCAAAACACTGTCGCTTTCCTTTAAATTGTCGATCTCCTCTCTTGCCCAAGAACAGAATTACCGAATTGTGTGGTACCGCTGCCCTACTATCCTGCACAAAATCGATCATACCATACCAAACACATGCTGGAAAAGTTTAAAGACCCCTGGCATCATGTCACACATCTGGGGCACATACCCACGCATTATCCCTTTTTGGGATAAAATTCTCCACCTATATGACAAACTTGTTGGGGACAAATTCCCAAACGAACCTCTCATAACCATACTGTCTGTTGCCAGGCTCCTATAAACAAATCAAGAAAAGCCAAATTCGTCATTTTCTGACGGCTGCCCGATTTGTTATTGGTAGATATTGGCGCCAACCGGTTGTTCCCTCTCTAGCTGATTGGGCTTGTGAAATGGACAGGATCTAATATATAGAACGTATGATAGCCTGGGATACTGATGAGAATTTATCCCACTCACCATTTGGACCAAATGGCTGCACTGCTGGTTCTCCTCCAATTTTGATATTTTTGTGGCAAATTGTCCGGGCCCTCAAGTGTAGATTGCCTCCCCTTCCTTTCCTCTCCCTACATTTACCCTTACCTCCACCACAACCCTACCCCACCCTTTTGTTTTTTTTTGTTTTTTCTTTTCTTTCTGTTACATTCTGTATTATGATGTTATGGTTTTATTGACTGTAGTAACCCTACATATTCCCAACATATTTGTCGTGCTCCTAAACACTCTATTTCTAGTTGACTACTGGTTCATTAAAAGTATGCTTTCTATACTTATTTTTCCATGCCTTAGAGACCCGTATCTTATCATTATTCTGTGTTTTTTCTTTTTTTTTTAACCTTTTAATAAAATGATCTTTATGTATACTTCTTTATCTTTTGGACATAGACTGTTTACCTCTCATGTTTTCGATCTTTATTATTTATATTGTTTTAAACTGAATAAGATATAGCATAATATATTATGAATAAAATAGATTCACATGTGACCACTTTTGTATTTTATGTTGAAAGTTTAAGAAGGCAGAGAGAGGAATTTATCAAAACTGGAGCAGCCAGAAGCTAAAGTAGTTGTGCTTGGCAACTATCAGTTTTCATCTTTTATTTTCAAAGCCTAAATGAACAAACTGAAGAAGCTAATTTCTCCAGATTCTGTCTGCGCCAGCCTTGATAAATTCCCCCCATAGTATCCATCGGCATTTCCTAGCCCAAGGAGCCCCTTTCCTAAGGTGATATCAGAGTGACAGGTGGTCTACTATCACCCTGGCCTCATGGCCCTTTTTTATGTGACCAAGGTTGCATTTTGACTTCAATACATTTTTGATATGCATGGCTTTCTTGTAATTGAGCTAAATACTGTGGCACCTTAAGCTAAGCGTATGGGCATAGTGCTGGATGTATTGGATGTTTTTTACTCTTTTAGTGGTACTAGTAGTTTTGAGAGACTGACTGGATTAAGTATGAAGATTAGAAGGTCTGGCTTTTACTAACTTTCCAACCGAAATGCTTGTTCCAGGTCATAGACTTAAGCCTAGTACACGCTGTTTGTTTTTGTTTTTTTTTTGTTTCTATTTTGTTTTTTCTTTGCTCTTTCCAGCGGGCTGAACGGAAAAAACTGAAGAGCTTGGGAGGAGATCCTGTACTAACAATCCAATGCTAGCACAGCGATTTTCCCTGCTGAGCTATTGTTTTCTGACGGGAACGCCCCCCCGGCCAGAACACAACAGTCAGCGCTCACAGCCATAGGCTATAAGGGCTAATCGGATGCCGATCGGCAGACCTTTTTTGTTTATGCCCCTTTGACAGAAGCTGGAACAGCTTCTGTACACATGGCCCCAATGTCAATTGGTTTCTATTGAACTGGCCAATACTTCTTCATATTCAGCCTGTGTTTACGGGGCTATACAGTAGAAGGTAATAAAATAAGAGCCACTAGGGCAACTCGTTTCCTTTTTTTAAAGTAGGCAACCAGTGGCAGTTCCCATTATTATCTCACAATCGCTTTTAGTCAAGTTCAAAATGGTCTCTGCACTCGGCACACTTTGCATGGTCATGCTTGTTACACCTTCTACGTTTACGTTGACGTCAGGATTTTAGTCTAGTGGTAGGATGGTCTCTTTGAAGATGTCCAGTATGGCTGGAGTACAGCTTTTTTTTCCAGTGACTCAGCTGGTACCTAGGGTAGCGCTGTGATGGCTCCCAAAGCTTAGATGAGGAAGGGGTTCCTATGAGGATGTGGTTATTGATAGGGATTTGCTTGGTGTGTCCTCAAAGAAAATTTTTTTTGTTATTGTTTACCATAGCCTATTTCCTCCTTTTAATCAAGCAGTTCAAAGTCCCATTCAAACATCTGATGGTGTTTAATATCTTGTTAAAGTTATATCTTGGCATTTATTAGAATGCTGACTGCTTCAACCCCACACCATTTGGAAACTGTGATTTATGGCCTTCTTTGTAGTAAAAGCGTCCCTTTTGATTTAGTGTAATGGAGATTTCAGGTGAAATGTAATTGAAAGCTGTAAAACTGGGTTCTGCTGTTGCATTTTCTTAAGTGGTTCATTAACCTTTTCAAGGAGGGATGTGTAATGTTTTGCTCACTACAGCATATGAGCAATAGAACCCTTTGCTGTTTTCATTCTCTTGTACTCTGGACAGACTGTTTTTTAATTACCTTTTCAAGTACCTTAACTTTTTTCTTGAACAAATACTTTTCTCTAACTATATAGACTAAAGTCCTACTTAAAACTGCTAGTATTCAAACACTGACAAAAGATACTGCAATCCTACCCAAGCGTTTCATTATTTATTTATTTTTTTTTTTTTTATGGGATTGCTTTAATACTCCAAGTACAAGAGTATTCTGGAACACCAAATTTCGAGTTAGCAATTGTACCTTTTCAGTCCATTGACGTGTTTAGCCAAGCCTGTGACTATAGAGCTCACATCTTCATACTGTACATTTTGTTGTACAATATTTTTTTATTTATTACAGCTACTTATATAGCACCATAAATATATATACATTTACATCACATTAGTCCCTGCCCTCAAGGAACTTACAATCTAAATCGAAGGTCCCTACCTCACATTTATACATACACATACCAGGATCAATTTAGACGGGAGCCAATTACCCTACCAGCATGCCTTTGGAGTGTGGGAGGAAACCACTGCCTTTCTTTCCATGGCTTTTTTCTATCAGTCTAATGGTGTAGCCTCTTTTCATATTTCTGTCTGCTCATGTTTTGGTTGGTAATGGCCTGATCTGTTTTACGTATTTCCAATATGTACAGGGGTATATTAAAGTACCACCCAAAAACCAAGATTATCTGCACATTTAGACCCCGTTCACACAGGGGCGACCTAGGCGCGACATGCACGGACTTCATATAATTGAAGTCAATGCAGGTTGCCTCCAGGTCGCCCCAAAGTAGTACAGGACCCTTTTTCTGAGTCGGAGCGACTTGTGTCGCTCCTATTAGAACGGGTCCTGTGCTAATCTATGGCAGGCGACCCACCGCGACTTGTCAGGCGACCAAGTCGCCTGACAAGTCGCGCTAGTGTGAATGGGGACTAATGCTTCTTTTATTTTGCAAGCAACAACCGTTTTATTATGAAATTTTCCCTTCAGTTTGTCTTTATGTATCTGTAATGCTTTTTGGATTCCTGGACTTTTTGTATAGGACGGTCAACCGAAACGCTGTGCTGCTGAATGCGAGTTGCAGCATTACACTGGTTAATCGCCACACTGGCTCCCATGCTGTAGAGTTGTCGACTTGGAGATTTAGACGATATTGCTTCCAGTGCAGATATATCAGCATACCCTGCCAACTGATCAGCGAGTAAAAGAACAGTGTCACATGACCACTGCAAACCTATTTAGAAAATATCAATATAAAGGTTTTTTTTTTTTTTGTAAACTGCTATTGCTCATTTGCATCTACCGTAAAGGGGTTTCTTTGCTTTTCTAAGGTTTCACCTTGTGTGGCAACCCCAATTTATTGTGATCAGCTCATATTTTTTTTTTTTTTTTTTTTTTTAGAAAATGTCAATTGTTGAATAAATGACTGATGAACAACCTGATCTTTCATATCAGGATATACCGTATATAATCAGTCTGTGCATAATGAATGTTTCTTGGTGGCGACCTCCTCACTTTTCCTTGTTTTTTGCCAGGTCGCTCCTCCCTGTTCCCAATCGATGACAGCTTGCTTGATGATGGCCATAATGACCAAGTGGGTGTTCTGAATTCTCCAAACTGCTATTCTGGCCATCAGAATGGGGAAAGAATTGAGCGTTTCTCAAGAAAAGTATTTGTCGGTGGCCTTCCACCCGATATAGATGAGGGTAAGTCAACTGGCTGAATATGGTGTTCATTATACCAGTACAGTGTGGGTAATTCTGATGTGACCCTATCACAGTATTTTAATTAATATTAAAATGTAAGACCGCTAAAAAAATTTGTGCTTCTCCTTAGCAATTTTACCTCTAAGATCTTGGCTCCGCAATATTGCTGTAGATTTGAAGCAGGATTCTGAAGGCCCATTTCACAGTGGAGATTTTGTAGCAGCTACATAATTGTTCTACTTGCCATTCTTGTTGCTAGGAAAATATGAATTGCAGTCAGTGAACAGTCGGTGTTGCTGAAATTCCTAAGTGGTTTGTAACTCAACCGCTGAGAGACTGATTTTTTTATATTTTATTTCCAGCATTTGAGGCTAGAGACAAAATTGCCAGTAGCTTATGCTATCCAATGCATTTGCAGATGGCCATGGCACATGCTGCTGAGAATTGTAGTCTAGATTCAGCAGCAGCTCTTTATCCAACTACAAATCACACAAAAAAAAACAGGGATTTGTTTCTCTTACAAAATTGCTAGTGTAACATGGCCTTAAGAAAACTGTAAGTCCCTGTTTGAGTAGTACAATGGGAGTGCTCCCACCTTCCGCATACCTTTTTGTAAACCACAAGACTCCATCCAGCTATTGCATTACGCTGGCCATACTTTATACAATTCTCTTGTACAATTTCCCTTTAGATTTACCAAAACCATTTAGTATGAGGTCAAACCTAAACAATTTAAGTTTTTTTCATTTAGGCAGACCCTTGTACTACAAAGTTGAAGGTAAATCCTATGGAAATTGAATAATAAAACTATATAATGTATGTCCAGCCTTAATGTACCAACTGGTGTCAGGCCAATGAAGTTCTTCATCTGCGATAGAAAACCATTGTGTTTTGTGGTCACATTGTGCTTGATTTACTAAAACTGGTGAATGCAAAATCTGGTGCAGCTGTGCAAAGAAACCAATCAGCTTGTAGTTTTTTTTTTTTTTTGTCAAAGCTTAATTGAACAAGCTGAAGTTGGAAGCTGATTGGCTACCATGCACAGCTGCACCCGATTTTGCACTCTCCAGTTTTAGTAAATCAGCCCCATTGTGATACCAAAATTAATCGGAAGAGGACACTGCAGGTAAATTCCTTATTTGCAGATCTGTCCCAAAATCCCTTGGCCCAAAGGGGGACCTGCTGTAAATCTCTTAGGCTCCGTTCACATCTAGGCGTTTTTGGGGAGTTTTTCTGCTCTAGGATCAGCTCTCAAAACGCCCAACAAGACAAATCCTATTCATTTCAATGGCCCCTGTTCACATCTGAGCGTTTTGACGCTGTTTACAAAACGCCCAACGCTCAAAAAAGTACATGAGCTTCTTTTTGGGCAGATTACAGGCGTTTTCCATTGGTATCTATTCAATCAAAAAACGCCTGCACAAAAAACGCCTGTAAATCGCGGTACAAATCGCGGTAAAAACGCGCGAAAAACGCTACGCTCAGGTGTGAATGTAGCCTTAGTTGTCACAAATAAATATTATGCAAAATTATTGATCTCTCCTAAATCATCAGCTAGTTAATAATCATAGTAAGCACAAATAAATATGTAAAAATATCTTAAAACATTGTATATAAAAAAAATTAATATTTCTCAAATCCTCAAATATTCATAGATATAAAGTGACTGGTGATAAAGTGATATGGTGATGTGTGATAAATAAATACAGAACTTATAAAAAATATATAATAAATATATATATATATATATATATATATATATATATATATATATATATGTGTATATATATATAATTGGTAACTATGCAAGTGACACAATGTGGATAACTGTAAGCCACAGCAGGAAATGTATTCCTTATGGTCATCTACTTCCTTGTTTCTCTGCGTGGGGGAGAGGGAATCTGCTATTCTCCAGTCCTCTATTTGGATAATGCTGCGGTGGTGCAGTGTGTGGAATAAATAAAGGGGGAACATATGGTGTAATTCCGTATGGTAGGTTTAGTTAGATCTATATTAAAAGGGTACTCACGTTACAGAAGATAAAAGTCGGCATAAATGATATGTCTCGTGCAGAGACCAAACGAAAAGCCAGCAGTAGCGTACTATTTTCCGGAACGCAATGCGATCCAGATCGGGAAGTGACGCAACTACGCTGAGAAACAAGGAAGTAGATGACCATAAGGAATACATATCCTGCTGTGGCTTACAGTTAACATACCCTGCCCAATACCCCTGTGTGGGGTTGGGCACTCTGGTGAGTGCAATCTATTTCACCAATCACTTTGAGCACCTGTTCTAGTGCACGAGGATTGGATTCCAGCACCACTTGAAGATCAAGCACTCCCCCTGTTTTTTTATGAACTTTACTCATTGTGCTTCATTTTTTATGGACTTTTAGAGTTTTATTAAGAAGCACTTTAGATCAAACAGCAGGGTACATTTGTTTAAACTGCACCTAATTCATCTTTTTTTGTCACCTGGATATAGTTATTGGGAACATATTTTCCCATAAACCTTTCACTGGGCACTTTATTAGTGTATACACATACCAGTATACACTACACACAGATCTACATCTATTAATCACTTTGCACTTTAGTATTTTTTTACCTGGATCACCTTTATTTATTTTTTATAGAATTTAATTGATACTATCTTTATTCACATTGTGTCACTTACATAGTTACCAGTTATATATATATATATATATATATATATATATATATATATATATATATATATATATATATATATATATATATATATATATTTTTTTATAAGTTCTGTATTTATTTATCACACATCACCATATCACTTTATCACCAGTCACTTTATATCTATGAATATTTGAGGATTTGAGAAATATAAATTTTTTTGATATACAATGTTTTAAGCTATTTTTACATATTTATTTGTGCTTACTATGATTATTAACTAGCTGATGATTTAGGAGATATCAATAATTTTGAATAATATTTATCTGTGACAACTAAGAGATTTACAGCAGGTCCCCCTTTGGGCAGCGCCAATTCCCTACCCGTCTACACATTTCATATCCAGATATAGCATTGCTATATTTCAGGGAGGCTGCAGCCCATTACTCCCCCACATTTCCATAGCGCGGGTTTTCCTCATTTTTCTATATTGTTGAACAGTATGGTTTTACCATGCTAGATTTTTCATGGGAGTAAACAGAATCCAGCTGGAACATTTATATTGCCCATCATAAGTCCCCCCTCCCCCCAAAAAATGGGTCAAGAGAATAAAACCACCAGTGATGAAGTAGTGACATTTTCCCCCACGCTACTATCTAGCTCTGATGCTGTTTGAAGCAACATTAGGCAACTATACTGATGTCAGCAAGCTGCCCAATTTAGGTTATATGGAGACTATGGTGTCTTATGTTCTTAAGTCATTGCAAATAGAGCGCCTTTATGTTGGAGTGAAGTATACCAGTTTAAACTGTCCATTTAGCTAAAGCTACAAGAGGTTATTGCCATATCATTACAGTGATGTCTGAGGGTTGCAGATTTTTGAAGCTTTTAATAAGGATGTAGTGGCCTGTTTGCTGTTTGAAAGATCCCTGCATCTTTGTCACCACCTGCAGTTTCTACAATGGAAGCCTTGTTAAATTCAATAATAGGTTAGAGTCTGAAATAACAAAAGGTGTTTTTTTTCCCATCTATGTTTGTTCAGACGAGATCACTGCCAGTTTCCGTCGCTTTGGCCCCCTGGTGGTAGACTGGCCACACAAAGCAGAAAGCAAATCTTACTTTCCACCGAAAGGTAAGTTAAATGAATGACAATCATTTTGTCTATTCTGCAGATGCTGTGGGGACTTTGCTGAATTCTCCACGTCAGGTTGTAAAAAAAATATGCTTTTATCTGCATTTCCAAATCTAATTTTAACTTGGAGCTAATAAAAATATGTAGTCACGGGGAACTTCCAAAGAGCTGGTTAAACCATTCTTTATTTTATCTTGTAAAGGCATCTCCTGTTACATTAGAATTAAAGAGACTTAGTTATAGCATTCCAGTATACACTGTCACGTTGATGCAATTTTTTTTTTCTTTTTCAATGCATGTCCATAGCAGCGTTGAGGGTTTTTTCACACCAGATGCACTGGGCAACCTTGCATAAGACAAAGCAAGTTCTGTATGAGGCTAGGTCATCATCCACTAATCCACAGCTGCAAATAATAGAACAAAATAAAAATGTCACTAGTGACATTTCATTAAAGTTCTTTAAAACAAAACAAAAAAGGAGAAAAAAAAAATGATATATACACACATACACACACACACACTGTGCCAGGATCAGCACACTGCCATTGTTTCTTCCCAGCGCCTTGCGTTTAAGCATGGCTTGCTGACATGAATTGTCTCAAAATGTTTGTTGCTGCAAACCAATTGTCTACAGCAAATGGTCCCTTCTTTAAAATTTCACAACTTGTCATCAGGTGTTTAAAATGAACACAACTTCAGTGAACCCACTCCAGTTATCCTGTTTGTGTGAGACATTAGTACATAAGTCTAGAGAGGGCGAGTGCTAAAACCCTTTTGGAGGTGCAAAAACAAGGTTGTTTCTGAGCTTTAATTGAAATACACGCTTTGCTAATTATTTTCCCTGCAAAATATACTCAATGATTATAATGTTTATAAAATATGCACTTTAGGAAAATTCAGGGGGGAAATATCAACTTCTTTGGTTATATAATTATAGCAAAGCTCCATTTTTTTTAAATGTATACAGTAGATATATAGTTTTTTTTTTAAGAAAAGTATCTATCTAGGTTGGTCTGCAGAGTTAATCCTTGGTGCAGACCCCATCAGAGCTTTATTTTCATCCTGGAAAGTGATCTGGTGTTTTGCATCCAGGAAATGCCCATTGGTGTGGCTGTGTGACAGTATTTGAATAATCCATGCAAACCTGCAGTCGGCTGGCTTACTGCTAATTTTGAGCTCTCGAGTTAAAAATAACCAATCCATGTTGCCTTTTCAAGCTGCTACGTACTGGACAGCTGCAGAGTCTGTAGAACTATGACCAGTGAAGACATTCAGCTCAGCCTTAGGGACTCAAAACAACATTGAAGAAATCTTTTTAGCGGAACTGATATTTATTGTAAAAGTTTTTAGTTCTGTACAAAGGTGATCTAATCTCCGTTTTATATTGTTGTGCCAAAATGCATTATTGGGCTTCTTTATAAAATTTTTAAAAGGTTAAAGAAAAAAAGCATTGTTGCCCATAGTCCCCAATCAGTTCTGCATGTTTTCTAACCTGTCCTTGAAAATGATCAGAATCCTTCTGATGATTAACTCCTGCGTTTTCTCTAGATCCAGGTTCTTGGTAAAAAACACATTGGTAATTGAAAAGCAAATCCAAGTTAACTTGAACTGGACAAAAAAATAAAGTTGTGGCCTGTTAAATGGTCCATTGTATATTGCACATGAATGAGGGACAGTGCACATTGACGGGGTGCGTTAACACAGCAAAAAGTTATGAATTAGGTCTAATCATTATCACTGTGGCACACCTTGGTGTCCACCCAAAGCATCTGCACTTTTCATAGTGAACCATAAGCATGCCTGCCACATCCTCTAGTGCTGTACACAGATCCTACACAATATATTGGCAGATCTAGGTATTGCCTTGTGGGGGAAGATATGGTGGTGAGTTTTCAGGAAGGCTGTGGGCTGCACTGGTAAAAATGAAAGGGCCCGATTTGTACTATCGTACTCTTGAGTGTATTTTTATTGGTGTGTATTGGCTATTAGGGACAGTGTGCTTTTTTGCGGAGACTGACATTAATGTTGAAGAACATGTTGGTGCTATATAAATGAGGACAATTTAAAGGCACTGATTAAATGTATACTGGTTTTGTGTTGTATAATCACTCTCTCTTTTTTGTATTGTAAGGGTGCATTACTACTTTTCTTAATGTGGTATGTTTTTACCCCTTTGCTATAGGTTACGCGTTTCTTCTCTTTCAAGAAGAAAGCTCAGTTCAGGCTCTGATTGAAGCCTGCATTGAAGAAGACTCTAAACTCTATCTGTGTGTTTCTAGCCCAACCATCAAAGACAAGCCTGTAAGTAGACATTATATATCCTTGCCTGTTGCACTAAATTTCCCCAGAGCTTAGTGAATGGGGTGAAGATTCACTTTTGCAAAGCATACCCAATCCGGTGCAAGGGGAAAAAAAAAAAACAGCATTTTTTTTTCTTACACATCATTGGATGATTGAAATCAGCAGAGCTTTACCTTATTCACTAAGCTCTGGGAAAATGAGCACAACTGCACTTGCTAAATGCGCAGTCTGTTTACCATTCGTAAATCAACACATTTATGTCCAGCTAGATCGGTGTGTGTGTGTGTGTGTATATATATATATATATATATATATATAAGCCTATCAGCTATCAGCGCTTTTGCTCAACCGTGGGAATTAGGGGCATTAATATTTGGTGAGTGTCCATCTGATGGGGGTGGAAGTTGATGTCACACAGCGGTGGTGGAGATTTGCGGTGACTTTTGTTATCTTCATTCACGGGACTCACATTTATCCAATCTATTTTTGGATGCATTTAATCTACATTACTAATATTATTTTCTGGACTGTGCACTTATCATGAAAATAACAGTTTTTGGACTTGTATTTTGGGACACTGTTATATTACTCCTATTTTTAGGAGTACTTTCTTCACATTTTATGTTTATAATTTATTACCTTTTACTATTATTTTACTTGCACTGCTGGTGTTTTCACAAAGGTGTGAGTTTCACTATATGTTTATTTTTTATTTATTGAAGTAGCGGTATTCATTTGTGTTATTTTAATTTTAGCATGAGAGATTTTTTTTTTTATATTTATATCACCGTCATAGTTCATTGCGTTTCATGGAGCATTGTAGAAGGGGATTGGTGAGGGTATTAGGTGTATGGTCTGTATATTGCTGACATGTATTGTTTTGTATGGTCTGTATACTTCTATATCAGTAAATTGTATTAAAAAAAACCCATGCACCCTTGTGAAGGGCAGGACAAGCACCAAGGAAGATTGTTTCCATTTAATAGGGCTTAAGAAGCACCAATAGTAATGGCCATGTGTTCATTCTAAACCCTCATTTACCCTGGTTGTGGGGGTATCCCCCAACAGAGGTACAATAGTGGGACCACATTTGGTAATGAAAACCTGACAAGGGTTCTATAACTTCCCCACTCCATCTAAAACTGAAATAAACAAATTACGTGTTTTCATCCCAATTGCACTTTGAGACACTCAGTTGCCTTGCCCATATATGAGACACTTGTCACCATGCCCATTGGCAAGTAAGTATCAATGGGCCAGAATCATCTTTGCATGGCTCTTTAAAACATGTATCGTACACAATCTACCAATCACAAAATATGGACTAACCCTTCAATGTGAAATTGTAGTCTAGTCTTCTTAAAGGATAACTGCACTTTTTAAACGTATTGGCAACTTTGACATCTGTTATTTCTCACCTCTGCTTTTCTTCCCCTTTGCTTTGAGATCTGACTCATTTCTATTTACTAGCCTTCCCATGCTTAAAGGACACCTATACCAATAGGAAATTCCAGGGTGTAATTGTTGTCTATTCGTAAGTTTTCTGGCTGTCATAAATTCAGTTGCATAATCTTGGAACAAGCACGCAGTTCTGGCTAAAACTCCCAACTTTACTTGATGTATGCTCATTCCATATCAGTAGCTCAAAAAGTATCATTAAAAAAAAATAAAGATAAATTACAATCTATGATTTGACTCAATATGTCCACTGTTTCTAGCAAGGATTCTCTAGCTCATTTTAAGATAACTATACTCTTAGTACAATTATCTTAACTCGCCCTCCCCCTCATATTAAAGTTTAAAGCTGAGCATACACAAAGTAAATTTCACATGGTTCCCGACATCCCTCAATTTAAATTAAGGGAGCCAAGTTGAAAATTGCCAGCTGAACAATGCCTGCTTCCAATCAGATGCAGCCTCTGAGTATTTTGACTGCTGACAGGGCCAGCTATCGAAATACAATAGCCACACCTGAAGCTTCATCTATCTATGCTATGTAGCAAGGGCTGAAGTAAACATCTGTGTATGGCCAGCTTTATACCTGCCCCCCTTGTCACATCTTCCCTGCCAGGCCTGCCTATCCTCCGTATTCATTCCTATAGAGAGCAGATATAGTGCCTCCTCACAGCAATACAACGCTGGAGAATCGGTGATGAAAAACCTGTCCTAGGCAAAAGAGCACCTGCAAAATAACCTTTGTAAATGCTATTCCAATCACTACTGATGTCTTGTGCAGATTTTAAGAATAAGGTTGGCTGAGTTTAAATCTTAAATTAATTTATGGTGAAGAAGAGCTTCAGGAATTCTAACTGGAAAGAACAGCAGGAGGTAAACCCAATGGGGTTGATTTATTAAAACTGTAGAGTGCAAAATCTGGTGCAGCTGTGCATGGCAGCCAATCGGCTTCTAAATTCATCTTGTTCATTTAAGCTTTATAAAACAAAAATGGAAGCTGATTGGTTTCTGTGCAGAGCTGCACCAGATTTTGCAATCTCCAGTTTTAGTAAATCAACTGCAATGTGTTACTAACCTTTGTGCTGTCTTTTCAAATATATGTCTTCAGTGCTTTTGGTCTGTGCACCTTCTACTTCCATGGGACAGCCATTTTCTGCAGCTTATTTCATTCAGGGACAGAAAGTAAAGATTGCACAGATCGAAAGCACTAAACCAACCGCTGCGCTTCTGACAAAATTCTTGGGGAGAGACAAATGGACAGCAAGCAAATAATAACTTGCATATTATACCCCCTGACACTGTTCTTTTCAAGTCATATTTCCTGAAGCTCCCTATCAAAATGGTGGTTCCACCCAGAATATTTTTTAAAAACTATGCCTATTGGTAACTTTGGTTTATTTATTTTTCTTCTCTGATATAGGTTCAGATTCGTCCTTGGAATTTGAGTGACAGTGACTTTGTGATGGATGGGTCTCAACCCCTTGACCCCCGGAAAACTATATTTGTTGGAGGAGTCCCCAGACCACTGAGAGCTGGTAATAGTTTACGTGGGTGTGTGCATGTGTGTGTGGAGAAAAAAAGATAAATGTTTTTCTTCTTTTATTTATTGACAGACCCAACTCCTGATCTGTATAACCATTTGATTATACTGCCCCCTACAGGAGTAGGGCAGAAAAAGAATCTGGATACGCCTTTGGGCAGTCCCAGGGGGTATACTCCCTCTCTCTGCAATAGTTACTCAGTTTTTTTTCTTTCTGCCTAATCAGGAGCAAGGACCTTGTTCCTTGCTGGGACCTCTGATCCTGGCAAATTTTTTCTTTTTAGATAGAACTTTTTTTTCTCCTGGTTTTTCCTGTGAGATCTACAATCAACTGCCGGACTGGGCGACGGGCTGGATAATCTAGATCCAGTGGTCACCCCAGTCTGGCCAGTGAGCACGCGCAGACCTCTGCTCCGCGCTAGGTTGGGCGCGACATAGCCCCACTGGACGGGGGCTAGCCAATGGAGTTAAATGCCTCACAATGTCACATATGGCCGGGTCTCGGCCCGAGTCGCAGCGTTCCTCCTGGCCGACAGCCCCCCTATTTAGATGGTGGGGAGTTCTGTCTGGAGCGGTGTCCAACTGGTTCCTGGTATGGTGAGTAGCTATCCCCCCTCTCCCCCTGGAGAGTTTTTGGGTGGATGTGGTCCCCTCCTTGGGATGGTCGGACCCCCTTGTTCCCATCAGGCACCCCCCCTCTCGTTTGTCCCCCATCCTACTTCCCCTCCACATATGCTGGGGCTGTGTGGGTGGTCTGGTCAACCTCCTGGGGTGGGGGCAGGGCGCTATGCTGGCGATGGGGGCCGGGGTAAGCAACGCGGACTATCGGCTGTGCCGGATGGGGGGAGGGGTTGTACCTGGTGGGGGCTGCTGCCAGGCCCCCCCCCCCCATTCTGCCTGGGCCTGTCCTTGTAGCCTAGGGCACTCTCCTGGGTCCCAGTAGGCCTTACGGTGCCGCACAAGGTTGCCATTTTGCTGTAGCTTGTGTGTTTCTATGCATGGCGGCAATGTTTGTGTAGTCCGGTGGCTATTTTGCAGTGGTTTGCCATTGAAAATAGCGGCAGCCATGACAGTGGAGCCCTGTGGGCAGTGATTTCGGCAGTGGAAGCCCCTCCTCATTCCCTGATGCTGATTCCAGGATCTTTTCACTTCCTGATCACCGCACTTGGAGTGCAGATTATCCTGGTGGCTGCAGGTGCCTTTTTCTGCTGGGTGGTGAGTCTGTTGGGGTTCTCTCCCTCTCTGCTGAGGATCGCTTGGTACTTGTGCCTGGCAACCGGGTAGTGCTGCCAGCGCGGTGGGGGTTTTCCCTTTGCAGTTTTTGTACACTTTTTGTGGGGTCCCCCTGGTGACTCATGGAGTCTTTAGAGCACATCTCCCCACCTGATCCCCTCTCTGAGGCTGCGGGGCCCTCCAGGTCCCAACCATCCATCGATGCACTGACGGAAGTCCTGGAGTCCTTTGTGTCCCGGGTGGAGGTGGCTTTCGGACGTCAGGCTAGCAAAAAGCGCCCCTTGCCTACCCCTGCCTCATCTGCCTACTCAGATCCTGAATCTGATTCGGCCACCGCAGCAGTGGTTACCCTGCTGGGTCTGTCACCATGCGCCCCGAATCCTCTGATAGTGAGGATGATTCCTCCACATCTGCAACCATGCATGAAAAGGCGCTGGTGGAAGCACTGATTGTATTTGTGCGTGAGACCTTCGAAGATGGAGGTCGCAGGTTCCTTTTGGCATTCACAAGCCATCCAGAGCGGTGTTTCCTTTCCCTGTCTTTTTTTTTTACAAAACTGTCGCTAAAAAGTGGAGATGACCAAAGCATCCCCTTGGGGTCCCTAAGCCATTTTTCTAGGCGTTACCCCTATGAGGAGTCCCTTCTTAAGAAGTAGACTGTTCCACCGGTGGTGGACCCTCTGGTTTCTAGATTAAACAAGGCAACCATGCTTCCGGTTAAATAGTCCCAGGCCTTTATGGATCAGGCTGACAGGAAGGCGGAGGCTGTGTCCCGCAATATATACACTCTGGTTGGTTCGGCACTGAGGCCGGTATTCACCATCGCCCTGGTGTTGCAAACTCTGACCGAGTGGGCTAAGCTTTTACACTGTGACCTGGGGGGAGAACAGCTTCCCCCCTGCCTTTGCTGAGCTGGAGTACCAGCTGGTCCAGGGGATGCAGTTTCTCTGTGATGCCTCTGTTTCGGCAGTGGTCCTTCGGTGTGTCTTTTGCCTCAAATGCTGGTCTGCGGACCAGACTTTTAAAAATGCCTTGACTGATCTTCCCTTTCAAGGAGACTGTCTAATTGGAGCTACCCTGGATGACATCATTAAAGGTTTCACAGGGGGAAGAGTACCTTTCTTCTGCAGGCTACTAAGGGCAAGGAAGCTCGTCATCGACGTGGGCCCTCCTGCTCGGCTCATAGAAAGTTTTTTTTGTCCCTCAGAGTCAACTAACAAGGGCTCGAAGCCTTTCAGGGCCTCCTCTGGAGGATCCAAACGAACCTGGTCTGGCAAGCAGAGAGCAGGCTTCTCCAGAACCGCAGACAAGACTCCTTCAGCATGAATTGCAGGCTACAATTCGTCTCCTGCTGTCCAGCAGATGGTCATCCCTCTGGACTTGCATGCGGGTGCTGGGCCTGATGGTGTCTACCTTCGAGGTGGTTCCTTTTTCACAGTTCCATACCAGGTCCCTGCAAAGGGAGATTCTGGACAAATGGGAAACTGCTCCGCAGTCTCTGGACAATCAGATCCAACTGAGCTGAGGAACGAGGAGTTCCTGATATGGTGGCTTTGTTCTTCAGTGCTTCATCTGGGAAAATCCTTCCTCCTCTTGTATTGGACAGTGATCAACATGGATTCCAGCCTGTCTGGCTGGGCAGGGGACCTCAGCAAACATTCTGCTCAGGAGTATAGAACACTGGAAGAGTACAAACTACCGATCAATGTATTGGAACTCTGAGCGATCAGACTGTGTCTGGACCATTGGACGGATCATCTTCATGGATGTCCAGCGCGCATTTAATTGGACAATGCCACGGCTGTGGCCTATGTCAATCACCAGAGGGGCACAAGTAGTGTCCTTGCGGCTCTGGAAGTAGCTGGCATTCTAAGGTGGGCAGAACAGTTCGTTCCAGCCCTCTCTGCCGTACACATTCCCGGGGTGTTAAATTGGCAGGCAGATTACCTCAGTTGGCAGGCGTTGGACCAAGAGGAGTGGTCCCTTCATCCGGAGGTGTTTCATCAGTTGTGTCTCTGGTGGGGCATCCCCAAGGTGGATCTGTTGGCATCTCGGGTCAACAGAAAGGTGCAGAGGTTTGTGGCTCAATCACGGGATCCTCTGGCAGATGCCACAGACGCTCTGGTGGCCCCATGGGGTCAGTATAGTCTGATTTACACCTTCCCTCCTCTCATGTTTCTGCCAAGACTTCTACGCAGGATAGAGGCAGAAGAGATTCCAGTCATCTTAGTGGCTCAGGACTGGCCTCACAGGGTTTGGTGCGCTGATCTGGTGCGGCTGGTCACCGACGTTCTTTGGAGTCTTCCATCAGCTTTCCCAAGGACCAATCCTCCATCCTGATTTACAGTTGCCGGCTTTGACGGCTTGGCTGTTGAGAACGCCAGGTGCTGAAGGATAAGAGGTTTATCTAAGTCCGTGATTCCCTACGCTGTTTATAGCTAGAAAATCTACTTCTAGGAAGATCTACCATCGTACGTGGAAGACGTACATTGCGTGGTGTGAGTCTCTTGAAGTTCATCCTCGCTTCTTCTCGGTGGCTCTGATCTTGACCTTCCTTCAACAGGGGAGGGGCTGAACAGAAATTGCCCTTGAGTACCATCAAGGTCCAGGTGTCGGCTTTGGCCAATGACCCTTGGCCACACACTCCCTGGTGCGTACCTTTCTTCAGGGTGTCCGTCATTGGGCTCCTCCAGTGCGATCTCCGTTGCCGCCCTGGGACCTCAATTTGGTGCTTACGGTCCTCCAGAAGCCTCCCTTTGAGAATCTTCGGGAGATTCCCTTGCTTATGTTGTTTCAGAAGGTGGCTTTTTGGTGGCTATTACCTCTGCGCGCAGGGTGTCAGTACTGGCGGCGTTATCCTCTTGTTCACCTTACCTGGTGATTCACAGGGATAAGATGGTTCTTTGCCCCCTGTGCGTTGTTCCTTCCAAAGGTTCTCTGTTTTTCATTTAAATGAAGACATTGTGTTGCCTTCCCTGTGTCTCAGGCCTAAACATCCGAAGGAATTGCCTTGCATACCTTGTATGTGGTCTGGGCAATTATGGTGTACCTGGCATCTACGGAGTCTTTCAGGAAGTCATACTCTCTGTTTGTGCTCATGGATGGACCTCGTAAAGGGTTGTCCGCTTCCAGATAAGTCAGACAGATGGTGATTCCTTTCCCTGTAAAGGCGCCCCCTACTAGGGCGCTTAGTACCCTCCTGGGCTTTCTGTCAAAATTCGTCAGTGACGCAGGTTTGCAAGGCGGCAACCTGGTCGTCGGTGCACACTTTCACAAAGTTCTATAAAGTGGACGTGTTGGCATCTGCGGATGCTTCTTTTGGCGGCAAGTTTTTGCCGGCTGCTGTTTAGAGAACATGATCCTCTTTGAGGGTGTATTGTTTTTTTTCAGGTGGGCTCCTGTTGTTTTGGTTGAGCTCCTGTTGCCTGGTTGGCTACTGTTTTAGCCTTGGAAAATGTTTTGCTGTTCCCACCCCTCATGTTTAACACTGCTTTGGGACGTCCTAATGGTTAAGAAGATCAGGAGCTGTGTCCGTCAAAGAATGGGATTTTTAACTTACCGTATAATCCATTTCTCTGATGTTCATTGACGGACACAGCACCCACCCCTCTGTGGAGTTGTAATTCTTCTGACACTGCTTGTAACTAAACTTAGTACCTATAGCAGAGAGAGAGAGTATACCCCCTGGGACTGCCCATAGGCGTAGCCAAATTCTTTTTCTGCCTAGTGTCCTACACCTGTAGGGGGCAGTATAACCCAATGATTATGAAGATCAGGAGCTGTGTCCGTCAATGAGCATCAGAGAAATGGATTTTACGGAAAGTCAAAAATCCAATTTTTACCCCCCTTCCAGGCTTCCAGATTGCAGGAGGTGACTTTATGTTCCTTCCAGCAAGATCCCAGGGAAAGCCCAGTTGCCCAAACGTCGTAAAATGATTCTTAAGCTTAGTACAGGAGCATTGTCTTGATCTTGGGTGTTTGGCATTAGGAAGAATCATGCCAGAAGGAGCATAACACCACCCTGGTCTAGGAGTCAGTGTAATGGAGATCTATTTTAAAGTCAAAGTTCACCTTTTGGGGAAAAAATAATAAATGCGCATATTTCTACAAAAAAAAAGCAATAGATCACAGGTGCAATACCAGGCTCCTGCAGATTCTCAGTATAGCTGTCTGCCCATAACCTCTGTATGGGCAGACAGTTAACAGGAACATCAATGAACTACAAGAGTGCTCACCAGCACCCTCACAGTTCATTGAAAATTACAAGCCGTCTGCCGCAACGGTAGTTGTAGTTCATTCATTGTAGCATTTTACATGTTACACCCCCAATATGGGTGTAACATTCTCCCAAATTTGAACTTGTTTCTACAGGTGTTTTATTTTTAATTTATTGCACTGTTTTAGCTTTGGGGGTTTGGGTCGTGGGGGGTTCAGAGTAACCGAGTAGACTTTCCGTTTTTAGCATAAAATATGATTTAATGTTAAGGATGGTTTCAATTTAATTTTAGACTTGTTCCTGTGTTAAATCAAGCTGATACATTACTTTTTTTTTGTTTGTTTTTAGTGGAGCTAGCCATGATTATGGATCGTCTTTATGGAGGAGTTTGTTATGCGGGCATTGATACGGATCCAGAGTTGAAATACCCAAAAGGCGCTGGACGTGTTGCGTTCTCCAATCAGCAGAGCTACATTGCAGCCATCAGTGCTAGATTTGTGCAGCTTCAGCATGGCGATATTGATAAACGAGTAAGTGATTTTAGGATTTTATTAGCTAGGCCTAACCATCTGAAAAATTCTTGAATAAAAGTCAAGTCTCACCTTTTTTCTTTTGTATGTTCACATTATATGTAGTGACCTGTGTGTGTCTCTCTTCATAAGAAATATTGAGTTTTCTATCTGCCCTGTTTATTCCACAACACTGGTGTGATGCTTATGGAAAAGCAAAACAAAAAGTTAGGTACCTGGTTAACTCATTTTCTGGGAATCATCCAGGACAGCATCTGAGAGGAGGCTTCTCCAACCTGAAAACAGAAAACCTATCATACACTGTTTAAAAAAAGCGGTACCTACCTCTGTGCCTTAATATTACAAAAGTACCAAAAAAACAACAGGTAAAAATATGCAACATGAAGGCACATAAAAATAAATTTCTAAACACCAATCCCATGGAAGACTTAGGTTTGGGTGGCTGTGCTGCCCTGGAAGATCCCCAGAAAATGCGTTACCTTTTTTTTTTTTTTCTGTACGTTATCTTCCAGGGTAGCATCTGAGAGCATTGGCAAGACATACTTGGGGGGGTCACCACAGCCTGAAGGACCTTTCTAACAAAATATTTGTTCTGGCTGAGCAGGAAGTCTATCCTAGAGTGCCTTTATGAAAGTTTTAAAGCTTGGTCATATTGCGGATTTGGTCAGGTGTTGCTCCTGCTTTTTCTGCATACGAAGATGCCGAGGCTCTGGAGGAATGGTCTGTGACCCCCCTTAGGAGGTACCCCGTTTTGAGATTGATAAGCATGTGCTATGGCCTTTATCGTAAATGGCTAATGTTACTTTTTTCCTACTGGTGAGTAGTGTGTTGATGACTTTGTCCAAAAATCCCTTGTTTTTTTTATATCATCCTTTTAGTAGCCAAGCTGAAAGTTTTTGGTGTCTTCTGATGAGGGTGTGTTGCTGGTCCCTACTTTAAGTTTAGTTGATCTTGAGTGGTAGCGGGCTGTGAGGTTGCATTGCATGTTCATGCTTTGTAAGTGAGAACATCAAACCCTCTGTGGTCAGCAGGTTGCGATCAGAATGACTGTTGCTTTTTCTTTCTTGATTTTTTTTTTTTGGATTACCTTCATTATGAGATTAGTCAGAGGGAACGTGTGAGCGAGAGGCAATGCCCAACTCTGCGCAAACGCACCCAAACCTGTATTGCTGTTAGAAAGAAGAACTTTGGTGTCCTTGGTATTTATCCGTCAAGTAGAGGTCAACTGCTAATGTTCCCCATGTTTTTGTAAGCCAGTTTAATGTTCCCTGCTCTAGGGACCTCTCAATTTGTATCAGTCTGTCAATTAATTTTGAACTGTGGAGTGATATGGACCAAGTTTTCTAGTGTTGTCGGACTTCCATCCAATTGGGAGAGGAAGATGTTCTACAGGGATCATGTATGCAATTTGCCAATGTTACCGCCAGAATGGATGAGGTTGTGAGGCCCAATATCCTCATTATGGTTCTGACTGTTGTTGCTAGGTAGAGAAATATTCTCTTCTATTAATTCCTACTCTTCCTCCTTTGTGAGAAAGAGGTTTGTCAGGAGTCTACTATGTAACCTAGGTAGGTCAGCATTTGTGTCTGTTCAAAATGTTAATTTTTAATATGTTGGCTAGCCACCCAAGATTTGTAAGATATTGGATGGCTATCTGCAGGTTGTATTCCAGGGTTTCCTTTCAGTTGGAGAAGAAAAGGAAATAGTCTAGGTAAGGTATCACATATATCCTATGTAGCCTTAACGGTTTTAGAGCTTCCACCAACATTTTTGTGAATATCATTGGTGCTGAGGAGAGACCAAATTGTAGGACAATGTATAGATGTACAGTGTCCTCAGGACCCCCTTATCATGAACCTCAGATACCGTTGGTGGCTGTGTTTAAAAGAGAATGTGGAAATAGGCATCCTTAAGATCGTTTACTGCCTTGAATGCTTCCAGTGGCAGTAGGTCCTTGATTCCATACAGAATTTCTTTTATCTTATGGTCTTGTTTAAAGGTTTGAGATTTCAAATAAGTTGCACTTTTCCTAAAGGGCTTTCTCTTTGCGTAATGTGAGAATGTGCTGGTATAGTTTTCAATAGTTCCCCCTCTGGGTTTTTCAGGATGTTTCAGATTCCAGATGAGATTGGAACTGGTTCAGCCAGAGGATAAGCGTACGGGCGACACACCTGGTAGCTATAGGCAGTATGAAGTTAGCCGACCCCACTTACCAGGCCCTTTTTAGCAGTGCCTCTGCCTCTTTGTCCTGTTAGATCTCTGTGAGACTGTATTTTTGAATGCTAGCATGCTCGTCTTTGATATTTTGAAAAGGGAGGTATCTATTTTTGGACATTTTGCCCAAGGATCCATGTCATCTTCTGAAAACGAGAATCTGCTTTTCAGAGAGGTTGGGGTAAACCTCTTTCTCTTTCGTTCATTGACAGACACAGCTCCTGATCTTCTCAACCAATTGGGTTATACTGCCCCCTACAGGAGTAGGACACTAGGCAGGAAAAGTCTGGCTACACCTATAGGCAGTCCCAGGGGGTATACTCACTCTCTCTGCTATAGGTACTCAGTTTTTTTTCCTGCCTAGTAAGGAGTAAGGACTTAGTTCCTTGCTGGGATCTCTGGTGGCTGGTTCACCACTGAGGCCGGTATTCACCATTGCCCTGGTGTCACAAACTCTGACTGAGTGGGCTAAGCTTTTATGCCGTGACCTGGAGGGGGAGCAGCTCCCCCCTGCCTTTGCTGAGCTGGTGGACCAGTTTATCTGTGTTGCCTCTTTGGATGCGTCTCCCCTAGTTGCTAGGCTATCTGTTTTGGCAGTGGTCCTTCGGTGTATTTTTTGGCTCAAATGCTGGTCTGCAGACCAGACTTCTAAAAAGGCCTTGGCTGATCTTCTTTTTCAAGGAGATCGCCTGCTTGGGGCTACCCTGGATGACATCATTAAGGGTCTCACAGGGGGAAAGAGTACCTTTCATCTGCAGGCTAAAAAGGGCAGGGACCCTCGTCGTAGACATGAGCCATCTTTCTCGGCTCATAAGTTTTTGTTTTTCATCCCTCAGGGGCGACTGACGAGGGATCAAATCCATTCAAGGCCTCCTATGGTGGATCCAAGCGAATTTGGTCTGGCAAATCGAGAGCGGGCTTCTCCAGACCTGCAGACAAGGCTTCTTTAGCATGAAGGTGCGCTCTCACCAGTATCTGGGGTAGGGGGATGTCTTCGCTGGTTTCGGGACACGTGGACTTCCCTGGTACAAGACAAGTGGATCCACAAAGTCATATGGTCCGGCTACAAGATCGAGTTTCATTCTTACCATCCAGAAAGGTTCTTTCCTTCCAACTTGCGCCTTTCCCCGGACCGCTTACAGGGTCTTTTTGGAGTGGTAAAGACCTGTTACTTCAAGGGGTGATTGTCCCAGTTCCGACATCAGAACATTTTCAGGGGTTTTACTCAAACCCGTTTACAGTTCCCAGGAAGGAAGGCTAAGTGCATCCAGTTCTGGACCTTAAAGAGCTGAACTGCTTCATAGGGGTGCAGAAGTTCAGACTGAAGTCCACTCGCACGCACGGTGGTGGCATCCCTGCATCAGGGGGATTTTCTTGCCTCTATTGATATCAAGTACACTTACCTTTACATTCCAATATGTGCTGGTCACCAGCGGTTTCTCTGCTTTGCTGTGAGAGAGCAGCATTATCAGTTTGTGGCGTTACCCTTTTGGTCTCACCTCCGCTCCCCGGGTCCCCACGAAAGTGTTGGCCCCGATGCTAGCATTGTTATGCCAGTGAGGGATCGCGGTACTGGGCTACTTGGATGACCTCCTTCTGCGAGCGGAGTCTCCTACTGCGCTGGTGGAAAACCTGGAGATCACCATACGAATGCTGAGGGAGTTCGGCTGAATTCTGAATTTTCAGAAGTCTTCTCTGGTTCCGTCCACAAAGCTGAACTATCTGGGTCTGACTCTGGACTCGGCCTTAGCCAGAGTGCTTTTTCCTCTGGTCAAACTCCAGAAACTGCAGGCAGCAATTTGTCTCCTGTTGTCCAGCAGAGGGTCATCCCTCTCGACTTGCTGGGCTTTATGGTGTCTAACTTCGAGGCAGTTTTTCCAGGGAGATTCGGGGCAAATGGGACAAGAATCTGCACATTGAAATAAAAATCTATCCAAAAAATAATAATTTGTAGCAAAAAAATTATATAAATATATATATGTGTATAACCCTCAAGCAAAAGATTCCAATTTCATAATCTTAAAATGCTGTATCATAAATAAAATCCAATTATGAAAAGTATAAAAAAAAAAAGGGGGGGGGGGCAAGGACGGACGGAGCGCTTCGCCGAGAGATTTGCAAGACTGTCAGGCTGTTGGACTGAATCCACTGCAGAGGATAGGACACAGCTGCAGCGTCTCCCACTATACCACAATGGTACTTTAAAGATTGTTACACGTGGATGGCCTTTTAAAGGTGCATGGATGCACCAAAGCATGTGAGTGCATTACCACATTTTTAATAAAATGTAAAGGTTTTTAAAAGGTATAAGCACCATTGTGAGCTTTTATATTTTTCATGATATATTGATTACTACGGAGAAAGTGGCTGATATATGGGATATGATCACCTGGAGGCGTTAACCATTTGATATCCAGCATTTGAGCCCAATTGAAACATAAGGTGAGCGCCCATTCACAAGGGGGTGCACGATTAGAAGTGAGTTGTGACACCCCGGTCACTCACCTGGTTTGGGGACACCGCCACGAATTGGTGGCTTGAGCACTTATAGAAGATTTATTTGCACAGATTGTCACAAAATTCTTTATTGGACACTTGATTGCTATTTGCCGCATGGACTTATATATTTATTATTTTACCACAGATACTACTTATCATTTATAGCACTTTATATATTGTATGGATTGATATGCAGTACATTTAACCACAAGGATTTATTGTGATACACACTTGTGATTTAGCACTTTGCACTTTCTTCTAGCACAATTCATATTCATTTTAGGAATCACACTATACACAACTATATATATATTTTTTTACCTTTCATCATTGGATTTTATTTATGATACAACATTTTAAGATTATGAAATTGGAATCTTTTGCTTGAGGGTTATACACATATATATATATATTTATATAATTTTTTTCTACATATTTTTTTTGGATAGATTTTTATTTTGCGCAACATTAACCACTTAAGCCCCAGCCCTATTTCGGACACTTTTTGTTTACAAGTTTAAATCAGTAGTTTTTCCTAGAAAACTACTTAGAACCCCCAAACATTATATATATTTTTTTAGCAAAGACTCTGGAGAATAAAATGTCGGTCATTGTAATATTTTTTATCACGCGGTATTTGCCCAGCGGTCTTTAAAGCGCCATTTTTTTGGAAAATTTTTGAAAAATCACATTTCACTAATTTTAAAAAATACTAAACAGTAAAGTTAGCCCATTTTTTTTTGTATATTGTGAAAGAACATGTCACGCCGAATAAATAGATACCCAACATGTTACGGTTTAAAATTGCGCCCCCCCCGTGGGATCGCGACAAACTACGGTCAATAGAGATCTCAATCTGCGACGCTTTAAATTTATTTACCGGTTACCAGTTTTGAGTTAGAGTGTAGCTCTTTTTTTTAAATTATTGCTCACGCTCTGGCGATCGCGGCGATACCTCACATGTGTGGTTTGAACAGCGATTTCATTTGCGGCTCGACTTCCGTATACGTTTTTTTTTGTGCGCGAGCTAACGGTGACGGGGGCGGCTAAATTTTTTTTTTTTTTTTTCCCATTTATTTTATTTATTTTTTTAACTTTATTAAAGTTTTAAAAAAAAAAAAAAATCTGATCACTTTTATTGCTGTCACAAGCAATGTAAACATCCCTTGTGACACCAATATGTAGTGACAGGTACACTTTATGGAGGGATCGAGGGTCTAAAAGACCCTAGACCCCTCCACTACACTTCCCTGTATGCAAAACGCCGAAAACGGCATTTTTGCATACAGCCGTTTTTCAAATTTGCCGCCTTTTGCAGCACAGTAACCCGGAAGTGACGTCATGGACGCCGCCTCCGGGTTACGTCATCGGAGACCCGATCGATGCCGTTTCCGGCATTCATCGGGACTCCATCCAGCTGGCGGACGTGCCGGCTGGGTGCTCGGGGCTCCCGGTGGAACGGGAGCCCCGGGCAAAGCCACGGAAGGCGGCGGGAGGGGGGGGGACGTCCCCTCCCGCCCCCCCCGGGTACCGATCGAGCGGCTCCCGAGCCGCATCGGTCGGTACCGACAGAAAGCCAACCGTCGGCTCTAAGCCACGGTACCGGGATGATGCCTCTAGCTAGAGGCATCATCCCGGTACATTACCGCAAAGTTTACCGACGTAGACCTACGTTAGTATGCGGTAAGTGGTTAATTATATATTTATTCAATCTTCCATCCTGCTTTACAGTCACTGGCTTTGACGGCTTGGCTGTTGAACGCCCGGTGCTGAATGATAGAGGTTTTTCTGAGTCTGTGATTCCAATGATGTTAAAAGCTAGGAAATCTACTTCTAGGAAGAGCTACCATTGTACATGGAAGACGTACATCGCGTGGTGTGAGTCTCTTTGGGTTCATCCTCGATGATCTTTTTTGGTGGCTCGGATTTGAGTACTATCAAGAGCCCGTTGTCAGCCTTGGTGGTCTTCTTTCAATAGCTCTTGGCCACACACTCTGGTGCATACTTTTCTTTAGGGGGTTTGGAACTTAGCCCCTCCAGTGTGGTCTCCGTTGCCACCTTGGGACCTCAATTTGGTGCTCTCAGTCCTCCAGAAGCCTCCCCTTGAGAATCTTCGGGAGATTCCCCTGCCTATGCTGTCTCAGAAGGTGGCCTTTTTGGTGGCTATCACTTCTGCGCGCAGGGTGTCGGAATTGGCGGCGTTATCCTGTCGTTCACCTTACTTGGTGGTTCACAGAGATAAGGTGGAGTATAAAGTGGATGTGTTGGAATCTGTGGATGCTTCTTTTGGTCACAAGGTTTTGCAGGCTGCTGTTTAGAGGACCTGGTCCTCTTTGAGGGCTTATTGTTTTTTTAGGTGGGCTCTAGTTGTTTTGATTGAGCTCCTGTTTACCTGGTTGGCTATAGTTTAGCCTTGGGAATTTCCTTTTCGCTGTTCCCACCGCTCATGTTTAACATTGCTTTGGGACATCCCAATGGATAAGAAGATCAGGAGCTGTGTCCGTCAATGAACGAAAGAGAAAATGGTATTTTTGACTTACCGTACAATCCATTTCTCTTCCTCTTTATTGATGGACACAGCACCCACCCCTCTGTGGAGTTAAAATTCTTCTGACACTGCTTGTAACTAAACTGAGTACCTATAGCAGAGAGAGGGAGTATATCGCCTGGTACTGCCCATAGGTATAGCCAGACTTTTTTTTTCTGCCTAGTGTTCTACTCTTGTAGGGGGCAGTATAACCCAATAATCAGGAGCGGTGTCCGTCAAGTATCAGAGAAATGGATTTTACAATAAGTCAAAAATCCAATTTTTCTCTAGGTCTGCCCATTCTGACTTAATATCTTTTAAAGTTTGATGGACTGAAAATGTACAAGGTTTTTTGGGTTGTAAGCCCTTGTACATTTTGTCATGTAGACAGTTCGGTGTGTTCTTCCTTGATGCCTAAGGTCTTGGATATGGCTTTCAGCAACTTGTCAGTATTCTTTGCGCGGAAGAGGAACTTTTGCGATTTTTCTTCCTCATCTGCAGACTCGCAGCAAGCCCCATCTTCAGACTGACTGTGATACTTCTGTTTGGGACTTCCCAGCTGCATGATGGTGTAGGAGACTGGTTAAGCGGGTTTGTGCAGTGGCTGTAGTAAATTGTATTTGCAGGTTTTGTACTAAGGACTGGAAGGAAAGGAAGGTGGCTGACCTATCCTCTTTACCAAAAAAGACTAACCACTTTAAAACTCCCCAAGATTCTTTTTGTTTATGCACCTTGGCATAATGGTCATAGTCTCACAAGAAGCGTGATGCTTAGGGTGAGAATGAGAGCTACTTCTTCTAGGTTTCTTGTCTTGTGAAGCATTGGTCTGCAGAAAAAAAAAAAAAACACAAGGACCCAGTAAAGAGACCGTATGGGGGGGGCGCCATTCCTCAAGCTAAGAAAAAAATGAGTAGTGGATAGGTAAGGAAAGTAAGGTTCTACGATGGAGACCTCTGGCTTACTTTAGAGCTGTCCTGATGCACAGGATCTGCGAGGCAGGTGGATGATGTGCTTCGAAATGGTCCACAGAGACAGCCATTTTAAGTGTCCTGCCCCAGCTCTGGTCCCTGCCCCCAGCGGTTTCACAATATGTATGGGTTAATATACATACCGTTATGGTGTTTTACCCCTCAACTGCCACTGAAGCAAGAAAAAGGATAGTCTCCTTGTTCCTGTTCTTGGGCCAGAGTAGCATCCTGCCCACAAATTGAAGTGACCTAGGTCCAGAATGCCTGTTGCTTCTGCTGCTAACTGGAAATTACACTTTAGAGGAAGTGTGTCACCGGAAGTGACCCGATCGGCATGTGCAGGTGCACCCGGCACTTCTTGCTTCACCTGGCATGGAGAGCGGCCTACACAGAGCATACAGAGAACCCCAAGGTTGGTAACCAAGACACAGTGTGGGCCCCCAAGCATCCCCCCAATGTTTTACATGGGTGGTGGGTGGAGTGGGGTCTGCTTAGGGGAAAGTGGCCAGGGTTGGCTAGCAACCATCCTCTCGGCTTAGGGAATGGTTGTAGACCTCCTAATGGAAGCGAGCGGGCTGAAAAATTTGTAATGAGGAAAGCTATGTTCTATGTTTCACTCAAGAAGACCCTGTCTATGCATGCCTAACACCTCTCGGTGCAGTGGAGAGGCAGCCAGGCGCAGGGAGGTACCTTCAACAAGCAGAGCAGCCTTCTAAAGTGGTGCTCCTGTTGGTCTGGAGAAAACCCAAATGGTGGATAATGTGTTTCCGGTTTTCAGGTAGGTGGAGTCTTCTCTCAGAAGCTTCCCCCGAAGACAACTTGAGCATATACTGATTAGCAGCATTTGATCTTTACTCCACTTTTAATGAGTTCTCTAAAAGGTGTCTTCAGTTCCCTATAGTAAATAAAATTGGAAATATCCACCGTGCCTGCTGGGAAATAAACAGAGCAGGTATAAGAAAAAGATCAGAATTGCCGAAATTGTTAAACTCCTTTTAACTTGCTCCTACTAAATGCTGCACTATCCTCTGTTAAGTGTTGGCAGAGTCTAGGCCATGCTATAAGTGAACACTTAAAATTCTGTCCTGTATTTATACAAATGGCGACCTTTGTTATAGAATTCACCCTTGACATATCAGTATGTTTGTGAAAATTCAAAGAATGTGATATTGGAGGCAGTATCCTGTGGGATGTGTATGCAGAACCACCGTAGTATAGAAGTGTACAGTCCACCAACAAAGCAGAGATGTCAGCAGTTTTCCTGACCTGCTGAATCCTGTGTTTCCTTTTCCCACAAGAGTTATTTTCTGAATTTTTATACAAATGTATAGGCATGGCTGTCTAAAAAGAGAAAAAAAATAAAGAAAAGTAACCACATTCTATACTTTTCCAGCTTTGTGCTGCCTGCAATAACTGTCCTGCCTAAGGCTTTATGATAAATATAGCCCTGCATTATGCATGGCTAGAGCTGGAAATGACCAGCCAGTAATCAGAGCATCAGAATTTGTGTGTAGAGAGGAAAGCTGCAGATGTCATCAAGAGTAAAAGAAGATGATTTATAAATGAAGGGAGAAGCTTCCTTTCATTGATAGAAATCACCAGAACCAAACAGCACAGCGTTTAGTCACTGCAGTCACCTTTAATGCATACGATTCAGGTAGGAACACAAATCGATCTTAAAGCTCGAGTCTACCTTTTTGTAATCTTAGATGCTGTGATGTTGCTAGGGCCCTGAAAGACCTGGGTACTCAAGGGTGGGTGGGTGTGGCCTTATGCACTGACAGTGGGAGGAGCTGAAAGGGGCATACTTCAATATAACATGGGCAATGCTCGCTGTATGCACAGCACACACATCCCATAGATGTTATACCCACAAATTATGCTTTAATCTGGAAATCCAGTCAGGTGTGAAAACAATTCAGTCAGTAGCTAGAAATACTATATCTGACTTCTGATTTTTAAACTACAGACAGTTACCATCCCAGGGATCCAGCACTTACATCACCCAGCCTAGTTGTTTACTGATCTTCGGGTCCCTTGTGGAAAGCTGGCTGTGACTGGAAACCATCCACTGCTCCCCTCTGCACCCTTCTTCCACAGATTTCCTATGCACTGCCACCTCAACAGCTCATCTCTGTGTACCCTCCTGTCAACCACTTACCCCTGAGCCCTCCCATTCGCAGCTCACCCCTGAGCCCTCCCATTCGCGGCTCACGCCTGAGCCCTCCCATTCGCAGCTCACCCCTGAGCCCTCCCAATCACAGCTCACCTCCGAGCCCCCCCCATTCACAGTTCATCCCCGAGCCCTCCCATTCACAGCTCACCCCCGAGCCCTCCCATTCTCAGCTCACCCCTGAGACCCCCCCCATTCACAGCTCACCACTGAGCCCCCCCATTCACAGCTCACCCCTGAGCCCTCCCATTCACAGCTCACCCTGAGCCCTCCCATTCACAGCTCACCCCTGAGCCCTCCCATTCACAGCTCACCCCTGAGCCCTCCCATTCACAGCTCACCCCTGAGCCCTCCCATTCTCAGCTCACCCCTGAGCCCTCCCATTCACAGCTCACACCTGAGCCCTCCCATTCACAGCTCACCCCTGAGCCCTCCCATTCACAGCTCACCCCTGAGCCCTCCCATTCACAGCTCACCCCTGAGCCCTCCCATTCACAGCTCACCCCTGAGCCCTCCCATTCTCAGCTCACCCCTGAGCCCTCCCATTCTCAGCTCACCCCTGAGCCCTCCCATTCACAGCTCACCCCTGAGCCCTCCCATTCACACTAGCCTCTGCAGCTGCTCTAAGGAGGGGTCCTTGGTGTTGTGAATGGTTTAGTATTTTTTGTAAAGCACTGCTGAATTTTTTATGCCATTCTATAAATGAGAGAACAAGTAGAGTAATGATGTTGTTAATGTCTTTTATCATGTGATGCAGGTAGAGGTGAAGCCATACGTGTTGGATGACCAGATGTGCGACGAATGCCAGGGAGCCCGCTGCAGTGGGAAATTTGCTCCGTTCTTCTGTGCCAATGTCACATGCCTGCAGTATTACTGCGAGTTCTGCTGGGCAAACATCCACTCTCGGGCCGGTCGTGAATTCCACAAGCCGCTGGTGAAGGAAGGAGCTGACCGGCCCCGTCAAATCCACTTCCGCTGGAACTAAACTCGGCTTGACCCCGCCACTCACTGAGAGAAGGGTGCATGCGGCTTACTGTGTTTAAAGATACTGACGTGCAGAAGGAATAAGTGCATTCTTCTGCCTCCCCCCCACCCCAACCTCTATACGTGCATCTGTATCAGCAGCCAAAACACTAAAAGCCTCTCGTTTTTCACAAAACAACCCCACATCTCAGGCTTACTAATTCTTTGTGATATTTTCATGTTAAATTTTTTTTATATTTTTTTTTCCAAGTTCTTTTTATATGTAATGCTGAAATTAGAATATGAGAATGTTCTGCATAGGGGCAACACAGTCTGCTGCTATAAATATATATATATCTATATATCTATATCTATCTATATGGATGAAGTGTGCACTTATTTCTAGACGTGGATTTTTAACTTATCAGATCAGCCCCAGTTATTTACCAAAGGTAGCAATTAATAGTGAAAATGGAAAATGTCTGCTACTAAAAGATTATTTTTATTGTTGCTATTTTAAGTGTGTATGTAAATTTGAAAAAAAAATATAGGGTTGATTTTTTTCGCTCTCCATTTTGACTTGCAAGAAATAATACCTCAAGATAATCTGATTTTTATTAGCTATTTTTAAACATTTTTAATCATAAGCTGTATTAGCTTTGCTGCTATATAGGTGTTGTGTGTAATGCCACCTATTTATACAGGATTGAAACGTTTTCAGAAACTGCATTGTGGGAAAAATGCAGGCAGCACAATATGGCTAAAACTGCCATAGTTTTAGAATGTGAAATATGCATGTTTACCTACCTGTCTACACCATATGCATGCACTAGAATTATTAACTAACCACAGATACGGTATTGCAGATAAAAAAAACTTTAAAAAAAAAAATAATAAAAAAGCAGAAAAATACAGCTCTTTTTGAAACTAGGTACAGTAGCATGAGCAAAATTACAAAATTTTTTTTTGTAACAAAGCATATTTGCATGACTTGTGACTCAAAGTAAAACAAATGTCCTTAAATGTGTACAATATGAAGATTTGTTTTAGATTAGTAAGTGCAGCCATTTATTGTCCTGGTCGGTAGTGGACTTCAGTTTACAAGGATTGGATGTAATATTGTAATCCCTGTGCAGTCCCCATCGTGATGTGTGGTTCTGACTTTCGTGACGTGAAGTAGTGTAGCGAAAAACTGGAACAAAAAAAAAAAGCTAAATATGAAATTGCTTCGGAAATACGTAGCTTACCCTTTTTCCAATTGAAATCATTTTTAAATTTAAACTTGGTTTAAAACTTTCTTTCAAACCAAAGATGGCCAGCACACTTGTAATCTGCCACCAAATGTATAACACGCAAGCTATTTTTTGAAACTTAGTAGGTATAATTAATATTGCTATTAATGATAATAAAAAACTGCTTTTGTGCTTTAGAATAAGATTAAAAGTCAAAATGGAGATGGTATAACACAGATGGCTAGTTGCATAACAGCTCCTCTGCACCTTCAAGACAACAGTGGCTAAAACATTATTTAAAAAAAATTGGTTTTGTCTGCACGCAACTTTTTGTAGCTTTTCTAATTTTTTTATTTTTGTAATTTATTATTATTATTTTTTTTTTTTAGTGGAGCAAGGCTGCTAAATAAATCGCACATTCTGTTTTTTTATTTTTTTAGTATACACATAAATATGTATTTATTTAAGAAGCCAACAGTCAAAGATAATAGTTTAGTCTTCGAATAAAAAAAAAAAAAAAAAATTAATATCATTAAGCCATGAGGTTATGCAACTAGCCTATGACAGATATGTCAGTCTAAAAAAAAATTGACTTGACAATTTTCACGCCACAAATTTTACCAATTTAACACAGAAAGAATAGAGATAAGAGTTTTCTTGATAAACCCATGGGACAATCTTCTGTGTACGATAAAAGAAAAATGCGTTATTACTGGTTGTCAGCAATGTGCTTTTTTTGTACTGTACAATGTGACTCGTCTCACCTTGCTGTTTTTGTTGTGGTTGTAGTTCACGTTTAAATGTTTAAAATTGTTGCTGTTCTGAAGAGTGTCTTTCTAATTTATTTGTTGATACCCCCTTACCCATCTCTTGAAGGGATTTCCTTCCTTTTCCCTGGGTCTGTGTTATTAATAGTATTTTATCAACCTTCACTCTTCTCACCTAACCCCAAAACAATTCTGACTTTGTTATGCACTATATTTTATATCTTGGAGAGAAATCTTTGAACGTCAGCTGTTTTGACACGTCTTTGTTTTAATTAACATCCCTTTTGCAATACCTCGATTTTTTTGGATGTCCAAGAAAATCTAAAGAAACTTACCAATAATTTAAACTAAATTGAAAAGCGCATCTAAAGTGAGAAAACAAATCTATTTAAAATTGTTAAGTAGAAATGACCCCTTCCTTCTAAATTATGAAGAAAAATCTTAGAATATGATATAAAAATATTCTAAAGGAGAGATTGGCAGAAAGTAATTTTTATTGTCATTTCACTTCTGCATGAGGCAGCTGATACTGCCTCCAGTTCCAGTCCTGCTTTTTGTGTGTGTATTTGTATGTAGTAAATTCTTTTTTTCTAATTGTTGAACACTGTATTAGATTTTTTATAAATCATATTTATTTTACTATTTTTGTAGAAGATTGCTAGTTGATTTTGATTGTATTTTTATATTTTTAAAGCTTCACTTTTGTTCCCCCAGTGTGCATATTGCTGCCCAAGTGTATGACTATGGAGGAAAAAAAACTTTAAAATCCACACTTTTTGTTAAGAAGGAAACATTTAGCATTTATATATTTGTGTATGGACAACACTTGATATTGTATCCCTGTTGCATCTGGCTGCACAAGGCCTCTCCTCAAAGATGCTAAAAAAAAAAAAAAAAACTTGAATATAACACATTTTGGAAGGCTGACTAACCTCGATTCTGTGTTGTGATGTGCAATACTGTTTCTAATATTTGTATAAAAACAGTGTAAACCTTTTTAATGCAAATTTATTTTTTTCATTGCATATTTTGCAGATTTTATCCACAGTGTCATTTTTTACTGTCAAAAAATACCCCTTTTGTCATTGCAACTATTTTTTAAAATCCAGAAATCTTTGTACTGATGTAAATGATTGTAGTTATTTTGGATAGTGTTTTGCTAACAAAAGGAGAGACTTTTTTCATGCATATTTCTATTTTGTTGGTTTTTGTGTTTTTTTATTTTTTGTTTTTATTTTTATTTTTTGTTCTTTTTTTTTTTTTATTTTATTTTTTTTTTTTTAGAAGTAATATTCTTGTCATTAATATCATTTTTGTATTTTTATGTGGGAAAAAATATAATTTTATGACGCTAATTGCTAAAGTTTTATTTTATTTTGAATTATTTTTGGAGCTGAAATCTTTGTACTATTAAAGCAACTAGTTTCTAATTCAGAGTTTCTGTATAGAATGGCACAAGTGGCTTATGGAGTGTTTGGATTGTAATTATTAAAGGTTCTTTGATATGCAAATTTAGTTGATTTATATTTTTTGGATATTCTGTATAATTATAAGCCCACGCTTAAGGACACTAGGTGATTGCCTTCAGCTTAATTTTTTTTTTTTTTTTTGAGATATATTGATTCAAATTTTACTTTCATCTTCCAGGTGTCTAAATCTCCAGTCTGTCTGTTGTACTGGTAATTTAACTCTGTAATGAAATAGTTTGCTGCCAACTATTTATATTAAGTAATTTTTAAATATTTGTAATATTGTTGACTGACTAATAAACTTAAGTTATTGGCATGTCGTGTTTCTCTGAGTCTTTATTGAGGGTCACAACTTATTTTTAAAACGTTATTTTCAATGGTGCCTGTTCACATCAATGTATCACTACACTATTTTTGAAAAGGTTCCTGTACTACAGTTAAATCACAGCACGTGTGTGCCTTATTTCTCAAGTTGGAAGGCCAGATAGTTTAGAGCTGAATATCTTTTTGGTTTTTTTTTTAGCTAAAATGTAAAGCATTTTATGTATTTTTGTGCTGACTAGCTGGAGAGTGTGCCAGGGGTTTTCTTACATACTGGGTATACTGGGAACAGCCATGATATACTGGAGTCAAGCTACTTTTCCAGTAGAAGCTCAAAAGGAATGCTTCTTCTTACAAATAAATTCTGAATTCTCCCTCTGCACACTGCGATATACTCTTTCCAGCAAACCTTGCAATGCAAAAAAGAGATTTTTAGTTCACACATATTGCAATACATGTTTAAGCTAGCCAACTGCATCAAATACTCTCTATGGCCAGTCTCACTCTGCTCTGCAAATGCTACTGTGGACACAATGCCAACATGGGTCAAACGGACACAAAATGCAGTAAAAGCTACTAGGCTCAGGTCGGGTCACTGACCTGCAATGCAACAAAATAAGGGAGCTGCCCCTGTCCTATTTTCCTTACTGCACTATTGCAAAAAAATTCATTTTTAATACATACCTGTAAAATCCATTTTGTTAAGTACATCACGGGACACAGAGCCATAAATCATAACATATGGGTTATATAGCCAGCTGCAGGTGAAGGACACTGGCAACCAGGATGTCCCCCTATATAAACCCCTCCCACACAGGAAGTTTCTCAGTTTGTAGCAAGCAATAAAGGCCCCATAAAAGAGGGGAGGGACATGTGTCCCGTGATGTATTGTACTTCAAGAAATGGATTTGACACGTATGTATTAAAAATCCATTTTTCTTTTCGTACATCACGGGGCACAGAGACAGAAATCCTCCTGGGTCCCAACATCCACTCAATATAAAGAGTGAATGTATGCACAGACGACCAGGTTGCGGCCTTGCAAATCTGAGCCATAGAGGCCTAATGGCGAAGTGCCCAAGAGGCACCTACTCCTCTGGTAAAATGTGCCTTTACAGGAAAAGGTGGAACCTTCCCTTCTAAATCATACGCCTGGATAATAACCTGGCGAATCCAACGAGAAATCATAAACTCAGATGCTGCCGACCCTTTCCTGGGCCCTTCTGGCAGCACAAACAAGAGATCGGTCTTACGAATCTGAGCTGATCAAGTAAAACTTCAGTGCACGCATTACATCAAGAGAGTGCAATAACTTTTTCTGTGAGGATCTGGAAAAAAGGAAGGTAGTATAATGTCCTGATTCAAATGAAAGGTGGACACCACCTTGGGCAAAAAAACATGGATGTGTACGTAGAATCACCCTTTCTTGATGAAAAATTAAGAATGGCTCTTTACAAGAAAGAGCTGCTAGTTCCGATACCCGAAGTTATCTCAATCAAAAAGACCAGTTTCCTGGTCAGAAGAACCAGGGGAACCTGGCCCATGGGCTCAAAAGGCTGTTTTTGTAAAACTGCCAGCACCAAATTTAAATCTCAAGGGCATAATAGTGGCTTCACAGGTGGAAGCAAATCTAACATTCCCGGACGAAGGCCTAATCCAACGAAATGAAAGCGATCAAATCTTGGAAGAAAACCGATAAGGCTGAAATGTGCCCCTTAACCACTTAAGCCCCGGAGGATTTGGCTGCTAAAAGACCAGGGGGTATTTTGCGATTTAACGGACAATTGCGCGGTCGTGCGACACTGTACCTAAACGAATTTGACGTTCTTTTTTTCCCACAAACAGAGCTTTCTTTTGGTGGTATTTGATCACCTGTGCGATTTTTTGATCATGCGCTATAAACAAATAAAGAGCGTCAATTTTGCAAAAATAACAATATTTTTCACATTTTTTTTATATGAAATTCCCCAAAAAAAAAGTAAAATTCAAAATTTTTTAACATTTTCGGCCAATTTGTTTTATGCTACATATGTTTGGTAAAAAAAAATCGCAAAAAGCGTATTTTTATTGGTTTGCGCAAAAGTTATCGCGTTTACTAACAAAGGGAAAGATTTTTGTCATTTTTGTTGTTTTTTTTTTTTAACGCGTAATGGCGGCGATCTGCGATTTTTTTTTTTTGCGGTACTGCAACATTGGGGCGGACAGATCGGACCCTTGACTGACATTTTTGACACTTTTGGGGTTACCAGTGACATTTCTACAGTAATCAGTGCTATATATATGCACCGTTACTGAAAAATTACACTGGCAGTGAAGGGGTTAACTTTATTTGAGAGGGAGGGGCTGTGTGTGTGCCTAGGGGTGTGATTCTAACTGTGATTGGCTGTGGCTTGAGCTGTAGGAACAATGATCAACGGTCCTACATAGTAGAACCGTATGATCATTGTTTCTACACAGGGGAGAATGACAGGCGGCTTGTTTACACTAGCCGCCTGCCTTTCTCCCTCTCCCCCGACGATCGCAGAGTGACCGGCGGACATCGGGTCACACGCGCGGGGGGGGGGTCCGTGACCGCGTGGGAGCGCGCCGGCGGCGCGCGCTCGCTCCCCAGCTGACCGCCGCAGTATATGTACTTGCGGCGGTCGGCAAGCGGTTAATAGCGCTCAAGGCTAATTTTATATCTACCCCTGATTGAAGGAAAGCTAGAATTCTCCCGATTTATATATTTGCGGGGATGCCATTTCCTGGCTTCACACCAGGTAATGTAGGATTTCCAGGCCCTGTAATAAATGTTTCTAGATATTGATTTCCTAGCATTTATCAGGGTATAAACTGCAGGGCGAGATACACCCCTCTCCGTCAAGATTAAGGCTTCAATAGCCAAGCTGTCAAATTTAGAGACTGTAAAGCAGGGTGGAATATCAGACCTTTAGAGAGAAGGTCTGGACACAGTGGAAGGGTCCAAGGCCTTGTCACTGCCAGCCTTTGGATTTGTGCATACCAAACCATGCCGGAGCTGCCAGCATTACTGGTTTCCCCTCTAGCTGGATCCTACACAACAGACGCGGTATCAGCTGCACCGGAGGAAAGGCATAAATCAGGGAATACCCCTGCCAAGGAGTCACTAAAGCATCCACTCTGACTGCGAGTGGATCCTGGGTCCTTGACACAAATCTTTTCAACTTTTTGTTGAACCTGGTTGCCAACAGATCTACATCTGTGACCCCCCCAGCGTAGGTAGATTAATTGAAAAATTTTGGGATGTAAAGACCATTCCCCTGGAAACATCTGTTGATGGCTCAGAAAATCTGCCTGCCAGTTCTCTATTCCTGGAATAAAAACTGCTCTCAGGCATGGCGCAAACCTCTCTGCCCAGGACAAGATGATATCCATCTCTTTCTGGGCTGACTGACTCTTTGTGCCTCATTGATGGTTAATATAAGCTACAGCCATGGCATTGTCAGATTTCACCCTGACAGGGTGGCCCAAAGTCTGGGTGTATAGTATTTCAAAGCCCAGCTGACTGCTCGGATTTGCAGAATGTTGATAGGAAGACCTTTCTCCACCCAAGACCATTTCCCCTGGACAGTGACTTCCTCCAGAACTGCTCCCCAGCCAGAGAGACTGGCATCTGTAGTCACCACCCTCCAGGTTACTGGAAGAAAGGATTTCCCCTTCTCCAGATTTCTGGTCACCCACCACCAATTCAGACTCTGACATACTCTTAGTACCAGAGATAAGGACCAGTCTAGAGACTGAACCTTTTCGGTCCATGTAGACAGAATGTTGTTCTGCAAGGATCTGGCATGGAATTGAGCATAGGGAATTGTCTCAAATGCGCACACCATTTTTTCCAGTAACTTCATGCAATGGCATACAGAAGGATAACTCCGCCTTACTACGGACAAAACTAGATCCTTCAGGTCTGTGACCTTTCTTGTTGGCAAGAATACCTTTGCCTGTACTGCGTCCACAAGGAAACCCAGATATTCCAGACGCTGGACTGGTTGTAATGCGGACTTTGCCAAATTCAGAATCCAACCCAGACATTCTACGAACTGTACTGTCTGGAGGACATTTCGGCTTAGAGCCAATGCCGATCGATCTATAAGTAATAGATTGTCCAGATATCCTATTACAGATATCCCTTTGGACCTTAGAACAGCTAATACTGGAGCTAGGATCTTTTGGCGCTTTTCCACTGCATGGTACGGCTCGGTATGGCTTGCTTTGGCGCTTTTCTACTGCATGGTACCGCATGGTACGTGTTTGAACGGTTCGGTATGGTTTGGTACAGCGGAGCTTTTCCACTACATGGTACAGCTCGCTTAAACAGTACCACCTCGGTTGGGGTTCCAAGCGAGCCGTACCTATACCATATCCCACAATCCTTCGCATGCAGCCTTGATTGTTTGTCACTACTAGCCACTGATTGGTCAGAGAATCGTATCCTACCCACTTACTACTTTAGTGGAAAAGCAAACCGAGCCGAGTAGAGCCTATACAGTGCAGAAACGTGCCGACTCGTACCACGCAGTGGAAAAGCAAACCAAGCCGAGCTGGGCCAAGCAGTGCCGAGTGGAGCCGAGCCGGTACTTGCATTGGAAAAGTGCCATTTGTGAACACTCCTGGAGCCGTAGCTAAACCGAAGGGTAGGGCCACAAACTGAAAATGACGGTTTTCCACTGCAAAGCGTAGAAACCCTTGATGAGCCTGGAATATAGGCACATGAAGATATGCATCCTTAATGTCTATGAATACTAGAAATTCCTCTCCCTGCAGGGACGCTATGACTGAAGGAATTGACCCCATACAGAAACTGGTTTAGAGCTTTGAGATCCAGAATAGCTGGTCTCACATCCCCGTTTGGTTTGGGGATTATGAACAGGTTTGAGTAAAAACCCCTAAACCTTTCATTCTCTGGAACCTCCGTTATCACTCTTTGGGCCATCAGCTGGTCCAATGCCAGAAAGAGAGATCTTCTTTTTAGGGGATGTGTCGGGATACTTGACCTTACAAACTGAGGATGCGGGAGAACCCGAAATTCCAGTTTGTATCCCTGCGAGATGGTGGAGATAACCCAGTTGTCTTGAATTGTTTCCACCTAAAACTTAAAGTGAGTGAGGGGGCGCCCCTTCACAGAGTAGGCTTAGAGAAAGACTTGGCTAGTCTCTGGGCACAGGGCTTTTTCTGTCCCTGCCCTGAAGGCTTGGTTCCATCGCCACTGTCTGGAATTAGAAGCACTGGTAGTATGGGTGCTGTGATCTTAAAAAAGGGACGCTTGCTCTTCCTTTTTACAAGTAGCAATGTACTCTCCCCCCCCCCACCCCCCCAGATCTTTTGGATATACTTATCCAGATCGTCACCAAAAAGGGGTTCTCCCTGAAAAGAGAAGCCAGCCAGCCACCTTTTACATGGTAATTCTGCAGACTTGCTCTTTAACCAAAGTATTCTGGGCATGTGCACTGTCATCAGAGCAAACTGTGACATTTGCGGTATGGAGTCCGTAAGAGCATCAACTGTGAAACATAAAGTGCGAGGCAGATCTGACAAATCTTCCACAGACTCTCCTTGAGAAGGAACTGTCTTGGACACTAGCTTCATATGGTCTTTTAAAGACTGACAAACTCCTATAGCTGCTACTGCTGGTTGTATCGCAGACCCTGCAACAGAAAAGGAGGCTTTCAATAAAGATTCCATATTTTTATCTGCTGGATCTTTAAAAACCTGGGCATTTTCCACAGGGCAAGTTAAACTCTTGTTAACCAAAGAAATGGCAGCATCCACAGTGGGTATTTTCCATTTCTTAGTAAACTTTTCCTCCATAGGATACAATAGTGAAAACCTTTTAGGAGGAACAAAAATCCTTTCCAAATGATCCCAATTATAGATTACTTACAAGAGCGGGCGGATGTATTAGAAACGTCTGGGGACTATGAGGAGGGAGCAATGAGCCTAGAGAGGAAAAAGAGACTTCAGCCATCTCTAAGGGAGGAAATTTGTATCCAGACCGTACCATTTCAGTAAGAGACTGAATTTACAATCTCTGGGTTTGAGAGGCTGATGGAGACTCCTCTGACCCTGACTCCCCAGAAGTGGAAACCTCAGCTTGATCTTCCATAGGGTCACCATCAGCTACTTCTTTCACATCCTCTGCTCAATCCTGAACTGATTCAGGGGGTGGCTCAGGCGAGGGGGATCTATCGCGTGTTCTCCCTCCTTGAGATGCTGCAATCATGCCAGCAATCTTACCCTCAAGGCTGGCTAATGCCGATGCCAAATCATCCTTAGTGACGTAGGTTGCGGCAGAAGCACCTGGAGTATTATTAGTGGCATTGAATCGATTTTTTCCCGGATAGGGGAATATGTGGACCATTTTTTGCAACCGATTGTACCACTTTATCCTTCTCATCTGAAAGACAGTAAACACTTGATCAACCTATTGGAGCAAGTAGAAGTGCAGCCAAACACTTTCTTGGTAACAGTTGATATTGAATCCCTGTACACCAGTTTGAAGCAGGATGATGTACTTAACACTACCATAGCTGCCCTAAACACTAAAACCAACATAAAACCTCAACAAAAAAAGTTTATTTGTGATGCCCTAAGCCTAGCCATGGAAAATAATTATTTCTGGCATGATGGAGGCTATTATAACCAAATTAGAGGCGTGGCAATGGGCGCCAAATATGCCCCTAGTGTGGCAAATATCCTTCTCGGGCAATGGGAAGAGAAAGAAGTCTTTGCCAATCCGAACCCGTCACTCATTCTATACAAAAGATTCATTGACGATTTACTGTTAGTATGGAATGGGTCAGAGGAATCTCTAAAAATATTCCTTGATGACATGAATAGGAATCAGTACGGCCTTGTATTCACAGCCACATGGGACAAAGTATCTGTAAACTTCCTAGACCTAACATTGGTGAAACAGGGTTGTTCTATCGCTACAAAGAGTTTCTTCAAAGAAACAGATAGAAATAGTTATATCCCTACCCGCAGTTGTCACCATCCCAAATGGCTGGGTGCCATCCCAAAAGGACAATACATGCGCATCAAGCGAAACTGTAAAAATGATGAAGACTTTTTAGCCCAATCTAATTTATTGACACAAAGATTTGTAGAAAAGGGCTACAAACAAGAAGAGGTTACTAAAATTAGAGACCAGGTACATCGGATGCCTAGGAGTGAGTTACTGAAAACTAAAAAGAAGGAAGCAGAGACAAAAGGGGAATTAGCGTTTTTAACAGATTTTAGCAGGAATTATAAACAGGTTGAAGCAATTGTGCGTAAGCACTGGTCGATTTTATTGAAAGACAAAACTCTGAATAAAGTCCTCCCTGAAAGACCGCATTTTATTTACAGGAAGGCCCCAAATCTGAGACATATGCTGGCACCAAATATACCTGACCCCCCAAAAAACAAACCGACCTTTCTGGATGTAAAAGGTTTTTTTCCTTGTGGTAGGTGCAATGCCTGCCTTATGACAAGAAAAAACCCTAGGAAAATTACCAGTTTCCAGTCGAAAGTCACAGGACAACAATTTGCAATCAAGAAGCTCATTTCATGCAGATCTACACATGTGACTTACTTGATAAGTTGTCCATGTGGACTACAATATATAGGCAGGACCACACGAGAGCTTTCTATCCGGATCAACGAGCATGTAGGAAATGTTAGGAGAGGCTTTCCCAAGCATAGCCTTTCCAACCATTTCCGTCTATATCACAATAAGGATCCATCTCAGATGACCTTTTGTGGTATTGACAGAGTAGATCGTCATTGGAGAGGGGGAAACATGACTAAAAAGATCTCAATGAATGAGACCCAATGGATCTACAAAATGCAGACTTTACAGCCGTCAGGTATGAATATTGACATCGACCTAAATTGTTATATTTCCAATTTTTAAAAAAATTTAAAAAAAAAAAAAAAAAAAAAAAAAAAAAATGTAATTTTAAAAATACTTTATAAAATACTTGTAAAAACATACCTTTGAGCAATTTCATAAATTATAGGAATATTTAGTGCACTTTATCTTTCCATACCATTATTAATACTAATATGAATAAAATATATTTTTTAACAATTTTTAATGAATTTTTACTACACATTAATATTTTTTAGGGATATGTTTAAACCAATAAATTTTATATAATATTTATTTAAGATTTTATTTAAATATAGTTTATGTAGTATGGTAATAAATATCGCATTGAGGGTATTATATCTATATACAACATTCATTTATTGTAAACAGCATCCCATCGCCTTAATTTGTTATACATTGATTGGCATTTAATTATTCCTTCAATCTTTAGTATGGCAATCGGACCCTCCCTTTTTTCCTTTTTTGTATTAGTATAATACTGCCGATTGTCTATTCGGGCTTGTTATAGTAAACCACTGGCGATTTGCCCAAATAAGAAATGGCCGCGGAGCACTTCCGGGCATGGGAGTGAACCTAGCATCCCGAAAGGAATGGGCGGTTCTGAAACCGCCGGCCAGCGATTGGATGTTGTCAGCTAGATACCTCTATTTATTGTGAATGGAAACGTACGGTCACATGATCCCCTGATGACGTCAGCGCGTCTGACGAAACGTGCGTCGGGAACGTGAGACCGTGGAGTTCCGGGTTGGTGATACGCAGAAGCGAGCAGCGTCCCGTACACCGAACCCATGCTGCATTTACTGCATGAAGGCATTTGATTCTAATGTTTTGAGTAAGTGCAATTTTATTAATAAACCCTAATTACCAGAACATACTACACTATCGGAGTTTCCTTATCTTTCTCCCCATAAATATCCTGAAATACTTGGAGTTCCTTATGCGAGCTGAGTCTTATATCAAGGGACCTGAAGGATAGCTTGGAGGCATTTGTGGACCATCTACGCTGTTTTAGACCCCCTGTAATTAAGGGGTCCATCAGCTTTGGTAAGAAGTATTTACCCCGAGCACTGGGTGGAGAAAAGTTTCTTAAGGTGGAGGTCCCTCACTTGAAGTTGGAGTGATTTTCAGTCATTGCTGAGAGATCTGTATTGCACTGGGCACTTTAAAGACTGTTGATATTTATTTACCAAGGACCTTTCACATTTAGGATTTTGTATATATTTATTTATAACCATTTATTCACATATTTATGCACACAAGCACTTTTTGGTTGTGTTAAGTGTTGAGCGCAATTTATTCCACTCTTTTCACATTTATGCGTTTTATACGTTTTTATTGCAGCTTACACTATGGAAGCAATTCCTCTTATATATATTTAATTAATTTATGACAATTTGATTGATTAATTTATTATCGAATATCACCAATTTTGCGCAGTTTCTTTTGGGCCACCAAAATTCTTTTCATTTATTTTGCACATTTGTGTTGATCCTGCAGCAATGGATATATTTGATTTCATGAAAGATAGGACCACAGCAGATATTTTTTCAGCACAAAGTACTGTTTCAAAAGACATGGAGCAGAGTGTTAAAACTCTCAAAAATGTACTTGAAAAGAAAATCCGTGTATGGTGGGACTTGGCCACCTTAGAACAGTACATAAAAATGAAAATAACGCCAAGAAGGTTACGTTGGGATCTAGGTCCCAATGATGGTCTGGCAGATCCCGACCTAGATAAAGAATGGTTTAATTTTTTTAACCACAGCGAATCCAGACTACTTAGTCTTATTATATCGCGAAGGAAGGCGAAAATGACTAAGCTGGAGGAAAAAATTAGTGAGTTAAAAACCACTTTAGAACCTTATAAAGATAATGCTGATTTTAAAGAAAAAATTATATTAACCCAGAAATTTTTAGAGAAAATAGATAAGGACACCCGAAACAAAAAGATTAATAAATACCAAAGAGATTTATTGGACTACAAAGAGTCTAAAGTGTACAAATGGCAGGATATTCCGTTAGGACCAAATGCCACAAACATTAATAATATCCCTACACAGTCCCCGGTAGTGAGAGAGATGGGAATTGAGAGATTCATAGATCCTAATTTCACTCCCACTGGGGGGACTCCAAACTTTGATGATAATGGTAGGAATGAATATACTGGAAATAGAAACAATAGACCACAATATTTTAACACCTCCCAGTACAATGTACCCACGTATAACAGCTACTCCCCTCTGGCCTATACCCCAGAAAATCAACAGAAGGGTTTTCGGGGGAGGGGGCGAGGTGGCGCCCCGGGTCAAAGAGGGAGGGGAAGAGGCTCCAACCACCCGAATGGAACCTGGCGGGGACACAGAGGAGGTGGGAGAGGCCAGCCTTGGCAACGAGGGAGGGGTTCACAGAATTGGAGACCCCAACAACAACAATGGAACCAAGGGAATTACTGGCAGAAAGAGAACCATTGGCAGCAATGGGGAGGGGATACTTATCCCCATTATCAACAGGAAATGACACCCCAAAGAAATCCTCCACCAAACGAAAGAACGGAAAACAGAGGAGAGGGTGCAGAGGTGGACGAAAGAAACAAAAGGAAAAGAGAGTCCTAGGGGCTGGGATCTTTAATCTCAGTAATGCCCAGTTCACTTCTGACGAATTAAAAATACTGGAACTTGGTCTTAAATTTGCCCCTGACAAAAGTGTTGACAAGTTCAACACCTTTATAGACATTGAAAAATATGTCAGGAAGCTTAAAATTAAAAAACATTTTTTAGAAAAACCGTTTAACCCTACCTCTAATAATGCTGATTATCAGGACAGTGGATTGAAAAATCGTTCTGTTTTTAATCCTCCCAAAGCTTCCAACCATTGTTTGGAAGTTTTTAAAAGTATGGTAGAAGATGATGTGCGGAAAATTAAATTAAAACACTACTACACCAAAAAAGAATTAGAAAAGGGCCTCAAGGAACTAGAGGACCGTAAAGACATAGTCATACGAGGAGCAGACAAAGGGGGGGGAATAGTAGTTCTCAACAAAAGTGATTACAAACTAGAACTGGACAGACTAGTGGGTGACCAAGTCACCTATCAAAAGTTGAGAACCAACCCCACCCAGAGTCTAAAATCAAAACTTGAGAAAATTGTGAAAAAGGCTAAAGAAAAAGGTATACTAACCAAAAAAGAGGCACAGTATCTTGTGCCCAAAGCACCACGCTTACCCACAATTTACCAGTTGCCAAAGGTCCACAAAAACAAGACTAAGCCCCCTGGGAGGCCTATTATTAGTGGCATTGAATCGATTTTTTCCCGGATAGGGGAATATGTGGACCATTTTTTGCAACCGATTGTACCACTTTATCCTTCTCATCTGAAAGACAGTAAACACTTGATCAACCTATTGGAGCAAGTAGAAGTGCAGCCAAACACTTTCTTGGTAACAGTTGATATTGAATCCCTGTACACCAGTTTGAAGCAGGATGATGTACTTAACACTACCATAGCTGCCCTAAACACTAAAACCAACATAAAACCTCAACAAAAAAAGTTTATTTGTGATGCCCTAAGCCTAGCCATGGAAAATAATTATTTCTGGCATGATGGAGGCTATTATAACCAAATTAGAGGCGTGGCAATGGGCGCCAAATATGCCCCTAGTGTGGCAAATATCCTTCTCGGGCAATGGGAAGAGAAAGAAGTCTTTGCCAATCCGAACCCGTCACTCATTCTATACAAAAGATTCATTGACGATTTACTGTTAGTATGGAATGGGTCAGAGGAATCTCTAAAAATATTCCTTGATGACATGAATAGGAATCAGTACGGCCTTGTATTCACAGCCACATGGGACAAAGTATCTGTAAACTTCCTAGACCTAACATTGGTGAAACAGGGTTGTTCTATCGCTACAAAGAGTTTCTTCAAAGAAACAGATAGAAATAGTTATATCCCTACCCGCAGTTGTCACCATCCCAAATGGCTGGGTGCCATCCCAAAAGGACAATACATGCGCATCAAGCGAAACTGTAAAAATGATGAAGACTTTTTAGCCCAATCTAATTTATTGACACAAAGATTTGTAGAAAAGGGCTACAAACAAGAAGAGGTTACTAAAATTAGAGACCAGGTACATCGGATGCCTAGGAGTGAGTTACTGAAAACTAAAAAGAAGGAAGCAGAGACAAAAGGGGAATTAGCGTTTTTAACAGATTTTAGCAGGAATTATAAACAGGTTGAAGCAATTGTGCGTAAGCACTGGTAGATTTTATTGAAAGACAAAACTCTGAATAAAGTCCTCCCTGAAAGACCGCATTTTATTTACAGGAAGGCCCCAAATCTGAGACATATGCTGGCACCAAATATACCTGACCCCCCAAAAAACAAACCGACCTTTCTGGATGTAAAAGGTTTTTTTCCTTGTGGTAGGTGCAATGCCTGCCTTATGACAAGAAAAAACCCTAGGAAAATTACCAGTTTCCAGTCGAAAGTCACAGGACAACAATTTGCAATCAAGAAGCTCATTTCATGCAGATCTACACATGTGACTTACTTGATAAGTTGTCCATGTGGACTACAATATATAGGCAGGACCACACGAGAGCTTTCTATCCGGATCAACGAGCATGTAGGAAATGTTAGGAGAGGCTTTCCCAAGCATAGCCTTTCCAACCATTTCCGTCTATATCACAATAAGGATCCATCTCAGATGACCTTTTGTGGTATTGACAGAGTAGATCGTCATTGGAGAGGGGGAAACATGACTAAAAAGATCTCAATGAATGAGACCCAATGGATCTACAAAATGCAGACTTTACAGCCGTCAGGTATGAATATTGACATCGACCTAAATTGTTATATTTCCAATTTTTAAAAAAATTTAAAAAAAAAAAAAAAAAAAAAAAAAAAAAATGTAATTTTAAAAATACTTTATAAAATACTTGTAAAAACATACCTTTGAGCAATTTCATAAATTATAGGAATATTTAGTGCACTTTATCTTTCCATACCATTATTAATACTAATATGAATAAAATATATTTTTTAACAATTTTTAATGAATTTTTACTACACATTAATATTTTTTAGGGATATGTTTAAACCAATAAATTTTATATAATATTTTATTTAAGATTTTATTTAAATATAGTTTATGTAGTATGGTAATAAATATCGCATTGAGGGTATTATATCTATATACAACATTCATTTATTGTAAACAGCATCCCATCGCCTTAATTTGTTATACATTGATTGGCATTTAATTATTCCTTCAATCTTTAGTATGGCAATCGGACCCTCCCTTTTTTCCTTTTTTGTATTAGTATAATACTGCCGATTGTCTATTCGGGCTTGTTATAGTAAACCACTGGCGATTTGCCCAAATAAGAAATGGCCGCGGAGCACTTCCGGGCATGGGAGTGAACCTAGCATCCCGAAAGGAATGGGCGGTTCTGAAACCGCCGGCCAGCGATTGGATGTTGTCAGCTAGATACCTCTATTTATTGTGAATGGAAACGTACGGTCACATGATCCCCTGATGACGTCAGCGCGTCTGACGAAACGTGCGTCGGGAACGTGAGACCGTGGAGTTCCGGGTTGGTGATACGCAGAAGCGAGCAGCGTCCCGTACACCGAACCCATGCTGCATTTACTGCATGAAGGCATTTGATTCTAATGTTTTGAGTAAGTGCAATTTTATTAATAAACCCTAATTACCAGAACATACTACACTATCGGAGTTTCCTTATCTTTCTCCCCATAAATATCCTGAAATACTTGGAGTTCCTTATGCGAGCTGAGTCTTATATCAAGGGACCTGAAGGATAGCTTGGAGGCATTTGTGGACCATCTACGCTGTTTTAGACCCCCTGTAATTAAGGGGTCCATCAGCTTTGGTAAGAAGTATTTACCCCGAGCACTGGGTGGAGAAAAGTTTCTTAAGGTGGAGGTCCCTCACTTGAAGTTGGAGTGATTTTCAGTCATTGCTGAGAGATCTGTATTGCACTGGGCACTTTAAAGACTGTTGATATTTATTTACCAAGGACCTTTCACATTTAGGATTTTGTATATATTTATTTATAACCATTTATTCACATATTTATGCACACAAGCACTTTTTGGTTGTGTTAAGTGTTGAGCGCAATTTATTCCACTCTTTTCACATATAGTATTTCAAAGCCCAGCTGACTGCTCGGATTTGCAGAATGTTGATAGGAAGACCTTTCTCCACCCAAGACCATTTCCCCTGGACAGTGACTTCCTCCAGAACTGCTCCCCAGCCAGAGAGACTGGCATCTGTAGTCACCACCCTCCAGGTTACTGGAAGAAAGGATTTCCCCTTCTCCAGATTTCTGGTCACCCACCACCAATTCAGACTCTGACATACTCTTAGTACCAGAGATAAGGACCAGTCTAGAGACTGAACCTTTTCGGTCCATGTAGACAGAATGTTGTTCTGCAAGGATCTGGCATGGAATTGAGCATAGGGAATTGTCTCAAATGCGCACACCATTTTTTCCAGTAACTTCATGCAATGGCATACAGAAGGATAACTCCGCCTTACTACGGACAAAACTAGATCCTTCAGGTCTGTGACCTTTCTTGTTGGCAAGAATACCTTTGCCTGTACTGCGTCCACAAGGAAACCCAGATATTCCAGACGCTGGACTGGTTGTAATGCGGACTTTGCCAAATTCAGAATCCAACCCAGACATTCTACGAACTGTACTGTCTGGAGGACATTTCGGCTTAGAGCCAATGCCGATCGATCTATAAGTAATAGATTGTCCAGATATCCTATTACAGATATCCCTTTGGACCTTAGAACAGCTAATACTGGAGCTAGGATCTTTTGGCGCTTTTCCACTGCATGGTACGGCTCGGTATGGCTTGCTTTGGCGCTTTTCTACTGCATGGTACCGCATGGTACGTGTTTGAACGGTTCGGTATGGTTTGGTACAGCGGAGCTTTTCCACTACATGGTACAGCTCGCTTAAACAGTACCACCTCGGTTGGGGTTCCAAGCGAGCCGTACCTATACCATATCCCACAATCCTTCGCATGCAGCCTTGATTGTTTGTCACTACTAGCCACTGATTGGTCAGAGAATCGTATCCTACCCACTTACTACTTTAGTGGAAAAGCAAACCGAGCCGAGTAGAGCCTATACAGTGCAGAAACGTGCCGACTCGTACCACGCAGTGGAAAAGCAAACCAAGCCGAGCTGGGCCAAGCAGTGCCGAGTGGAGCCGAGCCGGTACTTGCATTGGAAAAGTGCCATTTGTGAACACTCCTGGAGCCGTAGCTAAACCGAAGGGTAGGGCCACAAACTGAAAATGACGGTTTTCCACTGCAAAGCGTAGAAACCCTTGATGAGCCTGGAATATAGGCACATGAAGATATGCATCCTTAATGTCTATGAATACTAGAAATTCCTCTCCCTGCAGGGACGCTATGACTGAAGGAATTGACCCCATACAGAAACTGGTTTAGAGCTTTGAGATCCAGAATAGCTGGTCTCACATCCCCGTTTGGTTTGGGGATTATGAACAGGTTTGAGTAAAAACCCCTAAACCTTTCATTCTCTGGAACCTCCGTTATCACTCTTTGGGCCATCAGCTGGTCCAATGCCAGAAAGAGAGATCTTCTTTTTAGGGGATGTGTCGGGATACTTGACCTTACAAACTGAGGATGCGGGAGAACCCGAAATTCCAGTTTGTATCCCTGCGAGATGGTGGAGATAACCCAGTTGTCTTGAATTGTTTCCACCTAAAACTTAAAGTGAGTGAGGGGGCGCCCCTTCACAGAGTAGGCTTAGAGAAAGACTTGGCTAGTCTCTGGGCACAGGGCTTTTTCTGTCCCTGCCCTGAAGGCTTGGTTCCATCGCCACTGTCTGGAATTAGAAGCACTGGTAGTATGGGTGCTGTGATCTTAAAAAAGGGACGCTTGCTCTTCCTTTTTACAAGTAGCAATGTACTCTCCCCCCCCCCCACCCCCCCAGATCTTTTGGATATACTTATCCAGATCGTCACCAAAAAGGGGTTCTCCCTGAAAAGAGAAGCCAGCCAGCCACCTTTTACATGGTAATTCTGCAGACTTGCTCTTTAACCAAAGTATTCTGGGCATGTGCACTGTCATCAGAGCAAACTGTGACATTTGCGGTATGGAGTCCGTAAGAGCATCAACTGTGAAACATAAAGTGCGAGGCAGATCTGACAAATCTTCCACAGACTCTCCTTGAGAAGGAACTGTCTTGGACACTAGCTTCATATGGTCTTTTAAAGACTGACAAACTCCTATAGCTGCTACTGCTGGTTGTATCGCAGACCCTGCAACAGAAAAGGAGGCTTTCAATAAAGATTCCATATTTTTATCTGCTGGATCTTTAAAAACCTGGGCATTTTCCACAGGGCAAGTTAAACTCTTGTTAACCAAAGAAATGGCAGCATCCACAGTGGGTATTTTCCATTTCTTAGTAAACTTTTCCTCCATAGGATACAATAGTGAAAACCTTTTAGGAGGAACAAAAATCCTTTCCAAATGATCCCAATTATAGATTACTTACAAGAGCGGGCGGATGTATTAGAAACGTCTGGGGACTATGAGGAGGGAGCAATGAGCCTAGAGAGGAAAAAGAGACTTCAGCCATCTCTAAGGGAGGAAATTTGTATCCAGACCGTACCATTTCAGTAAGAGACTGAATTTACAATCTCTGGGTTTGAGAGGCTGATGGAGACTCCTCTGACCCTGACTCCCCAGAAGTGGAAACCTCAGCTTGATCTTCCATAGGGTCACCATCAGCTACTTCTTTCACATCCTCTGCTCAATCCTGAACTGATTCAGGGGGTGGCTCAGGCGAGGGGGATCTATCGCGTGTTCTCCCTCCTTGAGATGCTGCAATCATGCCAGCAATCTTACCCTCAAGGCTGGCTAATGCCGATGCCAAATCATCCTTAGTGACGTAGGTTGCGGCAGAAGCACCTGGAGTAGCTACAATGCCTGACAACTGTAATGGCTCCGATTGGCTAGTTGTCTCTGGCTCATCAGGAGTAGACACAGAGGAAACATGGATAGGACCTTTAAGGCCTGACGGCATCACAGTGCCCCTTCCAACTTTGCACCTGCCCGCTCTCTTTTGGGCAGACATTGCTTTCTAGCAAGACAAACATTAGGAACTAACTTCAGTGTACCTAAGACTTGTGGCAAACTTTTACAGCTTCTTACACACAGCACTGGTTATCAGCAAAGATACAAGACCTGTTTGTGCGAGTAACATACACCGACAGTGACTCAGGCAACCCAGCTGCTGCTGCTCTATGTTCCCTTCAGCCTCTGACAGAGGCTAGCGCATTGCAAACCGTTCCCTATAAATTGCGGCTATTTATGCTGTATTTTGCACAAGAGCTGCGTACTATATGGCGTCCACATGCACACCAATCGCATTCAAACACGCCCTCTATGCAGCGTACGCCTGTTTTGAAAGGTGAAGGTTCGCGACCGCGAATGGGCCTTCGTCACAGACACGCTAATGAGGGAGGAGACGGACATGCGGGAGCTTTCGCGCCAAGGCGAAAACAACAACATGGGGTGAGAGCAGCTTAGGCCGAAATTAGTTTGTCATAGCTGATACCTTTTAGGTGATCAGTACAGGATGAAAACAGTGAGTCAAACAAATAAGCAGAGAAATAATGTTTAAACAATCTTTGTATCAATCCCACGACTGTACAAACTCATATTATCACAATTAGCACATTTAATCACTGAGGAAAAGCCAGCGCTTTTAACAAGATGTATTTGCATATCTTAACATCCATTGCCTCATGCAGAAACCCACATGCCACTCGGTCTCTCTGTTATCTTTTAAAGGGAACAGTGCATAAAAATATTTACATTTGCTGTATGTGTAAATATTTTAAATTGGATTTACCAGTCCTGCCAGATTCTGTTTGAAACAGGAATCCAATCTACACCCATCACGGTGAGCTTTGTCTCGCCAACCTTCAAGGACTGGGTCCCCTTGTTTTAGAGTAGCCACGGCCTTAGACCTCTGGAGCACCCTGCACAAAGTGCCTTTGGGGTTTGGTATTACCAAGAGTCCAGATCCTAAAGAGGACAACAGTACAGGCAAAACCTTGTAACTGCTTTCCAAGGCTCTGGTACCATCTTTTTAGTCTACTGACGTTTTTTTAGATGGATCTGATAGCTAACCCTTCAGATTAAGTGATCTTTGATTGGGGTATATAGCATAATCTTCATTTTTTGAAGAATATGTGGAGAGACTCGCCACCATAACCATCACCTTTAGACACTGCCGAAAAAAACTGAGGTAGTTCCTGTGTGGGAGGGGTTATATAGGGGGACATCCTTTATGATTGGTTGTCAGTGTCCTTCACCTGTAGGTGGTTATATTACCCATATATTATGATTTATGGCTCTGTGTCCTGTGATGTACAAACATAAAATTGGTATAGTTTATCTTTTAACCACTCCTGTCCGGATGTTTGTACTATGGCTGGACAGGAGCAGTACCAATGCAAGTGGACAAATCCGTACGTCCTCCCGCATTACCAGCTCATGCACGCTCTCTAGAGCATGCAGCAGCAGGATCTGTGACCCGCTGTATCCACTGAACACAGCTGATGTCTGATTATTGTACTGGGGTGCTTTGAGCGGTCCAGGAACCATGTAACGATACTGTCATGGTTTACTGCTGTGTGAGCTCTGTGACTGTCACAGTGATCACATGGTACCAAGGCCAATAACAGTAGCCTTTATACCATGTGATAGCTGTGGCCAATCACAGTAGTACACAAAGTTTCATAAGTGATACCCTTACAGTCTTGCTGATTTGCTTATTACAGGGATTATCTGTAATAAGCAATCAGTGTAAAAAAAACTGATCACCCTGTAGAGTACTACAGTGGCACTATGGTAAACCTGCACTGCTCTGGTGACAGTATAGGGGAAAAAATGTAAAAAATATATGTGTGTGTATATATATATCTATATCTATATATATATATATATATATATATATATATATGTGTGTGTGTATAGATATGTGTAATATATATATTGTGTGTATGTGTGTGTATATATATATATCAATCAGAAAAAATATCATGCTGGATATATCTATACAGATATGGACTGGGTAATGTGTTAGGAATGAAAGGATGCCACATCATTTGATGAAAATTAAAATGATCAACCTACAGGGGGCTGAATTCAAAGACACCACAAAAATCAAAGTGAAAAAAATGATGCAGCAGGCTAGTTCATTTTGCTGAAATTTCATTGGAGCAACTCAAAATGTCATTTTGTATGGCCCCCACGTGCTTGTATGCATGCCTGACAATGGTGGGGCATGCTCCTAATAAGAGGACGGATGGTGTCCTGGGGTATTTCTTCTCAGATCTGGACCAGGGCATCACTGAGCTCCTAAACAGACTAAGGTGCATCCTGGCAGTGTCGAATGGACCGAAACATAATGTCCCAGAGGTGTTCCATTGGATATAGGTCAGACAAGCATGGGGGGAATTCAATGGTATCAATTCCTTCATCCTCCAGGAACTGGCTGCATACTCTCACCATATAAGGCCGGGCATTGACGTGCATCAGGAGGAACCCAGGATCCACTGCACCAGCGTAGGGTCTGAAAATGGGCCCAGTGATCTTATCCTGATACCTAATGGCAGTCAGGGTGCCATTGTCTAGCCTGTAGAGGTCTGTGCGTCCTTCCATGGAACATGCCAAACGTTACAGGCAGCATAATGTTCTCCACGGCTTCTCCAGACCCTTTTACGTCTGTCACATGTGCTCAGGGTGAACCTGCTCTAATCTATGAAAAGAACAGGGCCCCAGTGGAGGTTCAATGGCAAATGCCAATCAAGCTCCACGGTGCCGGGCAGTGAGCACAGGGCCCACTTAGAGGGCATCGGGCTCTCAGGCCACTCTCATGAAGTCTGTTTCTAAATGGTCTGAGAAATTCACACCAGTGGCCTGCTGGAGGTCATTTTGTAGGGCTCTGGCAGTGCTCATCCTGGTTCTCCATGCACAAAGGAACAGATACTGGTCCTGCTGATAGGATTAAGGACCTACGAACCCCGTCCAGCTTTCCTAGAGTAACTTCCTGTCTCCTGGAATCACCTCCATGCTCTTGAGACTGTGCTGGGAAACACAGCAAACCTCCTGGCAATGGCACATATTGATGTTTCATCTTGGAGGAGTTGAACTGCCTGTGCAACCTCTATAGGGTCCGGGTATAGCCTAATGCTACCAATAGTGACACTGACCCTAGCCAAGTGAAAAACAGTCAGAAAAGAGTAGTAGGGCCTCCATCTGTAAAACCATTCCTATTTTGGAGATTGTCCCATTGTTGCCCATCTAGTGCACCTGTTGTTAATTTCATTAACACCAAAGCAGCTGAAACTGATTATTCAATTATGCAAGTCAAGAAGCAACAGTTAGAACAGGACATGAAACAACTGACTGGTTCAAATTTGAGAAAGGAGTACAGCAAGGATGTATTAAGTAACCCAACTTATTAAAAAGAGAAGTATGGTTTTAGTTTTTTTTTTAGAATTATATTTACCTAGGTGGATGCAGCATCAATCCAATGCAGCATCTGTCCCCCGGTGCCTCTGCACTGAGAACCAAATGATCAAACACCGCCAATTGCTTGGTTCTGACAGCTCTACGAGTAGAGAGCTGATGACTGTCAGCAGCTCTCTGCTCTGCCCCCTCCTCGCTCCCTGGAGCGTTGGGCTGTGGAGGGGTGGGGAGTGGCCAGATCAGGCTTTCAGCAGCCCACTGTGAGGCTGAGCCGGGTGTGAGTCCAGGCACCTGGCGGATCCCGACTCCGTGGTCGTGATGACGCGCTGCCTAGACTGACTTTTGTGATGTCAGCAGAGAGCGGACTTCAGCCCACTCTCTGCTGAAAATGGGTCACAGCCCACCCAGTTGTGTGACAATAGCGAATTAATATTCGCTATTGTCTTTCTGATTCTCCTCCCGGCCAATCAGGAAGCGGGTCTTGAGACCTGATTGGCCAGGAAGTCTTAGGACTCCCAGCCAATTGGGTCTTAGGACCTACTTCCTGAGGCTCTAATTGGCTTCAAAAAAGGGTGGGCTCAGTGCCCTAAGCCCACCCAGTTGTGTGACAATAGCGAATTAATATTCGCTATTGTCTTCCTGATTCTCCTCCTGGCCAATCAGGAAGCTGGTCTTGAGACCCGATTGGCCAGGAACTCTTAGGACTCCCAGCCAATTGGGTCATAGGACCCATTTCCTGTTCGGCCGTGAGGAGACCTGGAGCGCGGAGCAGCAGCCCTACCCCGGATCCTTGTCATCTGCCTCCTAAGGTAAGAAAGCCTCTGATCGCCGCCGTCCTGTCTGTCAGTTAAACTCCTGGGATATTGATCTGGTCAGTTAAGTAACAGAGGGGGTTGGTAATTCGTTTCAGCTGCTTGGTGTTAATGAAATTAAAAACAGGAGCACCAGATGGTCAACAATAAGACAACCTCCAAAACAGGAATGGTTTTACAGGTGGAGGCAAACAACATTTTTTTTCCCTAAACATCTTTTCTGACTGTTTTTCACTAATTTTGCATTTGGCTAGGGTCAGTGTCACCACTGGAAGCATGAGGTGATATCTGGACCCTATGGAGGTTGCACAGGCAGTCCAACTCCTCTAGGATGGCACATCAATACTTGCCATTGCCAGAAGGTTTTTTTTGTGTCTCCCAGCACAGTCTGAAGAGCATGGAGGATATTCCAGGAGGTAGGCAATTACTCTAGGAGAGCTGGACAGGGCCGTAGAAGGTCCTTAACCACTCTACAACCGCTCACAGTAATACTACTGCGGCAGAGTGGTTCGTTATCGTCCAGCCACGTAGTATTAACGTGACTGGACACTCCCCCTTCTGGGCGGCGCTTGCGCGCCGCCGGAGGCTCGCTCCCGCTGTTTTCATTCACAGCGGGAGTCGGGCCAGGGGAGGAGCAGCGGCGATCGCCGCTGCTCTTACCCGATCGTCGGGGATCGAGTCTGGAGATCCGCCCGCTGTGTGTAAACACAGCGGGCGGATCTCCATAGTGACAGGGAGTGACAGATCGGACTGTTCAGCATAGCTGGACATCCGATCTGTCCATGACTCACACAGTCACCTCCCCCCCTACACGTCAGTAAGCACCAGGCATACATTAACCCCTCCCTCTCCAATAAAATTAACCCCTTCCCTGCCAGTGTCATTTTTACAGTAACAGTGCATATTTATAGCACTGATTACTGCAGTAATGTCACTGGTACCCCCAAAAGTGTCAAAAATGTCAGTCAGGGGTCCGGTCTGTCCGCCGCAATGTCGCAGTCCCGCAAAAAAAATCGCAGATCGCCGCCATTACGCGTTAAAAAAAAACACCAAAAATGACAGAAATCTTTCCCTTTGTTAGTAAACGCAATAACTTTTGCGCAAACCAATCAAAATACGCTTATTGCGATTTTTTTTACCAAACATATGTAGCATAAAACAAATTGGCCAAAAATTTTTTAAAAAATTGGTTTTTACATCTTTTTTGGGGGGAATTTCATATAAAAAAATGTTAAAAATATTGTTATTTTTTCAAAATAAACGCTCTTTTTTTGTTTATAGCGCAAAAAGTAAAAATCGCACAGGTGATCAAATACCACCAAAAGAAAGCTCTGTTTGTGGGAAAAAAAGGACGTAAATTTCGTTTGGGTACGGCGTCGCACGACCGCGCAATTGTCAGTTGAAGTCGCACAGCGCCGAATCGCAAAAAGTGGCCTGGACGGAAGACAGCAAAATCCTCCGGTGGTAAAGTGGTTAACCCATCAGCAGGACCAGTATCTGCTCCTTTGTGCAAGGAGGAACAGGATGAGCACTGCCAGAGCCCTGCAAAATGACCTCCAGCAGGCCACTGGTGTGAATGTCTCTGATCAAGTAATCAGAAACAGACTTCATGACGGTGGCCTGAGGGACCGTCGTCCTCTAATAGGCCCTGTGTTCACTGCCAGCCCCATGGAGCTCGATTGGCATATGCCATTGAACACCACATTTGGTAGGTCTGTCACTCGCGCCCTGTGCTTTTCACAGATAAAAGCAGGTTCACCCTGAGCACATGTGGCAGACGTGAAAGGGTCTGGAGAAGCCATGGAAAATGTTATGCTGCCTGTAACATCGTTCAGCATTACCGGTCTGGTGGTGGGTCAGGGATGGTCTGGGGACGCATATCCATGGAGGGACGCACAGACCTGCACTGGCTAGACAATAGGTCCCTGACTGCCATTAGGTACCTGGATGAAATCGGACCCATTGTCAGATCCTACGCTGGTGCAGTGGGTCCTGGGTTCTTCCTGGCGCACAACAATGCCCGGATTCATGTGGCAAGAGTTTGCAGCCAGTTCCTGGAGGATGAAGGAATTGATACCATTGAATTCCCCCCCACGCTTGCCTGACCTATATCCAATAGAACACCTCTGGGAGGTTATGTTTCTGTCCATCCGACGCTGCCAGGTTGCACCTCAGTCTGTTCAGAAAAACAGTGATGTCCTGGTCCAGATATGGGAGGAAATACCCCAGGACAATATTCATCGTCTCAGGAGCATGGCCGAACATTGTCAGGCATGCATTCAAGCACGTGGGGGCCATAGAAACTACTAAGTACCATTTTGAGTTGCTGTATTAAAATTTGCAGCAAAATTGACTAGCCTGCTGCATCATTATTTCAATTTGATTTTTGGGATATCTTTAAATTCAGCCTTCTGTAGGTTGATCATTTTCATTTCCATCATAAAATGTGGCATCCTTTCATTCCTAACACATTATCCAGTCCATATCAGTATAGATATCTAGCATGACATTTTTCCCCATTGAGATCTGATATGTTTTCAAAGTGTTCCTTTAATTTTTTTTAAGTGTATTTACTTCCATATGAAAGCCCTATTTGTCCTGGAAAAAAAAGTATAATCCACCTGGATGCACAAAGTAGTTATGTACAGTTTTACTAACACATTTCAAAATTGCAAATTTGTGTTTTGGCATTTAGATTTATTTTACCCTTAGGTGTGAAGGGGTTAAATTCCAGTTCGCATTATTGCCCAGTGCTTGTACAGTTTGGAATTAAGGAAAGCTTTTTTTTTGAAGGCATACAAGTGTAGCACTGTCCCCGTAGGGTTTACTGTGTGATGACTTGTTGGGTCTCCCCTGATTACCTGCAGACAGTCCCTTCGGGTACAGTTCACACATTCATTCTTACTCCCAATGGCTCGTTACTCAATAAGAAATCCAGGGGTGTTGGTTTTTGGTATTTATTGTGGAACTCGGATGGGAGAAGGTAATAGTAGGATACTCCAACTGGAACTATTTACAGTTGATAAGGACAAATCTCACTTGGCCTCACTAGGTTACTTATGGAAGCAGTCACACTGCTTAGACCATGCTGCCATGTGTATACAAAGGGTTAAGTCTCCTTGTTCTTTCTCCAGCAACAGACTTGGTAAACTACATTATCTTCAGGATACTCTCTAGCATCCCCTTTACTGACACCCGTACACTGACTCTTCTAGCTGCAGGGATGGCCCCCTTCAGGTCAGGCCCCTTGACACAGATTCTGTATGCAGAATTAGATCCTTCCAGTGTCTCCTTTCCAGTCAGCTCTACAGGACCTCCAGCTCCAGTTCCTCTCTAGCTCTTTATGCCCTCAGGTCAACTACCTGAGGCTGCATGACAACTTCTGCAGAGGATAAGGCAGCCACCCCCTCCCGCTGGGACTCCGCTCTTCAGCTGAAAGACTCCAAGTACATGTGCTCTTGGCATTTATACAGTATCCCAGCATGAACCGAGGCACTCTCCTCTGCCAATCACCAGGGCTGTACAAAATGCCTATGCACTCATTTGTTAGGTTTCCTCCCACTGTCCAATATGCCTCCCTATTGGACCAGTGTGAAACACTTCAGACAAACTATGCTGCACCTGAGCACATTGAACGTACCTCACTAGCAGATCCTGCTCTCTGGTAGGCGGAGAACAAAATAGATTTACCTGTGAGGTCTACTCATTGTGCTCAGGTGCAGCTCCTGCTCTCTGGTAGGCGGTGAACAATAAATATACATCTCAGCTGTACAATATTTACAAGTTTACACATAGGAGTCTACCAGGTGCATTTAAACCAATGCACTCCCTGCCAAACAAAAATCTGTCTGACAGGTAAAGGCTAGATATCTTTACTAACTATGCTAAAAATAACATTTGTACATATAAACACAACATGGACAGTGAATGAATGACCTTTCCAAGACCCGAAAATCCTCCACAAGTCTGCAAAGGAAAGAGTGAGCACATAGCAAATTATGCATCCTACATGCTCACAGTGAGACTGACCTCTCCGTAGAGGTGACCTTCTTACTTGCAGAATCTCTAACTCAAACATTTCCGTAGAGATTTCTGATGTATCCGGCCCCCATAAAGGCACGCTTGACTCGTCGTTCTGTTGTGCATTTGTAATAGACAAAACCAGAACAACTTCTGTCAATCTAACTATCACATCTGTACTGGTTACATCTATGACTAGCAATAGGCACAGTCCCTCTCAGTTACTAGGGCACTGACTCTTTCCTATCCTAGTCAGACCCACAAGTTAGGATGAAGAGATGCGGAGTCCACCAGACTGGTGTTAACAGTGTCCTGCTATCTGTAACACGGAGGCAATACATCTTCTCCTGATGGCAGGCTATTAATGCTGGATAGAGATGGCCTTGCGGTTCGCGGCGAACTTTGCTCATTCGCGATTCGCCATATTCTTTTACATTGGGGAGAACTTTGACCCATGACACATCCATCAGGTGGTACAGGACAGCCAATTGAGACATTTCAGCACATGGACATACCCCCTACCTTATAAATAGACCTGACCTAGCTGCCATTTTACATTCTGCCTTTTGTCAGTGTAGGGAGAGGTTTGCTGTATGAGGCAGGGACAGACTGTTAGTGATACAAATCGCTATGTAATAGGTCCACAAAAGTCCTTTTAAGGACTGGTATAGGTGTACTATTGTTTGGCCTATATTCTGTCTTTTGTCAGTGTAGGGAGAGGTTGCTGTGTGGAGCAGGGACCGACTGTCAGTGACACAAACTGCTAGATAATAGGTCCACAAAAGTCCTTTTAAGGACTGGTATAGGTGTACTATTGTTTGGTGTGCAGTATATAGGGGTGTAATACACTTATATTATACTTTCTAATATAGAAAGCATATTGTTATATTGGGTGTTATATAACAATATACTTTCATAATAGTGTATTTGGGTACTGCAAAAATGTTGCCTCTTTCGCTGCGTTCCCTCTGCTACACACAGTGACAAACGTTACTTGGAAAAAAAAGTATTATAACTGGTGTGATATACCAGTGCCCCCCAAAATGACAGATTGAAGCGGGGTGTTATATAACAATATACTTTCATAATAGTGTATTTGGGTACTGCAGAAATTTTGCCTCTTTCGCTGCGTTAACTCTGCTACACACAGTGAAAAAAGTTACTGGGAAATATTTTTTATAACTGGTGTGATAGACTAGTGGCCCCCCAAAACGACAGATTGAAGCGGGGTGTTATATACCTTCTTCCACATATACTGCGCTTCTCTAGAGACTTTTGTCACAGACAAAGACACCACCACCAACATCACCACCATATACCCTCCGCTTGAGTCACAGGAATTATTTTCCGATCCATCACAAGACATTTACAATGCGCAGCCATTCTTGGCATCGGATCAGAAGGAGAAGGTAGCAACAGCCGCTGCTCAGCAGTCTGACGACAGTACCCAGATCAGCCCAAGGAGGTTGGTCCCCGCTGTTGCTGCCTACTCCGAGATCTCTAATGTTAGTGGTGGGGAAGGTGAGGTCGATGATGCAGAGGCAAAATTTCTGCAGTACCCAAATACAATGTTATGAAAGTATATTGTTATATAACACCCCGCTTCAATCTGTCGTTTTGGGGGGCATCTGGTCTATCACAACAGTTATAATACTTTTTTATAATTGCGTTGGTCACTCTTTGTAGTTGTAGTATCGCTGCAGAACCGCTCACCAGTCACAATGCTGCACAATACAAATCCACTTTAATATGCTTTCTATATTCATCCAGCATTGCGACTTCCCACGACGCAATGCACGCTCCAGAAAGAAGGCGTAAGGTACGATGTCACTGATGGCGCCCTGGCTGCGACTGACCAGTTTGGTGATCTCATCAAATGGCCGCAGAAGTCTGCATGCATCGCGCATGAGCAGCCACTGGCGCGGTGAAAAAAACCCAAGCTCCCCAGAACCTGTCCTGCTGCAGAGTTCGTACAGGTAGTCGTTAACTGCACGTTTCTGCTGGAGCAGCCTATCAAGCATATATACAAGATTGAGTTCCATCGCGTCGGGCAGTCACAAATAAAACGTCTGATGTGCAGGTTGTGTCGCCGCTGAATGTCAGCAAGGCAAGCTATGGCTGTGTAAGATCTTCTGAAATGGGCCGAGATTTTCCTGGCCTGCCGCAAGACGTCTTGGACCCCAGGGTATTTGACAATGAATCGCTACATGACCAAGTTCAGGACATGTGCCATGCATGGCACGTGTGTAATTTGGTCCTGTTTCAGCGCGCTCAGCAGATTGGCACCGTTGTCGCACACCACTTTACCAACTGTCAAATTGAGCGGTGTTAGCTACTGATCTGCCTGTGAATGCAAAGCTGAAAAGAGTGCAGGACCAGTGTGGCTCTTGGCTTCCAGGCACAACAGACGCCAGGTGGCAACGTCTCACTTGGCATGTCAAATAGGTTCTGGGGATCTTGGGCGGCGCAAGGAAGAGACGGTAGCAGCGGAAAAGGAGTCAGCCGAGGAGGAGAGGGAGGATGGAGTAGGAGGAGGAGAAGAAGAGGCAGGCCTGCATGCAATCCGTGGCGGTAAAACCAAATCTACACAGGGGCCACGGGTTACATGCTTGGCGGCCGTCAGAAAGTTCACCCAGTGGGCAGTAAAAAATATATACCTTCCCTGCCCGTGTTTGCTAGACCACGTGTCTGTGGTCAGATGTATCTTGGCACCGACACTGTGTGCCAGAGATACATTCACTTGCCATTGAACATGGCCATATAGCTCTGGGATGCTCTTCTGCGAGAAATATTTCCTTCCTGGGACCTTCCATTGTGGTGTTCCAATGGCCACAAATTTTCAAAAGGCCTCCGAGTCGCGGGCTATCAGTTCCGACAAGCCAGCGGTCAACCGTTGGGCAAGAGGGTTATACGGCGTCATCATTTTTTTTACGGTCGAACATTTGGGCCACAGAAGCCGTCCTTTTTCCAGAAAAAATTGAGGATGGCATGCTAGAAGGTGGAGTGGAGGATAATTGTGAGGAGAGAGGAGAAGGAGAAGAGGCTGGACGGTGAGAGCCTGGAGTGTGGCTTTGTGGGTTCTGACGGAGTTGCTCCCACTGGGCTCGGTGATGGGAGTCCAGGTGCCTTCTTAAGGCGGTCGTCCCTAGGTGAGTGTTGGGCATACCGTGACTTATGCGTTGACTGCAAAGGCTGCAGATGGCAACACTATTGTCAGCAGCGGACAGGTAAAAAAAAGCCCACACTGCGGAGCCATGTGCCGGCGTCCTGGTAGCGCCAGATGTGACCGTACATGGTTGATGGCTCGCTCCTGATACATTAGTAGTCTGGTTTATCCCTCCTGTGCAATGTAAGTTCGGCCTGCTTCTCCTCCCTATCTGCTGGTCCATCTCTCCCTCTGAACTCCCTTCCTCTTCCTCTCTTGTGGGCACCAACGTGAGGTCCATAGACACGCCATCATCGATGTCACCTTCCCCACCACTAACATTTGAGATCTCGGAGTAGGCAGCAACAGCGGGGACAAACCTCCTTGGGCTGATCTGGGTACTGTCGTCAGACTACTGAGTGGCGGCTTTTGCTACCTCCTCTTCCTGATCCGATGCCAAGAATGGCTGTGCATCGCAAATGTCTTGTGATGGATCGGAAAATAATTCCTGTGACTCAAGCGGAGGGTATATGGTAGTGGTGGTGTTGGTGGTGGTGTCTTTGGGGGTGCACACAGCAGAGAGTGGAGAGGGTGCAGATAGAGAGGATAAGGAGGGTGCAGAAGAGGAAGGCTGAGTAAGCCACTCAACCAAGTCTGGTGCGTCCTTTGACGTAATCAAATGCACCGTCTGCAACTTCCCACTTTGGCTCTGGCCTGGTGCTTCTGCCCTACCCCTATCACCCCTGCGGAAGGGCCTGCCTCTTCCTCTGCCTGTCATTCTTTAAATGACCCTGTGACAAAATGACCAGTACTGGGTGGCAACATACTTAGACCCCCGGTACAAACAAAAAATGGCAGAAATGTTACCACCATCACAGAGGGCTGTCAGAATGCAGCACTTCCAGGCCTTGCTTTGAGAAATGCTGCGCTGGCAGAGGAATTTCCACTCACAGAGAAACAGTTGCGGGTACCAATCCAACAGCGCCTGCAAGAATAGGGCGGTTTGAAGATGTGTTGGTCACTTCTGATATGAGATCATTCTTTCAGCCGACCCATCCACAGCTGTCCCCTGGATCCAGCATCAGGGAACGCCTAGACCGACAGGTGTCCAACTACATCAGGTTAACGGCCGATGTGAACGCTCTGAGAAGTGATGAACCCCTGGACTACTTGGTGGACAGGCTTGACCTCTGGCCAGTGCTTGCACAATTTGCAATGGAACTGTTGGCTTGCCCCTCATCCAGTGTCCTGTCTAAAAGGACGTTCAGCGCAGCAGGGGGGACCGTGACCGATAAGCGCACTCGCCTAGCTCACGACAGTGTTGACTACGAATGCTTCACATTTCTAAAAATGAATGAGGCATGGATCTTGCAGGAATTCAAGATGTGACCATGGTCTACTGGTCACAATTCATATGTGACCAGTAGACCATGTTTGATTCAAATTCCTGATGACAGGCCACAAATATCCGCCACCACCCATAACAATTCATGGTCCCTGTCTTTGGTAAATACAGCGGCATAAAAGGCCTTTTATGTCAGTTGAATGCCTAATTGCTACAGTCTGACCCTACTCCACACAGCAACCTCTCCCTACACTGACAAAAGACTTTTGTGGACCTATTAGCTAGCGATTTCTGTCACTATACAGTCTGTCCCTGCTCCACACAGCAACCTCTCCCTACAGTGACAAAAGACTTTTGTCAACCTATTAGCTAGCAATTTGTGTCACTATACAGTCTGTCCCTGCTCCATACAGCAACCTCTCCCTACACTGACAAAAGACTTTTGTGGACCTATTAGCTAGCGACTTGCGTCACTAACTCTCTGTCCCTGCTCCACACAGCAACCTCCAGCCACAGAATACAAAGTTCTTTGCTGTCAGGTGAACGCCTGTGGGCTAATTTTTGGGGCCTGTACTGGCCGACACTTACTTCTGTATCCTGTGAATGCCTAATGTACCTCCAGCCACAGAATACAAAGTTCTTTGCTGTCAGGTGAACGCCTGTGGGCTAATTTTTGGGGCCTGTACTGGCCGACACTTACTTCTGTATCCTGTGAATGCCTAATGTACCTCCAGCCACATAATACAAAGTTCTTTGCTGTCAGGTGAACGCCTGTGGGCTAATTTTTGGGGCCTGTACTGGCCAACACTTACTTCTGTATCCTGTGAATGCTTAATGTAACTCCAGCCACAGAATACAAAGTTCTTTGCTATCAGGTGAACGCCTGTGGGCTAATTGTTGGGGCCTGTACTGGTCGACACTTACTTCTGTATCCTGTGAATGCCTAATGTACCTCCAGCCACAGAATACAAAGTTCTTCGCTGTCAGGTGAACGCCTGTGGACTAATTTTTGGGGCCTGTACTGGCCGACACTTACTTCTGTATCCTGTGAATGCCTAATGTACCTCCAGCCACAGAATACAAAGTTCTTTGCTGTCAGGTGAACGCCTGTGGGCTAATTTTTGGGGCCTGTACTGGTCGACACTTACTTCTGTATCCTGTGAATGCCTAATGTACCTTCAGCCACAGAATACAAAGTTCTTCGCTGTCAGGTGAACGCTCTGCTCCTCAGCTACACCCGATGGTGGAAGTGACATCTCAGCTCCCTTCCACTTGGATTGGCGGCACGCGGACGGCGACTTCCCCCAGGTCCCCAGACTAGCTGACTCTCCGGAGGTGGCACCTCCTGCAAGGAAGATCTCTTTGGCGTGTTCTCTTCCGGGTGGTGCAGTAACCCCTTTGCTGCTGCCATAACGTTGCCCAGCCTGCACGAATGGTACTGCAATGCATATTGTGTTCCCTGCCACAGATACACATACATTTGCCTCTTCTGTCTGTACTTGAGCTTCAGTTGTACCTCTCCATTCACAAGCCAACCAAACTCCCTCACTGCTGTTAGCAATTGTCTCACTGTTACTGGTTGCGTGGAAGACATTTCCTTCCACAGCACATGTACTGACACAACCCCTGATGCGCCGATGCCTGCTTCCAGGGTCATTGCTTTCTTGAACATAACTTGAAAGCACACTTGCACAGGTTACTGTAAAGCAGACACAATTTTCTCCTATGATACAGTAATCCTTTCTACATCGACACTCCAGCACTTTACTTGAGAAGACACATTGTTTCTTAGGTAAATGTCCAGTCATTGCTGATAGCAACCACTGCTGTGACCACGAATTGGAAGCACCTTTACACTGATCAATGTAGAACAGACATTACTTTCTCCACTGACACTCCAGCACTTTACTTAAGAAAACATAGCGTTACTTGGGCAAATACTCGGCCGTTGCTGGTAGCAACCACTGCTGTAACGCAGAGGAAATCCTGGACGATGCCCCCCAAATGTAGCACTGTCCCCATGGGGCTTGCTGTGTGATGACTTGTTGGGCCTCCTCTGATTACCTGCAGATGGTCATTTAGGGTACTGTTCATACATTCATCATTACTCCCAATGGCTCGTTACTCAATAAACAGTCCAGGGGTGTTGGTTTTTGGTATTTATTGTGGAACTTGGATGGGAGAAGGGAATAGAGGGAAACTCCAACTGGAGCTTTTTACAATTGATAAGGACAACTCTCACTTGGCCTCACCAGGTTACTTGTGGAAGCAGTCACACTGCTTAGACCATACTGCCACGTATAAACAAAAGGGTGAGTCTCCTTACTCTTTCTCCAGCAACAGACTTGGTGAACTACATTATCTTCAGGATACTCTCTAGCATCCCCTTTACTGACACCTGTCCACTGACTCTTCTAGCTGCAGGGATGGCCCCCCTCAGGTCAGGCCCCTTGACACAGATCTGTACTCACTGTATGCAGAAACGGATCCTTCCAGTGTCTCCCTTCCAGTCAGCTCTACAGGACCTCTAGGTTCAGTTCCTCTCTAGCTCTTTATGCCCTCAGGTCGACCACCTGAGGTCACATGGCAACTTCTACAGAGGAGGCAGCTGCGCCCTCCCTCAGGGTCCACCACTGCATATATGCATCTTCTGCAAAAATGGTGCCAATTTTGAAGCGCTAGATCAGTGGACTCCAAACTGCGGCTCAGGGGCCAAATTTTTTGCTTTTATCTAGCGCTTGAGGCAATATATTAACCTCAGACATCAACAATGGGGCACAATTGCCCCCACTGACACCAAAGAAGAGGCACAGTTCTTCCCAATGACAGCAACAATGGGGCAAAGTTTCTTCCAGTGACAACAACGATGGGGCACAATTCCTCCTATTGACAACAACAATGGGGCATGATTCTTCCCACCCAATGACATCAACGATGGGGCACAATTCCTCTCACTGGCACCAAAGATGGGGCATTTGTTAACTCCCACTGATGTTGGGACATTTTCTACTTCCAATGGCCACAGTCCAGCCCCCCTAAAGTCTGAAGGACAGTAAACTAGCCCTTTGTCTAGAAAGTTTGGAGACCCCTGCACTAGATGATTATGTTCATTTGAAATCTAATCTGATATTTTTTATTAACATGGTTTTTAACCGCTTGCCGACTGCGCACAGTCAGCCCCGGCCAGGCAGAGTGACGTAGGTCTACGTCGCTAGCCTGTCACCGGGTTTTGAGCCAATAGTGGGTGAGCGCGCGCCCGCCGAGGCGCGCACCCACCTCGGCTCGTTCACAGAGGAGTCCGGGCGTGTGACCAGCGGACCCGATGTCCACCGGTCACACTACGATCGTCGGTAGAGCGGGAGAAAGGCGGGCGGCTTATGTAAACAAGCCGCCTGTCATTCTCCCCTGTGTAAAAATGGAGATCAGACGGTTCTACTATGTAGAACTGTTGATATTTGTTTTTACAATAGGAGACCTGTCCCACTACAGTTAGAAACACGCCCCTAGGACACACTTAACCCCTCCCTGTCCAATACAGTTAACCCCTTCCCTGCCAGTGTCATTTTTACAGTAACAGTGCATATGTATAGCACTGATTACTGCAGTAATGTCACTGGTACCCCCAAAAGTGTAAAAAATGTCAGTCAAGGGTCCGATCTGTCCGCCGCAATGTCGCAGTACCGCAAAAAAATCGCAGATCGCCGCCATTGCTCTTTAAAAAAAAACACCAAAAATGACAAAAATCTTTCCCTTTGTTAGTAAACGCGATAACTTTTGCGCAAACCAATCAAAATACGCTTTTTGCAATTTTTTTTACCAAACATATGTAGCATAAAACAAATTGGCCGAAAATGTTAAAAAATTTAGATTTTTACATTTTTTTTTGGGGGGGGGGGGGAATTTCATATAAAAAAAAGTGAAAAATATTGTTATTTTTTCAAAATTTACGCTCTTTTTTTGTTTATAGTACATGATCAAAAATTCGCACAGGTGATCAAATACCACCAAAAGAAAGCTCTGTTTGTGGGAAAAAAAGGACGTGAAATTCGTTTAGGTACAGCGTTGCACGACCGCGTAATTGTCCGTTAAATTAACGCAGTAACAAATCGCAAAAAAACCCCCTGGTCAGGAAGGGGGTAAAATCTTCTGGGGCTTAAGTGGTTAAATAAGCAATAAAATGTGCTTTTATTTGTATCTTTGATTTCTTCTTTGTGGTACATTTACCCACTTGGTATGCTCATCCCATTTTTGGGTTAAGTGACTGTTTTATAGCAGTATCAATATACTTTATGCTAACAATATACTGCATATCTATTCAATATATGCTATGAGCAAGTACTTGAAATTTTGCAAAGTAGAGAATGGCAAGACCACTGTGACATAGCTTGCCAGAAGAACAGTATACTGTATAAGAGTGTGCAGAAGGTTGATTGAGAATTTTATGTTTAGCCATGTAACCATAGTAGAGACATTAGAGTGAAGCATGGCATGGATAGTCTACATAGTTTTTGTTAGTGTTCTATAAATTATGGGAAAAAAAAAAAAAATAGGGACAACTTTTGGTTCCTACTTTGCAAATGAAATTATTTGGATGGTAGGGAGATAATAGAGGAAACTTAACTTTTGATTTTATTTGGTATTATTCTTTATGCTCATCCTATCTTATTGTATACATGGCACATCATATTTCAACTTGATTGCAGCACATAAAATCGGACATGTGAGCATGCAGTATAATCGGTGTCATATTCATATCAAATAAAAATAATCAATGTTTATTGAGGCGGTCTGTGGTATATTGACGATCATTATTAAGATTTATTGCTGTATTTTGGATCCCAGTGATTGTGGGGAGCTGTGCTGCATGTTTCAGAGGATAATACATTTATATTGGATGCTGTCATCCTAACAGAAAGAAGCAAGCCAAGTGTATCCATTAATAAAGCTCCTTGCAATGAATTTCATACAATGAAAAGTTAATATCCCTGCCATGAAAATTGCCAAGCAGATGGCAGAAAGAACCATTTTGACTGTGATAAGTAACAGTAATTATCTTGGAATTTGCACTTGTTGTCATTAGTGCATTTACATTATCCATGCTGTTAATTCTACATATACAGTATATATATATATTGCACATATTTTAGGCTTAATAAAATTAATGCTGCTGTCTTGCTAGTTTCACAGTCAACCTAGAACCTACAACCAAATAAATCAGTTACCCTTAACATATGAAAAAGAGCACACTAGTCCGCATGTTCTGCTTTTATTATGTACACATATGCTGTAAGGATACTTGCGCTTAAGGACCTACAATCTAATGCATAGCACCTGCACTTACTCATCGAGGTAACAAACCACCAGCAGTAGTGAATGGGTTCAAATTGCCATAGCTTTCATTTGTCAGTAAAAGGATTGTGGCTTCAAATAAGCTTTTAGATGACATGCCTATTTATTCATTTATATGGTCACCCTGCACCACATTTGGCTTTGCATAGAATTATTTTGAATGCAAACAATAAAGTCTGTATACACATGAATTAAAGAAAGTAGAATGCACAAATAAGTGGGTGTTTCTGTGCATGTGTTAAGATTTGTATGTACAGTATGCTTAGATGGGACGCACATTGATTGGGGGAACCAAAAAGGCCCAAATTTGAAATCCTGGTGAGGTAGCTCATAGCTCATGGTCAGTGGCAAGCTACCCACCCTCCTGCAGTGCAGAAACAGACTTTAAATGGCAAGCAATATTTATAATCAGGTAACTCTCTTGATTCAATTGAGCTGCTTATGGCCAGTCTAATGAGCACATATGTTTCTGCTGCAGCCCTATTCTGGATTTGTGTTTTTAAGAAGTAAAGCTAACTTCAGTATCTGCCAGGAAAAGTCCAGTCTCTTCCAGCCACTAGCCTGACCCCTGGTCCCAGTTCACACAGCCAAGTGCAAAACTTGGGTGGATATATGCATCTTCGCAAGAAGAGGGGGTATATGAATGGGAGCTGATGGAAGACAGTGAAGCCTGTAGAGAAATATATATTTCTCTTTCGTTCACTGACGAACACAGCTCCATATATTCTTAGACCCCTGGGCTTATGCTGCTCTCTTCAGGAGTAGGACTAGGTGGAAACAATTTTGGTTACGCCCCTGAGGCAGCCCCAGGGCGTATACCCTCCCTTCCTGCTATAGGACTTCAGTTTTTTCTGCCTAGTCGGGAGTAAGGACCTGGCTCCCTGCTGGGATCTGCGGTCCTGGCATTTTTTCCTTCTTGAAAATTTTTTTTTCTTCCTTTGTTATTTTCTGTTCCTGTGTGAACTACAATCAATTCCATTCCTGTGGGAACTACAATCAACAGCCAGACTGGGCGACGCACTGGATACCCTAGATCCTTATGGCCTTCCCAGTCTGGCCTGCGAGCGCGACCCAACTATTAGCTCCGCGTTAGGTTGGCCGCAACATAGCCCCACTGTACAGGGGCTGGCCGGCAAGTGAAATACCTTGCGAGGACATATAGCCCTGGTCATGACAATAGTCACAACTAGAGTCGCAACATACCTCTGGCCGCAGCACCACCATTCCAAGATGGTGCGGTGGACTGCCAGGAGTGGTTCCCGCTTGGTTCCCCAGGTGTGGTGAGTAGTGTCCCCCCTGTTTTCCCTGGGGAAAACTGGGGTGGACATGGGCCCTTCCTTGGGTTGGTAGGTCCCCTCCCGTGCTCTTCTTTCCCTCATGACTCCCCCCCCCCACTTTTTTCACTGTTGGGGGTTCCCCTGTAATTGTTTTGCTCACCTACTCCCCTCTCTCCCCCTTAGTCCCTCTTGGGGTGCATGGGTGTTTCTGGGTGAGGGTTGTCCCTGTTTGATGATGGGCTGAAAGGTGGGGGCGCACCGCCGGCGATTTCCTTCTGGTGTGCCTGCGACAATGGCTGTGCGGGGGGTCCCTGTGGGGGCTCCCGTCCTGGTGGACTACATGTACCTCTGGGTCCTGGTTGATGTGCGGCACCGTGTGTCGCTGCCATTTTGTTGTAGATGGCTGTATTCGGTCTCAGCGGCCATGTTTGTGTAGTCCGGCGGCCATGTTTTTGGAGCTTCCTATTGTAGTCAATGCAGCGCCCATTTTCTTGAAGTCTGGAGTGGTGACGTGCGGCAGGGGCCTCTAGTGACAGTGTCAGTGCTTCCTCTTCCTTTCTGGTCGCAGCATTGCAGGCAGTTTGGCATTCTGTATCAAGTTCTGAGTGTATGGTGGTGAGTCTCTGCGGGTATACAGCCCCTTCTCTGCTATAGCAGCGCCGCTGGTGTGCTGATCCTTGTGATACCACAGCAGTAGAGGTGTGAAGGGGTTTTTTTTTTGCAAAAAATATAAAAAAAATGTTTTTTTCCTTTTACACGGTGCAACCTCTGATTTAATCATGGACCCACTGTCAGAAGCTGCAGGACCCTCTGGGTCTCAGTCTGCCCTGGCTGCCATGACAGCGGCCCTGCAGTCACTTGTGTCCAAGGTTGATATGGCCCTGCAAAAGTAGCCTGGCAAGAAGCGCCCCCCGCCTTCACCTGCATCCCCTGCCTCCTCAGAGTCTGAGGTGGATTTGGCCGCCGCTGATGCAGGTCAACCCACTGGGTCTGCGTTCATGTACCCTGAGTGCTCTACCAGTGAGGATGAATCCTCTTCCACTGCAGCGGCGCATGAAAAGGCACTGGTGGAGGCACTGATTGTGTCAGTGCGGGAAACTTTAAAGTTGGAGGACTCAGCTAATGCTGAGTCTGCTACGCCATTGCAGTTTGGTACCTGCAGATCATCCAAGGTGACTAAGTACCGTAGTTTCTCTTTCCTGCCTATTTTGACAAGATTGTCACTAGTCAGTGGGGATTCCCCAAACCCATGATTGAAATACCTAAGCATTTCGCTAGGAGATATTCCTTTCAGGAGTCTCTCTTAAAGAAGCTGAAGGTTCCACTCATGGTGAACTCTCAGGTTTCTAGATGAATTACGCCACACTTTTACCAGTGGAGGATTCTCCATCATTTAAGGACCCTGTGGACAAGAGAGCTGAAGCTCTGGTCCAAAACTTTTTTTCACCGTTACAGGTTCAATTTTGAGGCTGGTGTTTGCTATAAACTTAGTATCCCAGACTTTAATGGAATGGGCAAAAATTTTACGCCAGGATCTGAGATCAACATCCTCCTGAGCTGGCGGAGCTTGAGGAGCTGGCGGATCAGTTTATTCAGGGGCTACAGTACATCTGTGACGCATCCTTGGATACGGCCCCTTTGGCTGGCAGAGCATCTGTGACTGCGATGATCATTCGCTGCATGATCTGGTTGAAGTACTGGTTGGCCAACCAGGCTTCTAAAAATGGTGGAGATCATTAACCACTTGCCGACCGCCGCACGACTATCTACGTCGGCGGTCAGCCCCTCACAGGCAAAGTGACGTAGGGCTACGTCACTAGCTTGTGAGGGTCTAGGGAGCGAGCGCGCGCCCACGGAGGCGCGCTCCCGCTCCCGAGTGGTCACGGACCCCCCCGATCGTGTGACCGGCGGACCCGATGTCCGCCGGCCACTCTGCGATCGGCGGGGGAGAGGGAGAAAGTCAGGCAGCTTGTGTAAACAAGCTGCCTGTCATTCTCCTCGCTGTATGAGAGCTGATCACATGGATCTACTATGTAGATCCGTTGATCACTCTGCATACAGCTGAAGCCCCAGCCAATCACAGTTAGAATCACGCCCCTAGGGACACACACACCCCCTCCCTCTCAAATAAAGTTAACCCCTTCACTACCAGTGTATTTTTACAGTAACAGTGCATATGTATAGCACTGATTACTGTAGAAATGTCACTGGTAACCCCAAAAGTGTCAAAAATGTCAGTCAAGGGTCCGATCTGTCCCCTGCAATGTCGCAGTACCGCAAAAAAAATCGCAGATCGCCGCCATTACGCGTTAAAAAAAAAAACAACAAAAATGACAAAAATCTTTCCCTTAGTTAGTAAACGCAATAACTTTTGCGCAAACCAATCAAAATACGCTTTTTGCGATTTTTTTTACCAAACATAGGTAGCATAAAACAAATTGGCCGAAAATTTTAAAAAATTGTGATTTTTACATTTTTTTTGGGGGGAATTTCATATAAAAAAAAGGGAAAAATATTGCTATTTTTGCAAAATGGACGCTCTTTTTTTGTTTATAGCGCGTGATCAAAAAATCGCACAGGTGATCAAATACCGCCAAAAGAAAGCTCTGTTTGTGGGAAAAAAAGGACGCCAAATTCGTTTAGGTACAGCGTCGCACGACCGCGCAATTCTCCGTTAAAGTCATGCAGTGCCGAATCGCAAAATACCCCCTGGTCGGAATGGGGGTAAAATCTTCCGGGGCTTAAGTGGTTAAAGGTCTTACGGGAGGTAAGAGTACATTGCTTCCATAGGTGGCTAAGGGCAAGGAACCTCATCGTAAACATCGTCCTTTTTTCTCGGCTCACAAGTGACCCTTTCGTCCGACTGGATCGCTGGACAAGGGTTCAAGATCCACCCGTACATTCGCTGGCGACTCGAAGAGACCCTGGACTGGTAAGTCAAAAGTGGGCTCTGTTAGTTCCGCAGACAAGCCTTCCTCAGCCTGAAGGGACAGCCTCACCCTTATCTGAGGTGGGGGGATGTCTTAGTTTCTTTCTGGACCAATGGACCTTGCTCATTCAGGACAAATGGGTCCACGACTTGATTCGGTCCTTGCCTCCGGCAAAGTTCTTTCCTTCCAACCTTCGCCTGTCTCACGATCGGCTGGGCCTTTATGGGGCGGTCCAGGAACTGTTGGCACAAGGAGTCATTGTGCCAGTTCCAGAGTCGGAACGTTTTTAAGGCTTTTACTCAAATCTGTTTACTGTTCCTAGGAAAGGAAGGCAAGGTCCGCCAGATCTTGGACCTCAAGGCTCTGAACCACTTTTGCAGGTTCAGAAATATTGGATGGAGTCCATTTGCATGGTAGTGGCATTCCTTCATCAAGGGGACTTTCTGGCCTCTATCGATATCAAGGACGCTTACCTTCATTTCCCAATATATGTCGGGCACCAGTGTTTTCTTCGCTTTGCCATGGGCGAGCAGCACTATCAATTTGTGGCTTTACCCTTTGGTCTTGCCTCCGCTCTTTGGGTGTTCACAAAAGTGTTGGCCTTGCTCAGGCAGAAGGTGTTGGGATACCTAGTCAATCTGCCTCTGCGTGCAGTCTTCATCGGCTCAGGAACTCAACATTACGGTGTGGACTCTGAAAGAAGTTGGCTGGACTCTGAATTTTCAAAAATCAGCTCTGACTCTGTCCACCAAACTGACCTACCTGGGCCTGGCATTGGATTCAGTCTCAGCCCGTGTGATTCTTCCACAGGTGAAACTGCTGAAGTTGCAGGATGCGATTCGACTCCTGTTGTCCAACCGTAGGTCGTCTCTCAGGACTTGCATACAAGTGCTGGGCCTGATGATGGTTTCCAACTTTGAAGCGGTTCCGTTTGCACAGTTCCATACCAGACCTCTGCAAATTGAGATTATTGCAAAATGGAACAAGGACCCACAGTTACTAGACAATCTGATTCCTGTTGAGCTGGGGTATGAGGGGCTCTCTGACCTGGTGGCTCCGCTCTCAGGCACTTCGTCAAGAAAAATCCTTTCTGCCACTGTATTGGACAGTGGTTTCCACAGATGCCAGCCTGTCTGGGTGGGGCGGTGTCTTGGGCATTTACTCGGCTCAAGGATTTTGGACTTGGGAGGAGTCTAGTCTGCCAATCAACATCCTGGAGATTCGGGCGATCAGGCTTTGTCTGTCCCAGTAGGTGGATCGCCTGCAGGGGTGCCAGTAAGGGTACTATCGGACAATGCCCCGGCTGTGGCATATATCAATCATCAAGGGGGCACAAGGAGTGCCTTCGGGACCCGGGAAATAACCGGCATCCTGAGGTGGGCAGAGCGATGTGTTCCAGCCCTCTCTGCTGTGCATATTTCGGGTGTAGAGAATTTGCAGGCGGACTACCTCAGTCGGCAGTCGTTGGATCAGGGAGATTGGTCTCTCCAACCGGAGGTGTTTCATCAACTGTGTCTCCTGTGGGGGACTCCCGATGTGGACCTGTTGGCCTCCCGTCTCAACAGGAAGGTGCAGAGGTTTCTGTCAAGGCCTTGGGATCTTCTGGCCCGATGCCGCAGATGCCCTGGCGGCCCCTCGGGGTCAGTATCATCTGATTTACGTCTTTCCCCCAATACAACTTCTGTCAAGACTGCTACGCAGAATCGAGGTGGAAGGGATTGCGGTCATTCTAGTGGCACCAGACTGGCCTTGTCGGTCTTGGTACGCAGGCCTAGTAGGGCAGGTATCTGACGCTCCTTGGAAAGTTCCTCTCAGAGAGGATCTTCTGTCTCAAGGACCAATCTTTAATCCTGCTTTACGGTTGCTGGCTTTAACAGCTTGGCTATTGAAAGCCAGGTGCTGAAGAACAGAGGGCTGTCGGAGTCGGTGATTCCTACGCAGTGGCGGAGCCAGAGGGTTAGCTGGGGTGGCAATTGACACCCCAGAAGAAGCCCTTGCCACCCCTGTTGCCACCCCAATCCTGGGCAGGGGTGGCCGGGTGCATGGCAGGGCAGCGGGAGAATCACAGGGGATCGCCGTACGGGCGGGAGCTGCGTGCGGAGGGAGGCGGATGGAGAGCAGGGAAGACTGGACTCCTGCTACTATACACAGCCAGTGGTGTCGGCGGGGGGGGGGGGGGTGGCTGAACGGAGCTTCAGCCCCGAGTGTGCCCCCAAAAAGCCCCAGGTCTCGTGTGGATCGTTAACCTCCTTCCTTCCTTCGGCTCTCAGCTGCAGCGCTGCAGCCAGAAGAAGACGGAGGGGGGTGAAGGCGGAGCCAATGCTAGGCGGCAAGGAGAGGAATTTGAAATCCTCCTCCGCTCCGAGAACCTCTTCTGCTGTCATGACGAGAGGAGGAGGATTTCAAATTCCTCTCCTTGCCGCCTAGCATTGGCTCCGCCTCCACCCCCCTCCGTCTTCTTCTGGCTGCAGCGCTGCTCTGAGAGCCGAAGGAAGAAGAATGTGAGTGCCCGAGGGAGGGGGAGAGAAGAATGTGAGTGCCCGAGGGGGGGGGGGAAGAATGTGAGAGCCCGAGGGGGGGGAGAAGAATGTGAGTGCGGGGGGGGTGGAAGAAGAATGTGAGTGCCCGAGGGGGGAGAGAAGAATGTGAGTGCCGGGGGGGGGGGAGAAGAATGTGAGTGCCGGGGGGGGGGAGAAGAATGTGAGTGCCACTGCCCAAGGGGGGGTGGAAGAAGAATGTGAGTGCCCGAGGGGGGGGGGGAGAAGAATGTGAGTGCCCGAGGGGGGGGAGAAGAATGTGAGTGCCGGGGGGGGGGGGGTGGAAGAAGAATGTGAGTGCCCGAGGGGGGGGAGAAGAATGTGAGTGCCGGGGGGGGAGAAGAATGTGAGTGCCACTGCCCAAGGGGGGGTGGAAGAAGAATGTGAGTGCCCGAGGGGGGGGGGAGAAGAATGTGAGTGCCACTGCCCGAGGGGGGGGAGAGAAGAATGTGAGTGCCACTGCCCGAGGGGGGGGTGGAAGAAGAATCTGAGTGCCCGAGGGGGGAGGGAGAAGAATGTGAGTGCCACTGCCCAAGGGGGGGTGGAAGAAGAATGTGAGTGCCCGAGGGGGGGGGGAGAAGAATGTGAGTGCCACTGCCCGAGGGGGGGGGGAGAAGAATGTGAGTGCCACTGCCCGAGGGGGGGGTGGAAGAAGAATCTGAGTGCCCGAGGGGGGAGGGAGAAGAATGTGAGTGCCCGAGGGGGGAGGGAGAAGAATGTGAGTGCCACTGCCCGAGGGGGGGGTGGAAGAAGAATCTGAGTGCCCGAGGGGGGAATGAGAAGAATGTGAGTGCCCGAGGGGGGAGGGAGAAGAATGTGAGTGCCCGAGGGGGGGGGAAGAAGAATGTGAGTGCCACTGCCCGAGGGGGGGGGTGGAAGAAGAATGTGAGTGCCCGAGGGGGGGGGAGAAGAATGTGAGTGCCCGAGGAGGGGGGAAAGAAGAATGTGAGTGCCCGAGGGGGGGGGGGAGGGAGGACAAACCTCTTGCCATTTGCCACAAGACAAACCCCTTGCCATTAGCCGAGGAGGAGGCGGAAGCACTCGTGGAGACGCGCCGCCGGTCACCGGGACTGAGAAGAAGCCGCCCGCTGCCGCTCCAGGTAGGTAAGGGGGCACGCACGCTGATCTCTGCATTGGGGGCATGTACGCTGGTAACTACATTGGGGGCAAGCACGCTGATCTCTGCATTGGGGGCATGTACGCTGGTCACTACATTGGGGGCACGCATGCTGGTCACTGCATTGGGGGCATGTATGCTGGTCACTGCATTGAAGGGGGCATGTACGCTGGTCATTGCATTGAAGGGGGCATGTACGCTGATCTCTGCATTGAAGGGGGCATGCACGCTGGTCACTGCATTGAAGGGGGCATGTACGCTGGTCACTGCATTGAAGGGGGCATGTACGCTGATCTCTGCATTGAAGGGGGCATATACGCTGATCTCTGCATTGAAAGGGGCATGTACGCTGATCTCTGCATTGAAGGGGGCATGTACGCTGATCTCTGCATTGAAGGGGGCATATACGCTGATCTCTGCATTGAAGGGGGCATGTACACTGGTCACTGCATTGAAGGGGGCATGTACGCTGGTCATTGCATTGAAAGGGGGCATGTATGCTGGTCATTGCATTGAAAGGGGGCATGTATGCTGGTCACTGCATTGAAGGGGGCATGTACGCTGGTCACTGCATTGAAGGGGGCATGTACACTGGTCACTGCATTGAAGGGGGCATGTACGCTGGTCATTGCATTGAAAGGGGGCACGCTAGTCTCTCTGCATTGAAAGGGGGCACACTGGTCTCTCTGCATTGAAAGGGGGCACGCTGGTCTCCCTGCATTGAAAGGGGGCACGCTGGTCTCTCTGCATTGAAAGGGGGCACACTATACCTTAATTACTGAAGGCCCCTTTCACACTTTTGGGACCACAAAGTCACGCAATTTTTTACAGCATTTTTTGCCGCAAAGCAATGCCTGTTACATTTTTCTGTTTGCGCCCCCCCAAAAATTGTGAGCACCAGCCGCCACTGTCCCCAATATACCTAGAATAATGTGCACATATTAATCTGCAAGTGTTCACAGATATGTATAGGTCAGAGTGTTTAACTGACAAAGAATGATGTGCCATAGAACTGCTGATGTTGATGTATTTTTCTCCTCTGTATCTAATAAATGCATACTTTACACCCCCCCTTTCCAGTACCCCCCAGAGCTCTTCAGGCCCCCCCCCCCCACCAGTGCTCTTTAGTCCCCCTCCCCCAGGGCTCTTCAGCTCCCCACAGTGCTTTACAGCTCCCCCCTATTTTCATAAATTTAGGCTAATGTGTATTCTGCCACATATTTTTTGTAAAAGTGTATTTTGATTGGTTTGCAAAAAAGTTATTACATCTACAAACTATGGAACTTTTTATTTTTTAATTGTTTTTACTAGTAATGGCAGCGATCAGCGATTATTAGAGGGACTGCGACATTGCGGTGGACAAATCTGACACTAAATGACACTTTATATATTGACCCCCCAAAATAATACCTTGCCACCCCTTTGCCACCCCTGTTTTAAAAGTCTAGCTCCGCCACTGTTCCTACGCTGTTGAAAGCTAGGAAATCTACTTCCAGGAAGGTTTATAATGGAGTTTGTAGGGCATACATTACTTGGTGTGAGTCTCGGGGGGCTTCTCCCTGTTCCTGTTTTTCGTCTGCTAGAGTTTCTACAACTAGGTGTAGATCAACGTTTGAAATCTGGGCACCATCAAGGACCAGATTTAGGCCTTGGCCATATTTTTTCAAAGGCCATTGGCTGCAAATTCTTTGGTTCACACTTTCGTGCAGGGGGTTCGCCATCTGGCTCCTCCGGTAAGATCCCTGGTACCTCCATGGGATCTCAATTTGGTGCTGTTGGTACTTTAAAAGCCTCCTTTTGAAAATATTTGTGAACTTCCTCTGCTTACCCTGTCACAGAAGGTGGCCTTCTTGGTGGCTAATACTTCTGTGCGTAGGGTGTCAGAGTTGGCTGCGTTGTCCTGTCGGTCACCTTACCTGGTGATTCACAGGGACAAGGTGGTGTTACGACCCTGTCAGGCGTTCCTTCCTAGGGTCGTCTCGGGCTTTCATTTAAATGAGGATATTGTGTTGCCATCTTTGTGCCCTAAGCCAAAACATCCTAAAGAAATTGCCTTTCACTCCTTGGATGTGGTTCGGGCAATTAGAGTGTACCTGGCGGCAACTGAGTCGATTCGTAATTCCGATTCCTTGTTTGGAAACTGGGTGGAGAGAAATTATCTATCCAAAAAAGAGTACCGGCACAATCACCTATAAATGAAATGCCAAAAATATAAGTCTCACAGGTAGGACCCTTTAGACAAGGATAATGGGGATTTTAATGTGCCCAAAGACAAACAGTTAGAAAAAATGGAAATTATAAAAGTATAAATTTTATTGGAGACAAGATAGTAAAAACAACATATGGAAATACAATATGAAAATACAATATCTAAAAGGTGTATTACAGCACATCCTACAATGCAATGGATTGACACGTTTCACCCACACTTAGGGCTTCCTCAGGATTCAGATGTGTAGCAGGCTTTCTCAAAAAGTATATATACACCCTTGATAAAAAATACCAGACTATAATTCATCAGCCATGCCACAGAGCCTATAATGGTGTACTCAAAAGTATGCGGAGCATATACGTAAGAAAAGGGAGTTCACAGGCCCCCAAACTAGGGTAAGTGCCATTCAACCATTAGTACAAAAACCACAAGATTCAATAAAACATATAGCTACCAAATATAATTATTATTCAAAGCTAGTCCAATCAAGAGACAGTATTCATATCATTGAAGGGAGGAATCACGTTGTGCAGTGTCCATGCTGACAGCAAGCTGGCCGAGAGACTACCTGTGAGACTTGGTTAATCTTTGGCCAATTCTTTCCCTGTCAAGGTGCATTCTATAAGGGCGCTTAGTGCCTCCTGGGTCTTCTGTCATCAGGCGTCAGTGGTTCAGTTGTGCAAGGCGGCTATGTGGTTGTCTGTAAAAACATTCACAAAGTTTTATAAAGTGGATGTTCTTGAATGTTCGGCCACAAAGTTTTGCAGATTGCGGTTGCAGAGGCACCTGCCTCTTGAGGGTGTATTTTTTCCTGGTGGTGAGCTCCAGATGTTCCTGGTTAAGCCCTCTTGTTTTACCTGTTGGCTTTGTTTATCACTTGTTGGGAATTCTATATATTGTTGTGTTTTTTTCCCACCCCTCATATTGACAGTGCTTTGGGACGTCCCAAGGGTCTAAGAAGAAATGGAGCTGTGTCCGTCAGTGAACGAAAGAGAAAACTGGATTTTTGTCTTATCATAAAATTCTTTTCTCTGAGGTTCACTGATGGACAGAGCACCTGCCCCTCTGTTGGGTTGAGTTATGTATTCTTCTGACACTGCTTATTACAAACTGAAATCCTATAGCAGGAAGTGAGGGTATACCCCCTGGCACTGCCTCAGGGGCGTAACCAAAATTGTTTCCGCCTAGTCCTACTCCTGAAGAGAGAGCAGCATAAGCCCAAGGGTCTAAGAAGATATAAAGCTGTGTCCGTCAGTGAACCTCAGAGAAAAGGATTTTACAGTAAGACAAAAATCCAGTTTTTCTTGAAACTGGATAAAATAGGGGAGCAACACTTTGGTCTTTCCACCTTGGTAGCTAAATTACATTGTCTAAGCAATTTGGAACAGGCGCATTTGTCCTTGACAAGAAGGAGCATAGGAACATGCTCTAGTTGTCTCTACTATCTACCACAATTAGTCCTGTGACTCGGGTGCTGGATGGTAGTACTGTATGCACAGTCAGATATCAATGGAAAAAAGTAAAGGATCGGCCCAGTCGGACAGATTATTTTGAATATTATAATATAGATTTTTATAGCGCCAACAGTTTTCTTAGCTCTTTACATTATAAAGGGAGACAGTACGGATACAATACAATTCGATAGGGCCCTGCTCCTGAGACTTTACAATCCAATAGGGAGCGGCAAGTGGAATAAAAGGTAATAACTGTGAGGAATGAACTGATGGGACAATTAAAAGATTCAGTTGTTAAGTAAAGGCAGGATATGCTTACCCGAAGAGATGAGTTTTAAGGAATTGCCTAAAAGTGGACAGTCTAGGAAATAGCCATAGGGTGGGAGAGGCTCTGGGGAAGTCCTGGAAATAAGCATGAGAGGAGAAGACCCAGGAGCCTTGTAAGGAGTAGAGAGGATAGATGGAAAACATTTGTGTATGTGACAACTTTCAGCTTCAAGAAGAATCCAATTTATTAGACCTTTTGCCTTTGGGTCCTCCATAATGGACATTTGTGTTATAATTGTAATGAGGTCTCTGCTGAAAGGGAAGCTACCAGTTCACTTGGCTGTTGTCTCCCTTCAGCAGAGATCCTGTGACCAAAATGATTAGGCATTGACAGGCAGTCCCCGGGTTACAAACAAGATTGGGTATGTAGTAGGGGTCGACCGATTATCAGCAAAGCCGATATATCGAGGGCTGATATGCACTTTCCCCGCTATATATCGGAATCGGCCTTTTGATTTACTGATATTGCCGATATTTCGGGAAAGTGCATGTACTGGGGTGATGCCTGCAGCTAGAGGCATCAGCCCGGTACCGGTGTCCATAGCCGACGATCGGCTGTCTTGTAATGACAACTGATGCGGCTGAGAAGCCGCTCGGCTGTCATTCCAAGGAGCGGGAGTGGACATCCCCCCCCCTCCCGCCGCCTTCCCCAGCTCGCCCGGGTCTCCTGTCCCACCGGGAGACCTGGGCATCCTACCTTCACTGCCGCCGTCTGACCGGTCTCCATCTGCCCCGCCGCCGTCTGACCGAGTCTCCATTTCTTTGAATTCGGCGCCGCCGAGTACCCAGAAGTGATGTCATGTCATGACAACACTTCCGGGTACTGGCGGCGCCAAATTTAAAATCTTACAGCATTCAAAACAGCCAAACTTGGCGTTTTGAATGCTTTAAGTGCAGAGGAGGGGTTTGGGGTCTTTTAGACCCACATAACCCTCCACCACAGTACCTGTAGACATTAAAAAAAAAAACAAACAAACATTTTTTAATGTCCGAAAATATCGGCAGATATCGGATGATACCGATATCCGATGACAAAAATATTGGTATCAGTATCGGCGGTAAAAAAAAACAATATCGGTCGATCACTAGTATGTAGGTTTGTTCTTAAGTTGAATTTGTATGTAGGTTGGAACTGGTACATTTTTTAAGTGTACCTCCAGCCAAAAAAATAATTTTCATGTTTTTGGGATAGCATAGGGAAGGCTTAACACTCCTGTAACATTTGTTTTGCTATCTACGTCCCTGTTCTGAAGATTTCACCTCACTTTCTGTCCCTATGACAATTGGATTTTTAAAATGTTTAGTTGTTGTGGAAACGAGGATTGGTGATAAAGCTTCAGTGGAGATACCTTTTTGCCATAGTTTCTCTACAGGAGTGAATTTCTCTTCCTAGGGGTAGATTTCCTTTCACTTCCTATTGTGCCCCTCTTGTAAGTAGGGGTCGTTTGTAGGTCGGATGTTTGTAACCCGGGGACCGCCAGTAGTTACATGTCCAGCCTCTGTGTAGGTTGTTCAGCTTTAGTAAGTATCTGAAGGGCTTCTGCTACTAACGAAGGGAGCGGGGAGGGAAGGAGAGCAAGGCTTGGGCTTGTTTTCTTGACAGAATATCTATTTTAATGTGTATTTTTCTGACTTTCTACTTTCTAACACCTACCAATTTGGGGAAAACAAGAATATATATTTTTAACAGTACAATTATGTAAAGTTGAAATGCAGCAGAAGACTGTTTTGTAGGTGTCACCATATTGTCACAAGCAGTAATGTTCCATAGATATGTTTGGCATGCTGCTAATTAGTGTGTGGATCCTGGCTCCCCACAGAGCCAAAAAGCAGTTTGACACATTTGTGTGGAATTTTCCTAAGCTTACGATGTCCTTGTGTGCCAGCTAATGAACTAACTGTTAAACTAATTACTTTAGACAAACCTGTTGACATTTTCTGTTAGGACTAGTTTTATGGCTGCAGTATAATGCATGGGAAATGTAGGTATCTGTTCTATTTATTTAGCTTCCTCCCCCATATTCTATGTCATTGACAACAGTAGGCGAAGTAAAATATCATCAGCTTTACCTTTTAAAACATTTTCAGATACCCAATAGCTACATGAAAATTGTCCCTGACCTACTTGCTTGGTGAAAATTGAACATGGAACATTCCTCTCAGGGTGAAGGTCTTGTATTCAATTGGTTAGAATAGTGGGTGCCAGTCTCCTGTACATGAAAATTTAGGAATTAGGGTGAAGGGAGCACAGAATACTTGCCAGGCTCTTCACAAAACTCTCTGATCTTATTTTTTGGCCCTCTAACTTTCTAGATCCATCTTTCACTAGGCTATACTGACTGGACAATACAACTCCAAAGATGGCTTCTTGACATCTGAGGTTCATGTGGGAAAGTTCTCATGTTTCTTCCCTACTCAGAAGTCTCTAATCACCTCCAGTCCTCCAACTCTTCAGTCTGCGTCCTCTAGGTACTTGTAGAACACCATTGTAGCCAAAAGTTTCAGGGAGGCTTCCCAGGAGCGGAGTTCCCTGCGTCGCTCCACACCCTTAAGCCCCAAGACGCAATGGCAAGACTGGTCTCACAGCAGCATCCTCCCAGTGTGAAACTCTAGAGGGAAGATCCTGTGCCACGAAGGGCCTCAAATATTTCATATATTACCCAGGATGCTCAGCAGACCCCCCCCCCCCCCCCCCAAGCCTGCCAATTGGCCAGACAGCCTTAACACAAAGAGAGTTATTTTTGGCACATCTTGCTAGAGCAAGTTGAATTCCACAACTGATTGAGTTAATTAACTCTATGCCTAGGGAACACAAGCCAGCACTCAACTAAGCTGGCTAAATCTCTCTAACAGATCAAAATAATAACTAGAGAATTTAAAAAAATACTACATCCCAAAGAGTTTATATTTAAAAAATGGTACTCTACGGTATGTCAGTATTAAGGGGGCCTTCCTCAGAGCCTTTCATGCCCTCTGTTTAGGCTTCTTCAGTTGGATTCTCAGATATAAGATATTTTGAATGGCATCAAATAGGGGTGTCCCCTGTCTATGTTACTTTTTGCCCTCCTTATTGAACAACTGGCAGCCTCAATCCATAACAACACGCATATAAAAAGTCAAGAACAGGAACAAACAGTTTACTATCTATTTGTATGTTAAAGATTTTCTAATGACACTTACAAATCCGCTGATCTCTCTTCTCAATCTACACACATTTTAAGTGCAGAAAGCCATATCTTGCCTACTGCAAGTTCTTATTTCTCTCTGCCTAACTGAGGAAACAATTCTACATTCTTCCTGGTATGCCAGCTGGTCACATGATGTGTGCAGTCATATGTTGTCTTTTTCCTCACAGTCCTGGTTACTGTACAGCATAGAGCTTTGTGTCTTCTATGCAGGGCGTATTTTGTTATAGAATAGGTACAGGGACTCATCACCGGGGGGGGGGGGGGGGGGGGGAGAATAGAGAGGTGTTGCTTTGTTCGTGCCGTGCAAAATGTACAGGAAAGGGTGACTGCACTCCAAACTTCAGAGAACAAGAAGCTTTTTTCCGTAGAATACACACAGGACTTTAAATATCACGATACACGAGGACAACAGCATGGTTGACGCGTTTCACAAAAAAGATTTGCTTAATCATGGGCTATCTTGATTTTTTGATGCCCTGTATGGAGTTTATGGAATAAAGCTCCTAGCTTTCTGAAGTTTGGAATGCGATCACCCTTCCTTGTACATTTTGGGGATTACTTCACCTGGAGCGATGTTGCTCTACTATTACTGTTTGCCTGAATTTTGTGCATGCCATGTCAAAGGATGGGTGTTGCCAAATTGCACTAACTGTGGGTAGAAATTAGCAATGAGGAGCATTGTTCACCTCCACACCCTATTGTTCGCAACTCACTTCTGCATCCCCATTCACAGTTTACCTCTACAACTTTTGTAAACAAATCACCTCTTCACTCCCATCCACAGCTCACCTCTGCACCCCTGGTCTGCCACTTTCCTCTGCACCCCCCTGTCTGCAACTCAACTCTGCACCCCCTGTCTGTAACTCACCTCTGCACCCCTCCCCAGCCACAGCTCACCTCTGCACTCCCTGACCTGTACCTGTGTCTGCAGCTCACCTCTGCACCCTTTTCCAAAACGGTCGGCAACTCACCTCTGCAATCCCATTTGCAACTCACCTCTAAATCCCTCCCTCCATTCCTTACTCACATCTGCGACCCCTTCTATTCACAGCTCACCTCTGCACTCTCTGACCGCAGATCACCTCCGCACACTTCTTCCACAGCTTATCTTTGCAACCACAGCTCTTTACCACTGCATCCTCCATCCATATCGCACTTCTGCACCCCTCCTCAGCTCTTACCCCTGCACCCCACAGCCCTCATCTTTGCACACTTTCCTCCTCTTGCTTACCTCTGCAAAAGGAACCTCTCTACAGCTGCTCAGCTCTAGTACCTCCTGCAGCTTACATACATAATCACTTGCGGATCTGCCCCTCACTCATTGGTAAACAGTGGCAGCTGGATAATTAGGTGGGGTGTCAGCATCCAGGTACCGGACTGCAGCTCAGTACATGATGCCCCCTCTTCCCATACTTCGCCTTGATAGCTGTCCCTTCCTTGTGGCAAACCTAAGTGTAGTTCTGAGCAGGGCAGTTCTGGCCCTGAGTGGGAGCCACTGTGAGAGGTGCTCTGTCAGTTGTAATCACAGAAGCCGTGCTTCTGTGTTTACAAGTGACAGTAGATAACAGTGAGCACAGTGCTGGATGTAGTAGAGTTCCTCCATGTTCTGGCTAAAAAAAAGGCCTGGTCCTATGTATTAATTGACCTAATATGTCCATTATTTTCAATGAACATGTCTGCAGATTGTTTTCCATTTAGCTTTCAAGTCAGGGTCCATTTTTTTAACAATAGGAAAGATTTGCACTCGGAGACCCCATGGAGAGATTTTTTTCATCTATATATTTTTAAAAGTACTTTTTGTTCTAATATAACCTTGATTTTCTCTCTAATAATCCTTGTACCTAAAAATCATCCTCGGATCCCTAGCTGATCACAAAATATTATGTATTAATTGACATTAATGCACATGCATAGGAACTGTCGCAAACCAAGCTTTGATTAAAGCTGAACATACATGTAACAAGCTAATCAAAAAAACTGAACCGACTTCCTTATCCACATAAATGAGGTGGATGGGGGAATCCTCCCTGCTGTATCAGAAAAATGGAAAATTGTATCAAATCCTTAGCATACTTTTCCTTTCCTGACGCCAATACATGGCAGTATACACATGTTTTAGCTCCGCCCCTATATCCACCGACAGGACCTGTTTAAATCTATAAAAGCGTGACTGAGAGCAATCTCCCCATTCTTCTTCTAAAGCATAAAGATCAGAGGGAGGGTTCGTATGCTGCCATGTATTGGCGTCAGGAAAGGAAAAGTTTTTGATACAATTTTCCATTTCCTGATGCCAACATGGCATCATACACATGATAAAAGATGAGCTTTTGAGAGGGAGGGTTTAATTTTGTAAACTCAGTCTTTATTTAAAAGTTAGACATAGATGCCTGAATAGGTTTTCTCCCAAACTCTACTGTAGTGAGAGCTGCCGGATCCACCCTGTAGTGGCTTAAGAATGTGTGGTGGGAAGACCAGCTTGTTGCTCTGCATACTGTCTCCAGAGACATCCCTGCCCATGCTGCCCAAGAAGAGAATACTGTCCTAGTTGAATGAGCTCTCACCACCTCCGGAGGGACCTTCCCAGCCACTCTATATGCGTTATGAATCGTTTTGACTATCCATGATGATATTGTTCTGGCCAAGACTTCCTTCCCTTTTAGTTTTCCTGAAGGTATAATGAAAAGCCTTTCAGATCGTCTGAAGGAGACAGTGACTTGTAGATATGTTTTTAGGACTTTGGGAATGTGCAGTTCCTGAAAGTTAGCCTCTGATTCCTCCGGGAATGCTGGAAGTACCCATTCACTAGTGAGGTAAAACATTGAGGCAACCTTAGGCACAAAATGATTTAGTGGTCTCAACACCACTCTATCTGGGAAGAAGGTCGTATATGGTTCAGCACAGCAGCTCCTAGGGCCTGGAGCTCTGACACTCTTCCACCTGAGGGTATGGGTCTTCAAGGTGATATTCCACAGCGAACAATCCTGTGTAGGAGCACAAGGAGGGTTTGCCAAGAAATGTAGGATTATTGCCAGGTCCCACTGGGGGAAACCTATTCCTCTTTGGAGGGCGGTCTGAGCATTGCTCTCATGAAGCGCTTCACCAGCGGATTCGCTGTCCATTTTATTTGCGTAAAGGCTGAGATGGCGGAGATTTGAACCTTCAAAGAACTCAGGCATAGACCCAGATCTAGTCCCGTTTGCAGAAATGATAAAATTTGTGAAACGTTAGGGTTACTAGGTTCAAATTGATGACTGGTCGCGAAGTTTGCGAACTTATCCTGTATTCTGGTATATATGGCATTTGTAGAGCCTTTTCTGGAGTTTTGCAATGTTCTTATGACCTCTGGAGAACATCCTAATTCCTGTAACCCTTGCATTTCTGGGCCAGCCAGGATGGATTTGGGTGTAGGATGTCTCCTTGTACCAGGAAAAGAGGAATCACTGGCAGCATGATTGGAGGGCACATGCTCAGGTCCATTGTCATAAAAAAAACCACGGTCTGCGCAGCCAGTATGGAGGCACCATGATGACTATCAGATTCTCTGCTAATAACCTCCTCAGAAACTTCAATATTAATGAAATTGGAGGGAAGGACTAAGCCAGTTGTGTCGTCCACATATGTGTCAGCGTGTCCATCCATTCTGCCATTGGGTGAGGATAGCGAGAGAGGAAGCAGGCTACTTTGCAATTGGACGAGGAAGCAAACAGATCAAGTTGTGGGAGCCTACACCAGAGGACAATCTGTATGAATACCTCTGGGTGAAGAGCCCACTCGTTGGGATCTTTTAACTGTCTAGAGAGAAGATCTGCTTCCATGTTCTAACTGCCTGGTAGATATATCGCTCTTAGATCTGACAGGTGTTGTTGGGCCAATGACATTATTGGATCCACTTCTGCTAGGAGGGGTCGATCCTAGCAGAGTGTGTCCCTCCTTGTCTTTGAATGTATGATACTGCCGTTGTGTTGTCCATATGGAGCAGGACTGGAAGCCCTTGTATGTAGGATAGTAATGTCGCTAATGCCATAAAGGCTGCTCGAAGCTCCAGGACTTTGTAGACTAGTCCCTGCGTCTGGAATTCCCATCTGCCCTGGGTTTTGTGTAGTTCGGAGGTGGCTCCCCACCCTGCTGCACTGGCGTCTGTGGTAACAGTGATCCAGTCTTGTGGACCTAATGCTCAGTTCCTTAATAATGTCTCTTGGCACGTCCAAGACCAGAGACTGACTCTGATGGGTTGAGCTAGCCGCAGTTTCCTCCACTGTGCTAGAAAGCCCAGCTGGAAGACTCTGAGTCTCCAATGCGCCCTTGGGAGCATTGGAATACACAATGCCATGGTCCCCAACAGACTCCTGCATTGGGCTGCAGACATCACCGATGCTGCTAGAGCCTGCTGTACCTTTTCCCTTATCTTGGGGATCTTCTGTAAAGGTAAGGAGACTGTGGCTTCCTGAGTATTGAATTGGGCCCCCAGGTAGACCATATTCCGTGTAGGTTACAGCTGGCTTTTTTGCAAGTTTATTATCCAGCCGAATGCCCTTAAGGTGGTCAATAGTAGATCTCTTTGTTGTTGCAAGAGATCTAGACTTTGGGCTACAAGGATGATGTCATCCAAAAATTGATAGACTCTGAGCCCTTTATCTCTGAGGGGGCCAAAACTGCAATTAGCACCTTGGTAAAGGTTCGCGGGGAGTTTGACAGCCCGAAGGGAAGGCAGACGAATTGCAAATGTCTGTCTCCTACCGCGAACCTGAGGAATCTCTGATATGCCTGGTGTATCGGAATGTGCAGGTAGGCATCTTTCAAATCCACTGAGATCATCCAGTCCCCTGGCTGAATTATCTGGATTATGGTATTGAGAGATTCCATTTTGAATCTCTCTATCCTGATGAATTGATTCAGCCTCTTGAGATCTATCACTGGTCTGAAGCCTGGACCAAAAACAGAAGAGAGTAGAATCCCGTAAACCTTTGACAGGCAGGAACTGTTATAATCGCTTTCTGGTCCAGCAGGATATTGACATTTTCCTGAAGAGCTGCCAGTTTGGAGGGTGACTGAGTTGTCCTGGTGGGAATAAATAAGTACTCAGGGGGTTGCTGTTTGAATGGACAATAGTGGCCTAGCTGTACCGTGGACTGAACCCACCCGTCTTGGTAATGGTCCTGCCAGACCTTGGCAAATCCGAGCAGTCTTGCCCCGACTGTTTCCTCATGGACTGGCTTGGCATCAAAGGGCTTCTGGGTGGAAGGGGGAACCATAAGGGCCTTATTCCTCTGTGTTCTCAAAAAGCTAAATTGAGTACCTCTCCAATTCCTTCTGGAGTCCTTATTATAGCGCACGTTTCCAAAATCCCGATACCTATTCGGCATTCCTCTAGAGGGTCATCCCCTTTGCCTCCTGGCCTTTCTATCTTGGGGAAGAAGATTGAATCTTCCACTTATAACTCTGGAGATGGCCGTCTCCAATTTCTGGCCAAATAAGGCTTTTCCGTCAAAGGGAAGTCTGCAGCAGTTTTTCTTAGATGTAGCGGAATGGACAACGAGTGTGGTTTGTGTTGAAAGAGTGAGGGACTCTTTCACTTGGGACCACAATGTTTCTGAGCAGTGTCCCTCAGGAGATGTGTGGGGATGTATTGCAGATTGCTTGAATATGGCGGAAGTGTTTCAGAGACCCTTGCTAGGGGGGGGTGGGGTTTGTTATTGTTGAATACCTGCATTCCATTGTTCTATTGTTCCTGTCTGCCTTGAGTAAGCTTATTATGGGACGTGTATGTTTGTGTGGAATGGCTCTAAGAGGGAGGGGTTTTCCCAGAGTGGAGATCTCTTGTGTTTGTGTTTTCAATAAACAGTTCATTCTAGTTGACTCCCAGAACTGTGTGTCGTCCAGTTACTGCGGGGGATTTTGCCTTGGATATTATAGTACTTCCTCAGCTTCAAGGCTTATACAGTGGAGATAACTAGGCTGGGTATTGGAGCTTTGTTTCAACGGGTCCTCTGCCCAGAGCTTCAGCCACAATGCTCTCTTAGCTGTCACTGAGCTAAGCATTACTCTGGAGGACCACTTGATGACATCTATGGCTGCTTCTCCGACAAAGTCTGCAGAGAGCTTTATCTCATCCACAGTCTTAATAATCTGTTCCTTCGGAAGTTGGCTCTTGATGGCGCATTTTAAGTTCTGCATCCATACTCTTACGGTGCTTACCACAGACGTTAGTGCCACTGCTGGCTTACAGGCACTACCTGCTGCGAGGTAGGTTTTCTTTAGGTCTGTATTAATAAGCCTGTCCAGGACATTCCGGAAGGAGGAGGAATCCTCCATTGTGAGTGTCAAATTTTTGGCCTACCTAGTGACTGCTGCGTCCACAACTGGTGGGTTGGATAATAACGCTCATCCTCTTCTGCAAGGGGGCATAATTTTTGGAGTCTGTTGGAAGAAGAGAATTTCCCATTCCTCCCTGAAACAGGCCTCTTATTTCAGACATAAGAGGGAAGGTAGCCACTTGTTTTTGCAATCTGGGAGAGTATGTTTTCCCCTTTTTTTTTGGGGGGGGGGAACTGGATAATCCCATTCCAGTGCCATTCCAGTGCCACTTTAATGGCTTTAACAAATGGAGGTACAATAGAGAAGTAAAATCCTGAATCCTCTGGATCCTCCGCTGAAGAGGACGCTGTCTCTTCTCCTTCCTCCTGAGCGGCCATCAGTGTTGCTGAGCCTGGGGAATCAGCCCGCGTTGGGCTGGAGTTGCCCCTGACGTGCCTGGTGCGTCTTTGGTTGCCCCAGATGAAAAAAAAAATATTTATACAACTACACAAATCTAACCTCTCCCCCCCCCTTTTTTTTTAACACTTATCTGGGTCTGTAGACTCTGACTGAGCTGTTGTCTTTTCGATGCCAGTATCTGAAATGCATCCACTCTGTAGAAGTTGGGAGGTTTAAATAGGAAGCCTAATTAGACTCCCCCCTTTCCCCCCAGCTGAAACCTATTATTTTTTAATTATGATGAGAGAGAGAGAGACACACCCCAGAAGACCACCAGAAGGGGTTCCCCACCTTGTCAGCGCTTTTAGCAACCTTAGATGCGGGACTGTGACCTGGGAGAGGCTGAACCCAGACATACTCTGACGTAGTCGGCAGGTAAGAGCTTTTGTCTTTTGTCTTGAATATAACAGTCTGTAGGTGTTGATCTTTTGAGGACAAAAAGGAGAATTGGGAGATTGCTCTCAGTCATGCTTTTCTAGATTTAAACTCGTCCTGTGGGTGGATATAGGGGCGGAGCTATATCATGTGTATGCTGCCATGTTGGCGTCGGGAAACACTGATTCCACACTGCAGATGACTGGCTGCACCGCTGATCAAAGCAACATTTTCCATAAAGCCCATTTAAAAGCAGTTGGTCGTTAGATCAAATGCTTTTAAACAGGAACAGCCATATATGGATCAAAATGTTCATAGCAGCTGAATTTCAATCCATCTACAGCAAGCCTAGGGATTTTTATCACTTTCTGTGCCCCTCTTTGAGGGAATTTCCCATTACTTGCTGTCCTGAATATCACTGTCACTAAGGGAGGATGTTAAATAAACTCCCCCCCCCCCCCCCCCAAAAAAAAAATGTCCCCAGTAGGAGCAAAGACAGCAGTAAAAACCTGACAGAAGTTCTAACCATTTACTACTTGGGAAAAATGCATATCTGGGAGCTCTCTCTGGGACTTCAGCTAATTGGTTTGATTAGCAGGTCTCAAGGCCACTGGGAGCTTCCTCTGACTCAGCTGCCAATTACTAGCATCATTACTCCTGTTACCCAGCAACCAGAGAAAAAAGCAGCTCTGGGAAACAGAAGTGAGCGAGTAAAAGGCACCGAGCATGCTCTCTTTTCCTCCAGCTTCTCCCTCTGGTCACCCTTGTTCTGAGACGGGCTCTACAAGGTATTGCTGGACCTCAGTCAATAAAAAAAAAAAAATCCAATAATTGCCAATAATGAAAGAGAGGATGATATCATTGTATCCAGGCAGATTTACTATATATATAGATTCAACAGATCAGACTTTACAAAACCAATGCTGATTTTTACACAGACTTTTCACAGCTGCTGTGTAGGGTTTGCTTTCACAGCTGCTTTGTAGGGAGAGCTTTGACATGAGAGGGGCATCTAAAAAGCACTTACAACATTCTCTATGTGCAGGTATTGTTAGATTAACTGGAAAAAGAAAGAAATAATTGCAGGGACCTTTTTAAATAAATTATTTGAACTGTACTATGATTTTAGAGCTGGAGAGTAGGACAGATGAAAAATTCTACTGAAAGAAGAAGAATTGGGACAAGGGACACATCGTACTAACTGTAAGTTATGTCCCTTGTGCTGATATTTATGTTTTTTGTTTTAGATAAACTTAGGGCCCTTTCACACGGGCGCTCCGTATGTCCGCAAATCATCCTATTTTTTTGCAGATGTGTAATAATTTGCATAATGTAAGTCTATGGCATTGCGGATGTCAGCGGAATACCATCCGCTGACATCCGATTTTCTTCCTGTCAGTTCTGTTCCGTTTTTTTGAACTGAACAAAACCCTATTTTTGTTCCTTTCAAAAAACGGAAAGGAAGGAAAATCGGATGTCAGCGGTGTCATCCGCTGACATCCGCAAACCCACATAGACTTACATTATGTCCGCATATCATCCGCAAACGGATGGGATGATATGCGGGCATACGGAGCGGATGACAGAAATGTCATCTGCTCCGTGGAAAAAAAAAAAAAAAGGACCGCAGCGGAGCTCTCACACGGAGCGGCCGTCTGAAAGAGCCCTTAGGCTTTAAATCATCACTGACTGTCTAAACATCACACTGGACCTCAGAACTGCCTCTCCACTCTTCCTCCAGACTCTGAGGCCTTGATTTCCAAAAGAAATGCAAAATTGTCCACAGTCAGTGATGATTTGGGGAGCCATGTCATCTGCTAGTGTTGGAACACTGTGTTTTATCAAGTCCAAAGTCAGCACAGTCCTCCACCAGGAAATTCTAGAGCACTTCATGCTTCCCTCCAGCTTTATGGAGATGCTGGTTTCATTTTCCAGCAGTGCTTGGCACCTGCCCACACTGCCAAAAGAACCAATACCTGGTTTAATGATCATGGTATCACTGTGTTTTATTTTCCAGCAAACCCGCCTGACCTAAACCCCATAGAGAATATGTGGAGTATTGTCAAGAGGAAGATGAGAGACACCCAGAGACCCAGCAATGCAGACAAGCTGAAAGCCACTTTTAAAGCAATCTGGGCTTTCATAACACCTCAGCAGTGCCACAGGCTGATCGCTTCCATGCCACTCCGCATTGATGCAGTTGTAGCACCCTCCTAGTCAGGTGCTAGATAGACAGAATCGTTTTTGGCTCTGTCTGCTTAACAGCAGGGCAGCAAGCTAAATCTATGTGCTCCCTGCTTCACAGGGAGCAGGATCTGTTAGCTAGGCCTGCTCCTTGTGTCCTGTGTGTGATTCATCTGGGCTGAGGGAGTGTCCCCACTGTGTCCAATAGTGAGGCATGTTGGACAGTGGAGGAAACCCAGCCAGTGACACACAGGCTTTAATATCAATCCCATGGGTTTGGCACAGAAGAGGTGCATCATTGGATAGGGTATTAAAGCCAAGGGCACATGGGACAAGGGGTCTTTGGGTGGGAAGCCGGGACCCAGAAGGAGGGTGAAGGCTGTCTCTCCTTCTATAGCTGTGGATGGTGGTCACAGGCAGTCGGCCTAGTTTACCAGGGAGTGTGACTGAACCCAGAGGTCCTGTAGAAGGTGACTGGAGGAGTTGGGGGCTGAAATGAATCTGGAAAAACAGTGTCCGTGAGTACAGAGGAACTTGCCCAGGGGTCTGCCCAGGAAGGGGACCACTCTGGAGTATAGAGTCAGTGGACGGTTGTGTCAGCACACACAGAGAGACTAAAATATCTTCACTTCAGTGGCAGAGTGAAGCAGCAGCCTTGCCGCATCCTGAAGTCAGTTGTCCTTAGTACTGTGAATAGTTATCAGTTGGGGTATCCCACTCATTCCTTCTCCTATCCAAGTTCTAAATAAAACTACAAAACAACATCCCCTGGACTGATTATTGACTGAGCCAAGGACTTAAAGTGATAAGTTTCTGCAACCAGTTGCTACGGGTAACCCAGGGGAATCCAGAAAATGTTATATCCAGCAGTCCTCTAGGGGGCAGTGCTACACAGTAATTCACGCAAAAGGAGCCCCGACCACCTATTGAGTGCATACTATACTGTACATAGACATACTTTTCAGTAAGCCAACATTTCTGTATTAAAAATCCTTTTTTTTTTTTTTTTTTATTGATTTTATGTAATATTCTAATTTTCTGAGATACTGATTCTTGGGTTTCCATTAGCTGTAAGCCATAATCATCAGAATTAAAGAAAAGAAATGCTTGAAATATATCACTCTGTGTGTAATGCATCTATATAAAATATATGAGTTTCACTTTTTTAATTTAAATTACTAAAATAAATAAACCTTTTAATGATATTCAAATTTCTTGAGATGCACCTGTAGTATTAGGTCAATATGTGGAATTTGCTTTGGAAAGCTCCCTATCCCCTGGCCCCTCCATACATTTCCCTGATAACTCTCAAAGCGGAACTCCACCCAAAAGGGGAAGTTCCGCTTTAACCACTTGCCGACCGCCGTCAGTATATTTACTGTGGCAGTCAGCCGCTCCTGGGCAAACCGACGTAGTATTACGTCGCTCGCCCAGGAGCCTGTAGGGGGCGAGTGCGCGCCGCCGGAGGCGCGCTCCTGCCCCCACTCGTTCACAGGCATCCCTGTGCGTGTGACCGGCGGCTCCGATGTCCGCTGGCCACTCGCGATTCCGCTCTGGAGAGGGAGAAAGGCAGACGGCTGATGTAAACACAGCCGTCTGTCATTCTCCCTGATGTAACTGCAGAGACTATACGATCCTGCTATGTAGGATCGTATGTCTCTGTGGTTACATAACTAGCCACGCCCCCCCAGTTAGAAACACGCCCCTAGAGATACATTTAACCCACTGATCACCAATAAAGTTAACCCCTTCCCTGCCAGTGTAATTTTGACAGTAACAGTGCATATTTATAGCACTAGATAAAAAACGAGGACCAATGCGCTACCTCGGGGGTCTGACTCTAAAATACTAGGTGGTATAACAATGTGCAAAATGGCAAATGTGCAAATATGAAGTAATATAAAGTGCAGAAAAATAGATAAATTGTAGAAAAATAAATAACGTGAATCAAATACAATAGGAAAAAGCAGCCAATCCTATTCAGTGTCCCCACTGTAAAATGACAATGTGCAAAACAATCAAAAATCTGCGCTAATTCATATATGATTCATTATCCAAAAAATAGGTGTCCACATAAGCCAAATATAAACATAGTGCAATATAAATAATTTTTGTGCAATAAATAATACTGTCCAATTAATAATGCATATGTGGAATGAGTATTCTTCAAAAAATCTTCAAATAAATAGTGATCCTTCAATGAAGTGTTCCTCCTAGTCACCAAATCACCAAATCCAAAAAAAATGTGTGTGATGGCCGCTTACCTCAATACACACACAGAAAAGCGTGTATACACAGAGCTCTCTGATTCCTTTTGTTAAAGATGGATGGTGGGATCCCAGACGATGTAGCCCCTTGTTCTTTAGTGCCTTCTGATCTCTGGACTTATGTAAATCACTCAAATGCCTCGGGATGCAGTCATAGAGATAATAAAGAAGGGGCCATCATAGTGCAGTATCTTCCAAAATGAGTTTAATGGTAAAAGTAATGTACTTACACAATAAGAAAAACAAACAGGCGCTGGCGTTGCGTCGCTACGCATGTAACTTTTTCAAGGGATAGCTAATCCCTATATATAACTATGCATTGAAAAAGTCACGTGCGCAATGACGCAACGCGTCGGGAGGAGCCGGGTGACGTCACTTCCGTGTTCAATAGCGGCCAGCGCCTGTTTGTTTTTCTTATTGTGTAAGTACATTACTTTTACCATTAAACTCATTTTGGAAGATACTGCACTATGATAGCCCCTTCTTTATTATCTCTATGACTGCATCCCGAGGCATTTGAGTGATTTACATAAGTCCAGAGATCAGAAGGCACTAAAGAACAAGGGGCTACATCGTCTGGGATCCCACCATCCATCTTTAACAAAAGGAATCAGAGAGCTCTGTGTATACACGCTTTTCTGTGTGTGTATTGAGGTAAGCGGTCATCACACACATTTTTTGGGATTTGGTGATTTGGTGACTAGGAGGAACACTTCATTGAAGGATCACTATTTATTTGAAGATTTTTTGAAGAATACTCATTCCACATATGCATTATTAATTGGACAGTATTATTTATTGCACAAGACTCAATATTTATATTGCACTATGTTTATATTTGGATTACGTGGACACCTATTTTTTGGATTATGAATCATATATGAACTAGCGCCGATTTTTGATTGTTTTGCACATTATTTATAGCACTGATTACTGTAGTAATGTCAGTGGTACCCCCAAAAGTGTCAAAAATGTCAGTCAAGGGTCCGATCTGTCCGCCGCAATGTCGCAGTCCCGCAAAAAAAATCGCAGATCGCCGCCATTACTAGTTAAAAAAAAAAAAACATAATCTTTCCCGTAGTTAGTAAACGCAATAACTTTTGCGCAAACCAATCAAAATACGCTTATTGCGATTTGTTTTACTAAAAATATGTAGCAGAAAAAAAATTGGCCTAAAATGTTAAAAATTTTGATTTTTACATTTTTTTGGGGGAATTTCATATAAAAAAATTTGAAAAATATTATTTTTTCAAAATTGTCACTATTTTTTTGTTTATAGCGCAAAAAATAAAAGTCGCACAGGTGATCAAATACCACCAAAAGAAAGCTCTGTTTGTCAGGAAAAAAGGATGTCAATTTCGATTAAGTACAGCGTCGCACGACCGCACAATTGACTGTTAAAGTCATGCAGTGCCGAATCGCAAAATAGGGCCTAGTCTTTGAGCAGCCAAATCCTCGGTCGCTTGAGTGGTTAAGGACACATCTCCCGCTCCTCTTGCAGAGTTGGCACTGTTGGGCAGCGGGAAGAGGGAGCAGGTACCCGATTTTTACAGGTACCTGCTTCCCACCTCCGTTCCAAGCGTCGTGGCACTCAGCAACGGAAGTTTTTCTTCCTCCCTCCCCCTGCAGTCTTCTGGGATATTATCAGGTCCCAGAAGACTGCATCCACCATTCACAATACGTAGCGTGACTCGCCCATGCACAGTGGGCACCCGGCTGTGAAGCTGCAAGCTGTCACAGCCGGGTGCCCGTAGTGTAGATGCTAGTGCCACACTTTTTGTAGCTGCTGACTTTTTTTGACAGGTGGCTGGAACTCCTCTTTAAGACACCATCTTCCAGTCTGAGCTTCTCCTCGTCTCCATTGTGGTCACTTTCTGACATTCCCTAATCCAGGACTTCTCACTTGCTTTTACCTTTTTCTTGGATTCTCTCTCACATACTGGTCCATATTTTCCAACACTGCAATTTAGACAAGCATACAATCTGAGCCAAATTGTTCTCTTCGGTCATTGATCATTCAGTGCTTCCAATGCCTCTAGTTAGGCATTGATATGTTTTGCTAAACAAATGCATGTACTAGACTTTGAATAATATTATGTATGTATGGATCATAATCATGAAGATGATGGAATGGAATTTAGAATGAACACAAACTGTGCCTTGTGCCTGTCTATAAAAATGTACAAAAAAGAAGAAGAATAACGAGAATATTATTAGGAAAATGTTATTAACAATGATGGTTATGCATTATGCCTTGTTAGTTTTTAAAAATAAGATGGCATCATTCCTGAGCGCTTATTGGAGTTGACTTTGCAGAAATACATTTATTTAAGAACTTTTTTAAGCATTCTGTAATGTTGGCATCTAAATGATTTTTTGCCACATCAGTTAGAAGGGAACAGGTTGAGCAATTGTCTCTCCAGGTTTATTCATTAGCTTTCTCTCCTTCTCTTCAATTCCCCCAAGGGTTCTCATGTATCTTTTCAGATTAATTAATGATTCTGTTTTGCAGAAAAAAAATGTCCATACTTCATGTTTAAGTAAGAAAAATGAGAGCCAGATGGAACTGAGGATGTCATTTGACTGATAATATTTTGTCCTACATGACCCATAATGGTGATGAACCCATTGGGGTTGATTTACTAAGGCATATAGGTTGTTCACTTTGCAAGGAAAGTTTCTCTTAGCTTAGTGAATGTGGTGAAAATTAATTTTGCAAAGAATACCCAAATATGTGGAAGGTAGAAAAAAAATAGTATTTGTGCTTGCACATGATCGAATGATGGAAGTTAATAGAGCTTAAACCTTAACTCCAGGCTGGAACAAAAAGGTTTGTTAGCAGAAGGGTCATCCACTCTACAAACAAAGGGCCACTGCCCCCACTTATAACTGTCCTTTGCAGCAAGGAGAACATTGTCAAACATGTCAAACAAAACCAAAGAAAATTCCCAGCTCTACTTACCGACCAGCCGGAAACCAACCAAGTTATCCTAACAGTATGCATTAAAGCAAGGGTTTAGTTTGCACAAATTTGCAAATACATGCGTAAGCTGCAGCGCCACTCCACGACACCCCAGTATTATCTGCAGTCCTAACTCTAAATTTTGAGAGCCTCCACAGTGGAAGCACATGCATTATAATGGATAGGCAGAGGGCAGGTGAGCCTGGAAAATGCCCACCCCTCCTTAAAGGCACTGGAGACCCAGCATATAGCACAATGGCACCAAAGGTGTCCAGTGCGTCCCCTCACCAGTATTCCAACACTACAAACAAATGGCCACTGCCCCCACCTATAACTGGCATTTGCAGCAAGGAGCACATGGAAGGGTGACACATGTCAAACAAAACTAAAGAAAGTTCCCAGCTCAACTTACCGACCAGCCTGCAACTAATCGAAGTTGGACTGGGATGTTTCTTTGGTTTTGTTTGACATGGGCCCCCACTCTGCAAGAGTTGTATCGTCATTATTGCTAAAACATTGAGGAAGAGGCTGTATTACTTACCCTATTCCCCATTCCTGCAGGCTCCAGCACTGCCCTTTTCTCCATGAGTGCCAGTTCCCACTAGTGCGATGCCAGACATCGCATTTGATTTGCACCACATTGCTGTGCAGATCACATGCAAAGTCTTTTCCATGTGATTTCAGCCATACAAACTGTATGGCTGAAATCCCATCACATTCACACCAAAATGGGGCAGAACCTTTTTTTTGGTTCGCACTGGAATCGGATCCTATGGCGTGTTCACACCTATGCGATCCAATTCCTGCACACCATTTCACAGTTTGCACTGCGATCTGTGAACCAATCTGGGTGTGTCATTAGCATTGACATTGTCATTGACACCCCCAGCGATTCGCAGATCTCAGTGTGAACCACTGTGCAATTCTAGTGCGATGCAGGAACCGGCACTGAATCGCAGGGTTTCCCCCATTGCACCAGCTCATGTCAGAGAAAAAAAACCAAGCCATGAAGTACAAGGAATTGTCTGCAGACCTCCAAGGCAGTGGCGTACCAATGGGCGGGGGCGGCCTGCCCCGCCCCGCCCCGGGTGCCACACACAAGGGTGTCAGCCAGTGTCCTGCCTGGCGTGTTCTGACATATCTGTTTCGCAGTGTGAAGGCAGCTGCAGTGGCAGCTCCTTCAGTCCGCGCTGCTGGGGGGGGGGCGTAGCCTCTGCGGGAAGAAGGGGGCGGAGCCTCAGCGGGAAGAAGGTGAGTGTCCATTGCCCAAGTGTGTGGTTTGTATAGGGGGATGGGGCAGCTGCATATAGAGGAATTCATCTTTCCCTATTCTTCCTGCAGCTGCTAAATAACCGATTCTCCTCCTCTTCCTCCTGCAGGAATAGGGAAAGATGAATTCCTCTATATGCAGCTGCCCCATCCCCCACCTATACAACTTCTTTTGCTGGCCCCCCACTGCTCTTAACCCCCCCTCCAGTGCTCCTAATCCCCCCCTCCAGTGCTCTTAACCCCCCTTAGTGCTCAATGCACTAGACCCCCCCTGTTCTTTAGCCCCCCTGGTTTTCCCTGCCCGCCCCCAAGTGCTCCCTGTCCCCCCCAGTGCTCTCCACCCCCCTGGTTTTCCCTGCCCGCCCCCCAATTGCTCCCTGCCCCCCCAGTGCTATCCACCCCCCCTGGTTTTCCCTGCCCGCCCCCCAAGTGCTCCCTGCCCCCACAGTGCTATCCCCCCCCTGGTTTTCCGTGCACGCCCCCAAGTGCTCCTTATCCCCCCCAGTGCTCTCCACCCCCCTGGTTTTCCCTGCCCGCCCCCCAAGTGCTCCCTGCCCCCCCCAGTGCTATCCACCCCCCCTGGTTTTCCGTGCGTGCCCCCAAGTGCTCCCTATCCCCCCCAGTGCTCTCCACCCCCCTGGTTTTCCCTGCCCGCCCCCCAAGTGCTCTCTGCCCCCCCAAGTGCTCTCCACCCCCCTGGTTTTCCCTGCTCGCCCCCAAGTGCTCCCTGTCCCCCCAGTGCTCTCCACCCCCTGCGCCTTCCAACCCCCTACAATGCTTTCCAAACCCCCTCTTAATTCTCTCCAGTCCCCCCCCACCGTGCCCTTCAGCTCCTCCAGTGCTCTCTGCTTCGCCTGTGCTCTCCGGCCCCCCTAGTGCTCTTCTATCTTCTATCATGTCTGCAGTCTCTGAGCATCTCCTGTATCATGTCTGCAGTCTCTGACCATCTACTGTATCATGTCTGCAGTCTCTGAGCATCTCTTATATCATGTCTGCAGTCTCTGAGCATCTCCTGTATCATGTCTGCAGTCTCTGAGCATCTCCTGTATCATGTCTGCAGTCTCTGAGCATCTCTTGTATCATGTCTGCAGTCTCTGAGCATCTCCTGTATCATGTCTGCAGTCTCTGAGCATCTCCTGTATCATGTCTGCAGTCTCTGACCATCTCCTGTATCATGTCTGCAGTCTCTGACCATCTCCTGTATCATGTCTGCAGTCTCTGACAATCTCTTGTATCATGTCTGCAGTCTCTGAGCATCTCCTGTATCATGTCTGCAGTCTCTGAGCATCTCCTGTATCATGTCTGCAGTCTCTGAGCATCTCCTGTATCACGTCTGCAGTCTCTGAGCATCTCCTGTATCACGTCTGCAGTCTCTGAGCATCTCCTGTATCACGTCTGCAGTCTCTGACCATCTACGTTATCACGTCTGCAGTCTCTGACCATCTACGTTATCACGTCTGCAGTCTCTGACCATCTACTGTATCATGTCTGCAGTCTCTGACCATCTACTGTATCATGTCTGCAGTCTCTGACCATCTACTGTTTCATGTCTGCAGTCTCTGACCATCTACTGTTTCATGTCTGCAGTCTCTGACCATCTACTGTTTCATGTGTGCAGTCTCTGAGCATCTCCTGTATCATGTCTGCAGTCTCTGAGCATCTCCTGTATCACGTCTGCAGTCTCTGAGCATCTCCAGTATCACGTCTGCAGTCTCTGACCATCTACTGTATCATGTCCTCAGTCTCTGACCATCTACTGTATCATGTCTGCAGTCTCCTGAGCATCTCCTGTATCATGTCTGCAGTCTCTGACCATCTACTGTGTCCTGTCTGCATTCTCTGACCATCTCCTGCATCACGTCTGCAGTCTCTGACCATCTCCTGCATCACGTCTGCAGTCTCTGACCATCTCCTGCATCACGTCTGCAGTCTCTGACCATCTCCTGCATCACGTCTGCAGTCTCTGACCATCTCCTGTATCATGTCTGCAGTCTCTGACCATCTCCTGTATCATGTCTGCAGTCTCTGACCATCTCCTGTATCATGTCTGCAGTCTCTGACCATCTCCTGTATCATGTCCTCAGTCTCTGACCATCTCTTGTATCATGTCCTCAGTCTCTGACCATCTCTTGTATCATGTCTGCAGTCTCTGACCATCTTCTGTATCATGTCTGCAGTCTCTGAGCATCTCCTGTATCATATCCTCAGTCTCTGACCATCTCTTGTATCATGTCTGCAATCTCTGACTATCTCTTGTATCATGTCCTCAGTCTCTGACCATCTCCTGTATCATGTCCTCATCAGTCTCTGATCATCTTCTGTATCATGTCTGCAGTCTCTGACCATCTCCTGTATCATGTCCTCAGTCTCTGACCATCTCTTGTATCATGTCTGTAGTCTCTGACCATCTCTTGTATCATGTCTGTAGTCTCTGACCATCTCCTGTATCAAGTCTGTAGTCTCTGACCATCTCCTGTACCATGTCTGCAGTCTCTGACCATCTCTTGTATCATGTCTGCAGTCTCTGAGCATCTACTGTATCATGTCTGCAGTCTCTGAGCATCTACTGTATCATGTCTGCAGTCTCAGACCATCTACTGTATCATGTCTGCAGTCTCTGAGCATCTCCTGTATCATGTCTGCAGTCTCTGACCATCTCTTGTATCATGTCCTCAGTCTCTGACCATCTCTTGTATCATGTCCTCAGTCTCTGACCATTTCCTGTATCATGTCTGCAGTCTCTGACCATCTCTTGTATCATGTCCTCAGTCTCTGACCATCTCTTGTATCATGTCCTCAGTCTCTGACCATCTCTTGTATCATGTCCTCAGTCTCTGACCATCTACTGTATCATGTCCTCAGTCTCTGACCATCTTCTGTATCATGTCCTCAGTCTCTGACCATCTTCTGTATCATGTCCTCAGTCTCTGACCATCTTCTGTATCATGTCTGCAGTCTCTGAGCATCTCCTGTATCATGTCCTCAGTCTCTGACCATCTCTTGTATCATGTCTGCAATCTCTGACTATCTCTTGTATCATGTCCTCAGTCTGCAAACTGCAAAACACATTTTTTTTAACTCTGTTAGACTGTCTTATACCACAAGAACTTAAAATTTTATTTTTTGCATGTTAGGATTTCTCAGAGTTTAAACAAGGACAACGTTTGTGTAGGCAGAAGGTTTTCAATCACTTTATCTGGAGCAAAACTGGAGAGGGCTGTGCAGATGCTCTCTGAGCATCTCCTGTATCATGTCTGCAGTCTCTGAGCATCTCCTGTATCATGTCTGCAGTCTCTGACCATCTCTTGTATCATTTTCTCAGTCTCTGACCATCTCTTGTATCATGTCCTCAGTCTCTGACCATTTCCTGTATCATGTCTGCAGTCTCTGACCATCTCCTGTATCATGTCTGCAGTCTCTGACCATCTCTTGTATCATATCCTCAGTCTCTGACCATCTCTTGTATCATGTCTGCAATCTCTGACTATCTCTTGTATCATGTCCTCGGTCTCTGACCATCTCTTGTATCATGTCCTCAGTCTCTGACCATCTCTTGTATCAGGTTCTCAGTCTCTGACCATCTCCTGTATCATGTCCTCATCAGTCTCTGATCATCTTCTGTATCATGTCTGTAGTCTCTGACCATCTCTTGTATCATGTCTGTAGTCTCTGACCATCTCCTGTATCAAGTCTGTAGTCTCTGACCATCTCCTGTACCATGTCTGCAGTCTCTGACCATCTCTTGTATCATGTCTGCATTCTCTGAGCATCTCCTGTATCATGTCTGCATTCTCTGACCATCTACTGTATCATGTCTGCAGTCTCTGAGCATCTACTGTATCACGTCTGCAGTCTCTGAGCATCTCCTGTATCATGCCTGCAGTCTCTGACCATCTACTGTATCATGTCTGCAGTCTCTGACCATCTCCTGTATCACGTCTGCAGTCTCTGAGCATCTCCTGTATCATGTCTGCAGTCTCTGAGCATCTCCTATATCATGTCTGCAGTCTCTGACCATCTCTTGTATCATGTCCTCAGTCTCTGACCATCTCTTGTATCATGTCCTTAGTCTCTGACCATTTCCTGTATCATGTCTGCAGTCTCTGACCATCTCTTGTATCATGTCTGCAGTCTCTGACCATCTCTTGTATCATGTCCTCAGTCTCTGACCATCTCTTGTATCATGTCCTCAGTCTCTGACCATCTCTTGTATCATGTCCTTAGTCTCTGACCATCTACTGTATCATGTCCTCAGTCTCTGACCATCTTCTGTATCATGTCCTCAGTCTCTGACCATCTTCTGTATCATGTCCTCAGTCTCTGACCATCTTCTGTATCATGTCCTCGGTCTCTGACCATCTCTTGTATCATGTCCTCAGTCTCTGACCATCTCTTGTATCAGGTTCTCAGTCTCTGACCATCTCCTGTATCATGTCCTCATCAGTCTCTGATCATCTTCTGTATCATGTCCTCAGTCTCTGACCATCTCTTGTATCATGTCTGTAGTCTCTGACCATCTCTTGTATCATGTCTGTAGTCTCTGACCATCTCCTGTATCAAGTCTGTAGTCTCTGACCATCTCCTGTACCATGTCTGCAGTCTCTGACCATCTCTTGTATCATGTCTGCATTCTCTGAGCATCTCCTGTATCATGTCTGCATTCTCTGACCATCTACTGTATCATGTCTGCAGTCTCTGAGCATCTACTGTATCACGTCTGCAGTCTCTGAGCATCTCCTGTATCATGCCTGCAGTCTCTGACCATCTACTGTATCATGTCTGCAGTCTCTGACCATCTCCTGTATCACGTCTGCAGTCTCTGAGCATCTCCTGTATCATGTCCTCAGTCTCTGAGCATCTCCTGTATCATGTCTGCAGTCTCTGACCATCTCTTGTATCATGTCCTCAGTCTCTGACCATCTCTTGTATCATGTCCTCAGTCTCTGACCATTTCCTGTATCATGTCTGCAGTCTCTGACCATCTCTTGTATCATGTCTGCAGTCTCTGACCATCTCTTGTATCATGTCCTCAGTCTCTGACCATCTCTTGTATCATGTCCTCAGTCTCTGACCATTTCCTGTATCATGTCTGCAGTCTCTGACCATCTCTTGTATCATGTCTGCAGTCTCTGACCATCTCTTGTATCATGTCCTCAGTCTCTGACCATCTCTTGTATCATGTCCTCAGTCTCTGACCATCTCTTGTATCATGTCCTTAGTCTCTGACCATCTACTGTATCATGTCCTCAGTCTCTGACCATCTTCTGTATCATGTCCTCAGTCTCTGACCATCTTCTGTATCATGTCCTCAGTCTCTGACCATCTTCTGTATCATGTCCTCGGTCTCTGACCATCTCTTGTATCATGTCCTCAGTCTCTGACCATCTCTTGTATCAGGTTCTCAGTCTCTGACCATCTCCTGTATCATGTCCTCATCAGTCTCTGATCATCTTCTGTATCATGTCTGCAGTCTCTGACCATCTCCTGTATCATGTCCTCAGTCTCTGACCATCTCTTGTATCATGTCTGTAGTCTCTGACCATCTCTTGTATCATGTCTGTAGTCTCTGACCATCTCCTGTATCAAGTCTGTAGTCTCTGACCATCTCCTGTACCATGTCTGCAGTCTCTGACCATCTCTTGTATCATGTCTGCATTCTCTGAGCATCTCCTGTATCATGTCTGCATTCTCTGACCATCTACTGTATCATGTCTGCAGTCTCTGACCATCTCCTGTATCACGTCTGCAGTCTCTGAGCATCTCCTGTATCATGTCTGCAGTCTCTGAGCATCTCCTGTATCATGTCTGCAGTCTCTGACCATCTCTTGTATCATGTCCTTAGTCTCTGACCATCTCTTGTATCATGTCCTCAGTCTCTGACCATTTCCTGTATCATGTCTGCAGTCTCTGACCATCTCTTGTATCATGTCTGCAGTCTCTGACCATCTCTTGTATCATGTCCTCAGTCTCTGACCATCTCTTGTATCATGTCCTCAGTCTCTGACCATCTATTGTATCATGTCCTTAGTCTCTGACCATCTACTGTATCATGTCCTCAGTCTCTGACCATCTTCTGTATCATGTCCTCAGTCTCTGACCATCTTCTGTATCATGTCCTCAGTCTCTGACCATCTTCTGTATCATGTCCTCAGTCTCTGACCATCTTCTGTATCATGTCTGCAGTCTCTGAGCATCTCCTGTATCATGTCTGCAGTCTCTGAGCATCTCCTGTATCATGTCCTCAGTCTCTGACTATCTCTTGTATCGTGTCCTCAGTCTCTGACCATCTCTTGTATCCGGTTCTCAGTCTCTGACCATCTCCTGTATCATGTCCTCATCAGTCTCTGATCATCTCCTGTATCATGTCCGCAGTCTCTGACCATCTCCTGTATCATGTCCTCAGTCTCTGACCATCTCCTGTATCAAGTCCGAAGTCTCTGACTATCTCCTGTATCAAGTCCGTAGTCTCTGATCATCTCCTGTATCATGTCTGCAGTCTCAGAGTGCAAAAGGGGAACTGTGATTAGAGAGACAGAGGGCAGACTGTAAGGGGCACTGTGATGGGGGGTTGTGAAATTTGTGCAATAAATATTCTTGAAAACATTACAAATTTTTGTGTATGTTTTTACATTTTAAAGTTGGGGTGGGGGGGGGGGGGTGCCAGATATAGGATCCGCCCCGGGTGCCAAATGCTCTAGGTACGCCACTGCTCCAAGACAGGATTGTATTGAGGCACCGATCTGGGGAAGTATACAGAAACATTTTTGCAGCATTGAAGGTCCCAATGAGCACAGTGGCCTCCATCATTCGTAAATGGAAGAAGTTCTGAACCACCAGGACTCTTCCTAGAGCAGGCCGCCTGGCCAAACTAAGCGATCGGGGAAGAAGGGACTTAGTCAGGGAGGTGAACAAGAACCCGATGGTCTCTCTGACAGAGCTCCAGTATTTTGCTGTGGAGAGGGAAGAACCTTCCAGAAGAACAGCCATCTCTGCAGCACTCCACCAATCAAGCCTGTATAGTAGAGTGGCCAGATGGAAGCCACTCCTCAGTAAAATACACATGAAAGCCCACCTGGAGATTGCCAAAAGGAACCTGAAGGACTCTCAGACTATGAGAAACAAAATTCTCTGGTCTGATGAAACAAAGATTGAACTCTTTGGCCTGAATGGCAAGTGTCGTGTCTGGAGAAAACCAGGCACTGCTCATGACCTGACCAATACCATGCCTACAGTGAAGCATGGTGGTAGGATTGAGGGAAAGATGAATGCAGCAATGTACAGAGACATCCTTGATTAAAACCTGCTCCAGGGCGCTCTGGACCTTAGACTGGGGTGAAGGTTCATCTTCCAACCTGATGGAGCTTGAGAGGTCCTGGAAAGAAGAATGGGAGAGACTGCCTGAAAATGGGGGTGCGAAGCTTGTAGCATCATACTCAAAAAGACTTGAGGCTGTAATTGGTGCCAAAAGTGCTTCAACAAAGTATTTAGCAAAGGCTGTGAATACTTATGTACATGTGATGTTTTTCCGGTTTTTTTGTTTTTAATAAATTTGCAAAGATTTCAAACAAACTTCTTTCACATTGTCATTATGGGGTATTGTTTGTAGACTTTTGAAGACAATAAGGAATTTAATCCATTTTGGAATACGACTGTAATGTAACAAAATGTGGAAAAAGTGAAGCGCTGTGAATACTTTCTGGATGCATTGTATCCTCTGTTCACCTATTCTACAAACGAAAAGTTCTCTTTAGTATTTTATATTAAAAACCTATTTTCCAATACGATCCATTCAGTTGGAAGGTGTCAGGAATCCAAGCAATAAGATGCATGAACTCTTTTCTTTGTTTCTTTCCAAAAAGCATGGTGCTATGTCCTGCCAAAAATATTTTATGCCAAAGGTGGCATCTTCACATTATTTTACATTTGTATGTCATATGGAAGACACCAAAGAACTAAGAAAACAAAATATTGAATAGGTAGCTTTTTAAAGCTCTTTTCTTGGCTGCTCGAGAAGTGCATCCAAGTCACTTACAGGAATACGGCATTTCCAAAAATTTAAAGTAGAAGGTCAGCCTAAAATGAACTAAAGGAGAAGTACAGCTAAAGCCCGTTTGGCTGTACTTCTGTTTTCAGTAGTCAGCGGGCTGAAGTCCGTTGCCTGCTGATGTCACAGAGCCGCTGAGAATCTAACCCGACTGCTCTTGCTCCCTCCAAAGCCCAGCACTCCAGTGAGCCTGGGGGGGTTTAGAGCAGGCAGCAGCTCTCTGCTCAGCAAACTGCAAGAACCGAGCGATCAACAGTGTTTGAACGCTCAGTTCTCAGTGTAGAGGCGCTGGGGGACAGATGCAGCATTAGACCAATGCTGCATCCAGCTAGGTAAGTATGATTTAAAAAAAAAAAAACATACATCTCTTTTAATTTTACAGTAAATCTACTGGCAGACACATTCTAAGACTAATCTATCTAACTCTGTAAAGAAGGAATCACTATACATACCTTTTCTGCAGCTAATCTGGTCTAGTCTCCAGCGGCGGATGCTGTTTGGAAGAGACAACCGACAATGGCTGGAAAATGCCAGGGAAATTATGTCACCCATAGACTTACTATAGGGCTTCTGTTGAAGGCTGCCCCTCCTACACTCGCTTTCACAGAGAAGCCGCTGCTGAAGGTCCGGATTGGCTGCAGAAAAGCTATGTATAGCGATATTTGCTTTATAGGGTTAGATAGATTAGTCTTAGAATGTGGCTGCCAGTTAATATAGAGTTAGTTAGTTTTAGGCTGAACTTCTACTTTAACCACTTGCCGACCGCCACAAGTACATTTACTGTGGCAGTCAACTGGCATCCCCGCGTGTGTGACCGGCGGCTCCGATGTCCGCCAGCCACTCGCGATCTCCCGCAGGAGAGGGAGAAAGGCAGACGGCTGATGTAAACACAGCCGTCTGTCATTCTCCTTGATGTAAGTGCAGAGATCATACGATCCTGCTATGTAGGATCGTATGTCTCTGTGGTTACATCACCAGCCACGCCCCCCCCACAGTTAGAATCACGCCCCTAGGGATACATTTAACCCACTGATCACTAATAAAGTTAACCCCTTCTCTGCCAGTGTCATTTTTACAGTAACAGTGCATATTTTTAGCATTGATTACTGTAGTAATGTCACTGGTACCCCCAAAAGTGTCAAAAATGTCAGTCAGGGGTCGCCGCCATTACTAGTTAAAAAAAAAACAATAAAAATGATATAAATCTTTCTCGTAGTTAGTAAACGCAATAATTTTTGCGCAAACCAATCAAAACACGCTTATTGCGATTTTTTTTTTTTAACCAAAAGTATGTAGCAGAAAACAAATTGGCCTAAAATGTTAAAAAATTTTGATTTTTAAATTTTTTTGAGAATTTCATATAAAAAAATGTGAAAAATATTGTTATTTTTTCAAAATTGTCGCTCTTTTTTTTATTTATAGCGCAAAAAATAAAAATTGCACAGGTGATCAAATACCACCAAAAGAAAGCTCTGTTTATGGGAAAGAAAGGACGTCAATTTCATTTGGGTACAGCGTCGCACGACTGTGCAATTGTCCGTTAAAGTCACGCAGTGCCGAATCGCAAAATAGGGCCTGGTCTTTGAGCAGCCAAATCCTCTGGGGCTTAAATGGTTAAGACACAAATAAACCACCACAGAACTGTCCCTATAACATCAGTTTTATAGGGGCTTATGCATCAGGAAAAGATAATTAAATGTTTTAAAGCTTGCTGACACCCCTCACTTGTTTTTTGTTTGGCTAAGTCCCAAACAGCTCTGGGAAAACCATGAAAATGTAATATTGCGTTTACAATCTTCAGTTCCTTTTTTCTGTCTTGGCATGTGGTCTTTATAACTATGGTCCTGTTGCCTCCCTTATGTTAGGTGGTGATCCTACAAGACTTCCAGAGGCTCTGAGAGAGGAAATGATTATATAATAGCTTAAAGGAGAAACCTATAAGCATAGTAAGGATAGAATTTTTACAATTTTGGAAATCAATTTTCATTTTGAATATCTACATTTTCTGGGTCTTGCCCTGAATGTAAGGTGCAATAATATAATTTGCCACTAGGTGTCAGAAGAACCTAACAATTACATCATTTGATTTTAATATGAAGAACCACAATTTTCATAGCCTTGGAAGTTACACTATATTGTCCCTGACTTGTAGTGACTATTTATCCCTGGAATTATTCATGTTTTTTGACATTGACAAGCTAGAACCCCTATTACTGTCTGTAAGGCCTATTTTTTTCTCAGATTTGTTATTATTCCTCTTGCTTTTTAGGTGATATATTAGGAGCGCAGTTTTGCTCTAAAATAATAATAAACACACACTGTTTAATTTATATTGTCCCTTCTATTTCTGTATGTGGATGATGGAACTGTCATTATTTAAAAAAATAAAATAAAATTGCGGTAAAATCGCAGCAAAAAAATCATGGCAAAATCTTGCTAAACAAGATTCAGCACTACAATACAGCATTAAGGCCCCTTTCACACTTGTGCGACCTAAAAGCTGTGTGATTTTGCAGCGATTTTAACACGATTTTGCTGCAATTTTGACTGGAATTGAAGCGATGCTTATGTCTATGGACCTCAAAACGCATCAAAGGTTTACCAAAGTAGCGCAGGGACGTTGCAATTTGAAGTCGCACAGATATAAATGGTACTCATTGAAAATCATGGAGTACGACTTGTCATGCGACTTTGCAGCCCCAAATTGCAAGAAAAGTTGCACAAATTTGAAAGGGGCCTTATTGATAGTTTTTTTATGATGTAGGTTTAGGCCCCTTTCACACTTATGCGACATAAAATTTGTGCGTATTTACTGCGATTTTGCTGTGATTTTTTTTACTGCGATTTTGACTGGGCTTGAAGCAATGCCTATGTCTATGGACTAGTGATCGACCGATATCGATTTTTCATTGCCGATACCGATACCGATATTTTGACCAATGCATATTGGTATATGCCGATATGCGCTGATATTTAGAAAATTTTACATTTTGCAAAATAAACACAATTTTCAACACAAATCTGTTACTGAACATGTTAATGTTTATTTATTAACCACATGACCTCCGAGATCCTCATCGTATGCCGGGCGGAGCGGTATCACCCGGGTGTCACTTACGGCAAGTGGGTGAGAGATACCAATCTGCCAGCAGATCTGCTAATGTGGAATTGCTTATATCTTTAATTTGTACACATGTAAGTGGCATATTCAATAACATTCGGAAATGGAATTATGCTATGTGACATCATTTTACCCTTACATGAGCAATATTTGGAATATCGGTAATATTGGCCAGAGTCGGGGCCGATACAGATATATCGGTAAAAGTCAATATCGGCCCTCGATATATCGGCATTGCCGATAATCAGTCGATCCCAACTATGGACCTCAAAATGCATTAAAATCGGCCCAAAGTAGTGCAGGGACTACTTTGAAGTCATTGCGACTTGAAGTCGCACAGATACGAACGGTACTCATCGGAAATCGTGGAGTAGGACTTGTCATGCGACTTTGCAGTCCCAAATAGTCTTGTATACATTTTAAATGGTTGTGATTATCACTGGACCACTCTTTTTTGGCACCTATCTATGGTCTACCTCCATCGCAGGTGTATCTGACGATCGGGCTGAGTGTTCCAGTGATTATCACAGCCATTTAAATCGTATACAAGACTATCACTATTTGTCTATTTAGACTATATAATCTGAATCAGTATATACCTTTTGTTATAGGATTGACCTATTTTCCATTTTGAAATTCCTAAAGAAGCGAGTCAAATGCAAACATGTAGAGCAGGGGTGTCAAACTCCACTTCCATCATGGGCCGCATCAGCATTATGGTTTCCCTCAAAGGGCCAGTTATATCTGTAAGATTAGATGTCCAGAGCACCCCATGCCCCCTTACACCCTTACATCACAATGCACCCCCTTACCAGAGGGTGGATCTGGGAAGAAGTGCAGGGTCTGGAGGAGAACCAGAGAAGGGCTGGAGTCAGCTTCCAGAGTCTGCTGAATGCTGAGACCAGGGGAGGCTGATACAAGGTGGTGTTGGGGCTGCACAGAGAGGTGCAGGATCTGTAGGAGGAGTTCTGCCCTCGCTGATGCGGACTGCTGAGGAGGAGGGGGGGCAAATAAAAGCCTTTCTGCAGCTGCACAAAGTACTGCAGGATCTGGCAAAGGAGTTCTGTCCTCTCTGCTGCCGAGTACAGAAAAAAGGTGGGGGCAGAGACAAGAGGGCTGCCACAGCTGCATGAGAGGTGCGAGGGCCACATGAAATGGCCTGGGGGGGCGTATTCGGCCCACGGGCCTTGTGTTTGACACCTGGGATATACAGTTAGCCAATACTCTACATCACATCTGTATATATTGCTATATCCGTGATCTTGGGTGCAACACCTAATCTACAGCTAAGCCATTAAAATGGGTTGATTTTTTAATCCTTGGCTTATGTTTTCTTTTTTTTTTGTGAATCTTTCAGAAATAGGTAATAATGAAATTTGATTTTATTTGGCTGTAATTCTTTTGACGGTACCGGGAAAAGCCCTTCTGCCCCTCTTTCCCCGCAGTTGCTTTCTGATATTGACAGCTATGACTCCAGATCTAAACTCTAGACTAAAAATATAAACAAAATGTTTTCAAGGGGGCTGTATGGTGCACGTGGTCCTTATGTTTCTTTAGAGAGGGCACTAAACATCTGAAAGTTTTGGAAATATGATATTGATACAAATAAATCATGAAACGTGTTTTCACAAGTTAAACATTTGCACATTTGTAAACTTAAAGCGTTTGTTACCCCGACACTTTATATTCCTGATATGTGCCTGCTTTACCATGTACTTGTATGAGAAAATATCCTGTTCTTTTTCTATGACTTCCTTTGTGTGAAATCCCCTGGTGTTCCTGCCAGTCCTTCTTCTTTTCTATTAAAACTGACCACACTGAGCAGGAGAACACACCATGGTCAGCTCTCTAGGTATGCTGGGAACTCAGCTGGCTCTCCTCGAATGATTAGGCTTGTCCTGATATGCCCCTGCTGCACAGCCATTCGCTGGGAAGTTCAGTGTGCTGCTGCTTCTCCTCCCCCCATCTCTTATGCAGCAGAGAACAAAGGGAATGTGATCACTTACAAAAAAAAAGGGAAAAAAGGGTATTTATAATGTTTTTTTTTATATCTATACACAAATGTTTTGCCTTTCATTTTTATTTTAAACTGAAAGGGTTGTTTTACAAAATGATCGTTTACAATCACTTTAAGTACTGAACGAATGCAAATAGTTGACATGAAACTGATAAAAATCTAGTGAATAAAAATACACTGCTCAAAAAAATTGAAGGAACACATCAGATCTCAATGGGGAAAAATATTATGCTGGATATCTATACTGATGTAGACTGGTTAATGTGAAAGGACGCCACATCGTTTGATGGAAATGAAAATTATCAACCTAGAGGGCTGAATTCATAGACACCCCGAAAATCAAAGTAAAAAAATGATGCGGCAGGCTAGTCCATTCCGCTGAAACTTCATTGCAGCCACTCAAAATTGTACTCAGTAGTTTTATGGCCCCCATGTGCATGTATGCACGCCTGACAACATCAGGGCATGCTCCTAATGAGGTGAAAGATGGTGTCCTGGGGTATTTCTTTCCAGATCTGGACCAGGGCATCACTGAGCTCCTGAACAGACTGAAGTGCAACCTGGTGGCATCGGATGGACCAAAACATAATGTCACAGAGGGATTTAGGTCAGGAGAGCGTGGAGGCTGTTCAATGGTATCAATTCCTTCATCCTCCAGGAACTGGCTGCATACTCTCGCCACGAGGCCGGGCATTTTTGTGCACCAGGAGGAACCCAGGACCCACTGCACCAGCACAGGGTTTGACAATGGGTCCAAGGATTTCATCACAATACCTTATGGAGGTCAGAGTGCCATTTTCTACCCTATAGAGGTCTGTGCATCCCTCCATGGATATGCCTCCCCAGACCATCACTGACCCACCACCAAACTGGCCCTGCGGAACGATGTTACAGGCAGCATAACGTTCTCCACGGCTTCTCCAGACCCTTTCACATCTGTCACATAATAATTGCCACTAATTAATAACAAGGCAATGAAACCGGGTGTGTTGTAGGGGTCCAACATACCCTGAACCATCAACAGATTCCCTCTGCTCAGTAGTATCTTGTAAAATCTTTACCTTCTCTACCGGCCAATGTAGATTCAGTAAGCCATTTGGTCAGCTACCTTTACGTATCTTCAGCTCTTCCCACAGGTCATTTGTGAACCATTAGACCTAGATGGGCAAAGTCTTCTCCAGCTTCAGCTCCTCCCAGCCAACAGGTCTGAGAAGCATGAACTGCATCTCCAAGCATATATACCCTCCTCAGGCAGCAGACCTGGGATGCAAGGGACCTTCTATCACTGCATCCTTACCAGGAAAAGCTTGGAAGGAAAACGAGCCTTTCCACAAGGTGTCCCCAAATATTTCCTTCCCCAGCCCACATTATTGGCATAGACCCTTCAGTGATTGGTCAGGTGGAAATATACATTTGTAACCCAATACATTGCATCTTCTTGCTCTTTCCACTGGTGAACACACAATAGTAGAAGACAGAAGCAATCAATAGCCCTAGGATTAGGGTAGACTCAACACACCCAGATAATATAACTAAACAGTGCTCAGGCTAGCTACAGCCAAGCTGCAAGCACTACATTTGGACTAGGGGCACTACTACATTATATGTCAGGGTCCTACACATGGTTTTGTAAACTATCCTTAACCGGGGACCATGAGATTCACTTGGAGTTAAATGGAGTGTAAAAAGGGGAAACATGGAAGAAATTCAGGTGAGAAAGAAGGAGAGGGTGGAAAAATGAGCAGAAGATTGAGTGAGGAGTATTGTACTCAGAGATGTAGCAGGGTGTGGTCAAACCTGTCCAATTGGAGTTACTCTGTCCAAAAGGGACCAGATTTTTAAATACCTTGTCATTAAACGTGGCCACAAGCTTCTCATTTATCATTGGCTGTTCGACATTCTCAAAATGTCGGCAGGAAGTTGCCAAGATTTGGCAATTGTCTGTCTGCTGGCCATGAAGATAAAGGTGACCACGGTTCTTTCACAATTGGTGATATCAAGGCAGGGCCGGCCCTACCGTGGGTCCCACTGGGTCCATTGGTCCCAGACAGCACTTGGAGAGGGGCAGCAAATTGACTCCCAAGATTTTTTTTTAGAGCAGTTTTGTGCCATCAGTTTGCGGTGTGTTATGGGTGGCATTTCCCCATCTCATACTGCGGCCCGTAGTGCAAACTGATGAGTATGAGGAGGCAGAGTGTTTCCTCCAGGGAAACTTCCCTCACGTGAACGTGGTGTGTGCAATGACCTCAGACATCAGCGCACTCCATCTCACGCAGGCCAGGCTGGATCTTCTAGGGCAGTGGGCAATGCAGACACAGTAGTGATAGGAGGACTAAGAACAGACAGTGGGTGTTTGGTGGACCTTTCCAGTGGTGACTTATGGAAGAAGATAACAGTATACATAATATTTTCTAAAGGTTATATTTAAATAAAATAATGGATGTGGGGGCCTTTTGTTGGGCGTGATTTTTTCTTTGGGGACGGACGGATGGGGACCAGCATTTAATTCTTGGACCCAGGCAGCACAATGTCTTGGGCCAGTCCTGATGCTGTGGACATCAAAAATTATGCTTTTACAAGAGTTTGACTTTTTTTTTTTCTCTGCTTCCAAAACACTCCTCTATGTTAGCTCACGTCCATGCACACAAAAGTGTTTACAGGCGTTTAGAGGCAGAAAAAGAAATGGACCACCAGCGCATTCAGGAGAGGAGCGTTTGGGCAAAAATAACCCCAATCACATTTTGCGTTTAGGCGTGTTCCCACGTTAATTCATTCTAATGGACAAAATAAATTATTATTTTAGCCAATATAATGCATGAACGCCAAATGTGCAAGCGTGCGTGCAAAATGTGGCTTTAGCTGCGTTTTTTTTTTTAGCTGCATTTTCCTCCCCTGGAGCAAAGGAAAGGAAAACAACATCCTGTGTGCATGAGACCTTATAGTTTTCAAAAGGCTTGTGGTAAGGCATAACCAAACTACTAATAGGGACATTGTTTGGTCATTGCAGTGGAATTTGCTTAACATTTATGTTACAAAGTGATCTTGTCTGCCATTTTAAATTGTTTGGAAGCATTATGGTTTCAACAGTATACTATTATTTGAATTAAAATCTGCAGACCTCATCCAGACATGTTGTAGATAAATCAGGGCAAACTGGGGAAATCTATCTATATAGGTATGATGTGTTTAAACATGTAAAATAAATATATAGGTGAAAAGGATATTTTGGTTATGCTATATTTTTTCTGGAATCATGCTCAAAGGTGGACTTTTACAATTTATGATTTAACCACTTCTGGACCGGAAGGATTTACCCCCTTAATGACCAGGCCATTTTATGCGATATGGCACTGCATTACTTTAACTAACTATTGCGTGGTCGTGCGACACTGCACCCAATTAATTGATGTCCTTTTTTCCCACAAATAGATCTTTCTTATGGTGGTATTTAATCACCTCTGCAATTTTTATTTTTTGCACAATTCTGAAAAAACCCCCCAATATTTTCTACTTTCTGCTATACAACATTCTCAATAAAAAAAATGTAAAAATCTAATTTTTTCATCATTTTAGGGTCAATTTGTGTTTGCTACATATTTTTGGTAAAAAAAAAATAGGTGTATGTTGATTGGTTTTCACAAATGTTATCGCGTCTACAAACTAGGGGAAAGATTTATGTAATTTTTATTATATTTTTTTTACTAGTAATGGCGGCGATCAGCGATTTATAGCGAGACTGCGACATTGCGGCGGACAGATCAGACACCTAACTTTTGACACTTTTGGGGAGACCAGTGACATTAAATATGCACTGTTACTGTACTAATGACACTGGCAGGGAAGGGATTAACACCAGGGGCGATCAAAGGGTTACATATGTCCCTAGGGGGTGTTTCTAACTGTAGGGGGGATGGGCTTGCTGCATGAACACAGAGACCTGTGTTCCTAAATAAGAGGAACACAGGATCCCTGTGTTCATAACTGACAGATCAGCGATCTGCCGTGTTTACAACGGCAGACTGCCGCTCTGTCTCCACGGGGAGCAATCACGGGTGTCCAGGGGCAATCGCGGCCGAGGAACCCACTGATTTGCTCCCCATATGGCCAATGGGCGCGTGTGCCCCCGCTAGCAGTCCCGTGAGGCGACGTATAGGTAAATTGTTTCGTGGGACAGAGCTGAACTGCCACAGTAAAACTAAGGTGGCTGGTCAGCAAGCAGTTAAACCATTGGTCTTCAAACTGCGGCCTGCAGGTCAGATGCAGCCTTTTGCATGCCTTTTCCCTTGGGAATTCCTTCCACAGATATAAAGTGCTATTCCTCCCAGTGATATGGTCTATGGGGCAATATTCCTTCCACTGACACCAATGATGGGCCACTATTCCTCCCACTGATACCGACGATGGGCCACTATTCCTTCCACTGACACCAATGATGGGTCACTATTTCTTCTACTGATACAGATGATGGGGCACTATTCCTCCCACTGATACCAACGATGGGTCAACATTCCTCTCTCTGACACCAATGATGGGGCATTATTCCTCCCTCTGACTTCAATGATAGGTCACTATTCCTCCCACTGATACTGACAATGGGGCTTTATTCCTTCCACTGACACCAATGATGGGGCACTATTCCTTCCACTTCCATTAGTAATGGGGCACTATTCCCCCCCTTTGATACCAATGATGGGACACTATTCCTCCCACTGATACCAATAATGGGACATTATTCCTCCCTCTGAAACCAATGATGGGGCACTATTCCTCCCACTGTCACCAACAATAAGGCACTATTCTGACAATGGGACACTATTCGTTACGCTGACACCAATGAAGGGGCATTATCCCTCCTACTGACATCAATGATAAGACATTAGTTCTATCACTAATAGCAATTATGGAGCACAATTCCTTCTCCTACTGACCACAGTTGCAATGCTATTTTTATTACTCCAACTGACCACAGTGCGGCCCCACTAAAGTTTGAAGGGCAGTAAATTGGCCCTTTGTTTTGAAAGCTTGGAGACCCCTGATTTAAACCAATAGAAGAGGTTCACTGTAGGGAGGTATTTGTCAGAGATTAGCAACTGCAGCTGGAATATATAAAAATTAATAAACAACATACAAACCATGACCACATGGAGTATTTCAAACAATGTTAATAATTAAAATTTAATTACAATGCCTTCATTGCTGAGCCATGATCAATGGACATGGTACGCTCACACATGAATCAGTCTATTTATTTTACTGCTGAGGCACAGAAGGTCATTTACTTGGTAACATTTTGCTGGATATATTGTGAAACTTTTTTATTCCAAGATAATGTTAAATTGTATTATTAATAGTTTCATGGCCTGTTTATGATGTCTTAAATTCATTCTGGTGGATTGAAAATAAAGATAAAAAGATGCATCTTTTATTTTCTACGAAAAATCTTGTCAGTACATTTGTTAATGCCAACAGACATTGAACGAATGCTGTTCCAAATTACTTTCAAATTTTCCTTGCTTTTAACATTTGATTTTAGTATGAATGGAATTCCAGGATTGAAAAAAAAGCACATACACTGTTGTGTGTTTGTTCAAGAGCAATTTTCTATCCTGCTCCTTCAAACTTTCTTGCCACTACAGTTGAAAATTAATGTTGATTTGGCCCCCACTAGCCATTAGAAAATCAAACAAATGTTCAGAGAATGAACATTTTCAAATTAAATTCTATTACTTTATGGCCAGAGTTTGGGGTTTTCTTTTGCCTGTAAACTCATATGCTTGTAAACGCCTGAAAGGGCTAACATGGAGGGGAGTTAAAGCGCTTGTGACCCTAAAAAAAACAAAAAAAATAAAAAACAAAATGGATCCTGTTTTCTTAAAGCATGTTATACAGCACAGTGCTTGTGTTGTGTAATTTGGCGCCATGTATAACCTAAAATACCTGGTTGATCCTGCCTGGTTCCGCCCTCCCCCCTGTAAACCAACCACGGTTTATAATGGCTGCTGAGCTCCTACACTGTGGTCAGTTTACGTGCCTCCATCATCCGCAGCTCTCCTCTGTCCTCCTCTCCCCCCTCCCTGCCTGTCAGCTCTTGCCAGTGCCGCTCTGCTCCCCTCCCCTTCTTTCCTGCTGTTATCATAACTATATTATGATCATACAATCCCATCTGTTAAATAATGATATGTGTCCCAGTGTCTGTGCTGTATAAAAAATATGACGCTTTCTATCTTATTTCAGAGCATCTCCTGGCGCTCATGTGACTGCTCATCTCTCTCCTCCTCTCCTCCTTTCCTCCCCTCCTCTCGGCTGACATCAGCAAGAGTTCTCAATCCCTCCCACTGTAGTTGCCAGCCCCTCCCACTGTAGTTGCCAGCCTGGGAGAGGAGAGCGGCGAGCAGTCACGTGAGCGCCAGGAGACGCTCTGAAATAAGGTAGAAATCGTCAAATTTTTTATACAGCACAAACACTGGGACACATATCATTATTTAACAGATGGAATTTTATTATTATAATATAGTGGCTTTACAACCACTTTAAAAGGCAGAGAAAAGTAAAAGCTCAAAACAGCTCAAACACCTGTAGGAGGAACGTCTTTGAGCTTCAGTGTGCAGGAGGCCTTACACTTCTGTCTGTATCCTGTACTGCCTGAATTGCTATACTGCAAGCGCATGGTTGACTTACATAGAAACATAGAAAAGTGACTGCAGAAAAAGACAGAGTAGTCCATTGAGTCTGCCCATTTTTTTTTTTTTTTTTTCGGAACTATATTGTCTGACTATCGATCTATGTTTGTCCCAAGCATGTTTGAAGCCAGTTACTGTTGACTGTCTCACTACCTCAGCTAGACGTTTATTCCAAGCATCAATTACCCTTTCAGTAAAATAATACTTTTTAAGATTAGTTTTGAACTTTCCTCCAGTTAATTTGTGGTCATGTCCCTGTGTTCTTGATTTTGGTTTCATATTGAAAAAACTGCCCTCCTGAACCTTATTCACCCCCTTAATGTGTTTAAAGGCTTCAGTCATGTCTCTTTCCCTTCTCTCCTCCAGATTATACATGTTAAGTTCCTGAAGTTGCTTCAAAATGTTTTATCCCCCAAAACTTTCACCATTTTTCTTACCTGTCTCTGAACTCGTTCTATTCTATCAATATCTTTCTGTAGATACTGACTTATCTGTGACATCACTGTGGTGGACAGTGTGAAATCAGAGTGATTTGTTAAGATTGAGCAAAATGCTAATGAGCTTTGATATACTGATTATTACAATTGTTTCCTGGTTTAAAATCAACCTATCCTAAGATCTGCTTGCTTTTCTTTGTGCATCCTGCCTTGATCGCCTACTTGGTCCTTTGACTCTTTGTCATATGCCTTCACCTTCTTATAGGGTTTTGTTTAGGACTGTTCGTTGCCCTTGACCTCAAACTTGGAATACAGCCTTGCCTCATGTATTTACACTTTGCCTTGTACCCTGTCTAATTGTCAGGTGTCAGTCTGGGTGCTATCATGTTACCAGTGCCAAGCATTTTTCCTGGGTACAGGAGTGAAAACCAGCCCCTCCTTCAACTCTGAACCTCAGTGGGAGCTCATATCTTCCCCAGCTGACATGGAGAACTATATCTGAGAATATCTGTGGCACAAAAAAGTAGGCCTTTTGCTTTCAGCCAGAGGCGTAACTATAAGAGTCACAGGACCTGTGCGGCTCCCCTGTCACATTTGGTTCTACACCTAGATTGGTGTAATTTACTGGCCCCTTCCTTTTCTGAATAAACACAGTGAGCGATTGGTACAGATTGCTCCTATGTCCGTTCATAACTGAAACATAGTAAACTGTGTTTACTATGCTTTAGTTTGTGAATGAACAGGAAGCTCTGTACAGAGCTATGCCTGTCCATTCATTCTGTGCAGGGAATCTGCAGAGATGGAGATTTAGGGCTGAGTCCTCAACCTTCTTTCTCTGTCTAGAAGGTAAAACATCAGAGATCTGTTTAAACCCCTGATATTTCATCAAAACCCCTCAACAGGACTTCTAAAAATTAAAAAAAAGAATTAAAATGAATGAAATTCAAACTCACCAGAGCCAGGTGCGGTCTAAATTATAGGACAGCAATAAGGTATTATTCAACATGCCTCGTGATCTTTGGACGTCTGGTTATTCAGCGACATATTTTTATGAAATTTTTAACATCACTTCTTACTACACCATGAGCCTCTTCCTTTTTCATTTTAAACTCTCATGTGATTTGAGTCGATAAACCTATTGGAGATTGTTCCCGAGGCCGGATGTCGCTGAATAACCAGACGTCCAAAGATCACGAGGCCTGTTGAATAATGGCATATTGCTGTCCTATAATTTAGTGGTGGTGAGTTTGAATTTCATTCATTGGTGGTGGACACAGCAACACTTGTGAACCTTGTTTTTCATCATCTGCACCGGGATTTATTGATGAACTTTGTAACATCTTTTGAATGAATATTCATCATATGATTTGTTATAATCCCCTCACTGGGACAATGCGTTAATTGTCACACTCTAATAGGCTTGCTATTTATTTGTTTTAAGCGCTGTAACCCCTTTTTTCATGTTGAAGAGGCATAGCTACTATTTATTCCACCTGCAAAGTGATTGATGCAACCAGTCTCTGGGTGGAGACCAAACCTGATTTAAGCCAGCCAAGCCTGCAGTCTCATGCTTGTGATAACATGTACAGTATAATGCATTACCATGCTCTCTGTATGTATGTCCTGCTCTGCTGTTTGGTTTCCCCTGTTTATGACCTTGGATCGAATATCGTCTGTTCTCTGAACTCTGTCAGCCTTTTGACTACAGATTGGACCCTGACTATGCCTTATACCTGGACTGTCATTAAACCACTCTGTTGGCTGTACGCAGGTACCTGTTTGCTTTGCTCAGTTTGCGTCTGCCCCATGTATAAGACCTGATGGCAACCGAGTACCAGTAGGTCTGCTTGCCTTATAGGAAAGGGGGCTGCTAAAGGAGAGGGACACAGAAGCCCGATATGGTGTCTGACCACCTGCGTTAGGGACAGCCAGCATCCAGACTTGGAACCTTGAAGTTGCTATTTGCATGAAAATGTTGTCACCTCTGGGAGCCCACATTAATCTGGTTACACAGGTCACAAGTATTACCTCTCTCCGATTTTAAAAGTTCACAACCAAGCAAATGTCATATTCATATTCTATATTCTTGTTATTTTTTGTGGTATACTGTATGTAATAATAAAAGCTTAACGCTACAAGAAGAAAAATATTACAGAAGGGTGAGTCTAGCTTGTGGTAGTAGAGGAAACATTGGCAGTGATGTTCATATGAAGCACAAGCAATCCCCTGCGGGCTACAGCTAGACCGCAAGTTATTTTAGTTCTTACTCCACGGGATATTCCAGACACTAGCTAGTAACTTCTTCTGGCATAGCTAATTACATCTGTAGGATAGGGGTGTGGAATGGGAATGACAAATGGGAATCATATTACTTAGCTATGGATTGCATACACATTTTATAGTTTCGGAGGAATTTCTTTGTGGAGAATTTTATTAACATGATGACATGGTGATGTCAGTGTTAGATTTTAGACTTATACATGGAGAACTTTAGATAGATCTTAAAAAGATGTTTTTTTTTTATCCTAAGCATGTCTGCTTATTAAAGAATAACTAAAGGCAAGCTTTTTTTTTTTGGTTTTGGATAGAGTGAAGAGGGATTACAACCCCTGTCAGGGTTTTTATTGTTGTCATTGTCTCCATTATGGAGATTCAATCTCAGTTATTGTTCTATTTACCATTACCACTAAAAGTGAAAGTGAAGGAAAATCCAAAATTGTGAACAGGAACAGAGAAGAAATCTTCAAATGGTGATACTAGTTCTGGTGATCCTGGTGATAACCAAGGATTCTCTCATTTAGGAGGGATTTCCTCTCACTTCTTGTTTTGGCTATGGGAGAGGAAGAAAATCTCCCCAAATGGGACGCAGAAAGCAAAAAGAACACCTTATCTTACTCTGTCCAAAATGAAATAAAATGTTTTGCCCTTAGTTCTACTTTAGGCATCAGGTGCTACAAAATTTGCCAACCCAATGTTTCACAAATAATAATAGGCCAACTAAAAGAGCCTCAAAGTGGTTGTAAACCTCCTTGTAATGTTTGTACCTATAGGTAAGCCTATAATAAGGCTTACCTATAGGTGATGTAAATATCTCCTAAATTTGCACCGTTTAGGGGATATTTATATTGCATGCAGCCGATGATGTCATCGACCCATCCGCTCTAAAGGAACAGCCACCCGGGCCATTTCTTCACGGCCGGAGTCCACAGACCCAAAAGGAAGATGGGCAAAGATGGATGCGGCCTCCAGCAGGGACGACACTGGCTTTGTTTACAAGTAAGTGTCACATAATGTGCTAGTATGCATTGCGTACTAGCACTTTATACATTTACTTTGCAGGTAAACAAAAAGAAAAAAAATTTCCAGACTTTACTTACTCTTTAAGAATAATGTCAGAATATTAGGCTAGTAGTTTATGCATATGCAGCCACTCTTTTCTGAAGCCTCTTAACCATCGTCCTGTACTGTCAATTAAAGGGGCACTCTCATGAGACATTAATGGAGGCTGCCATTACTGAACTCTCCTTTGAGAATTCTGGTTCTTGGCTGTCACTCTGATACTTTGACTTAAATGCTGTCTGATTCGTTGACCAAGAACTATTATATTAGTTCTGACACTCATTTCCACATTTACACATGGTTTTTATTGAAAGTGTTACTGAAACACAATCAAGTCATAGTGTCAGAGAAACCTTCAGCTGCAGACTGGTCGTCACATGACAAGCACCACATGACTTCCACATGACTTCCTGGCTGCCTATAAAAGCTGAGCAAGTGCTCAGAGGAATTGCTGGTTTGTCTTTCAGCTTCCTGTACCTGAGTTCCTGTTTCCTGTGTGATCGTTTGCCTGCTGTGACCTGGATTGACCCTGACCTACTCTGCTCTTCTCCTGGACCCGACCTTGGCTTGTTTTACGGACTTTGCTTTTGCTTACCTGTGTTTGACCCTCTGCATGCGACCCGGATTTACCTTCAGTCTCCTGTGCCTTGACCTTCTGCTTGTGACCTAGTCTTGTCTCCTATCTCCAGTGCCTTGACCCTCAGCCTGTGACCTGGATTGTCTGCTTACCTGTGTTTGACCCTCAGCCTGCTCCGGACTTTTACTGCTGGATCCTGATCAGTCTCTGCTCCAGCTCTACAGGACCTCCACGCAAGCTCTACCCTGCCTGCTGGTAGCTTGTGCCTCTTTGTGCCATCCACCCTCTGTATCACCTCCAGAGGGGCGGAGTGCGCTTAGTCGCAACAGCGAACCGCTCTCGGCATCTCGGCCTCGGTGAGTACCTCTATTCTGATAGTACAAACCAGCCCTGTCAGAGGCCGACAGAGCGCGTTCTCCTCTTGAGATCCTGTGCCAGCAGGTCACAACCCTCACTGATGCAGTCCAGAAACTGCAGGAAGGCTATGCCCAGATTGACGGTCGTCTCCAGCAACTTTCAGGGTCACCTGCATCAACAGCCGCAGCCCCTGCGCCCACCAGCGGAGCCTCCTCTTCTCAAGTTGCATCAAGCCCCACAGTGATCATGGCTACCCCTGAGCCCAGGGTTCCCACACCGGAGCGTTTTTCAGGCGATCGCAAAAAGTTCCGGGCCTTCAAAAATGCATGCTCCTTGTACTTAGCCCTTCAGCCCAGGACTTTTTCATCCGAAGTAGTTAAGGTGGGATTTGTCATCTCCCTGTTGACCAAAGAGCCGCAGGCCTGGGCCCACAGCCTGATGGAACAGAGGAGCTCTCTTCTGAATTCTTTGGACCTTTTCTTTGAAAGTATGTCTCAACTATATGACGACCCCCAACGCACCGCTACTGCAGAAGCCGTGCTACACTCCCTGTCTCAAGGAAAGAGACCAGTGGAGGACTACAGTGCTGAATTTCGAAAATGGTCAGCTGACACAGGGTGGAACGAACCCGCTCTTAAATACCAGTACCGCCAGGGGCTGTCAGAAGCTTTGAAAGATGAGTTGGCCAGGATTGAAACCCCTGCCACTTTGGAGGATTTAATCCAATCCGCTACCAAGCTAGACAGGCGCATGCGCGAGAGGCGCTCTGAGCGCTCCCAGGGTCCCCGACCTAGTTGGATGCTCCCTAAACCTTCTCCCGTTCACCCATCCTTTCCAGTGACTCCTGTCACCTCTGCTCCAGAGGCTGAGCCCATGCAGCTTGGATTGGTCCGTGCTCCTCTTACCCCTGAAGAGAAGCAACGACGGCGACAGGCCAATCTCTGTCTGTACTGTGGGGGAACTGGACATTTTCTGCGTACCTGCCCCGTGAGACCCAGTAAGTCACGCTCGCAGTTTTTCATGAACTTTCAGAACCCTGGTTTATCCCAGACTTATGTCACCCTCTCTGTCTCCTTACAGCTAATGGAAAAGGAAGTTCATCTACCAGCAATTATTGATTCCGGAGCCTGTAGTTGTTTTCTAGACACTTCACTGGCCCAAAAACTACACATTCCACTGCAAACCAAAGAACAAGGCCTCCAAGTCTACCTGGCTGATGGGTCTCTCCCTCGCTCTGGATTTGTCACACAACAGACAAGGCCCATCCTTGTCACCACGGACTCCGGCCACCAGGAGCTTCTAAGCTTTGACATCATCTTCTCCCCCATGTTCCCCATCATTTTGGGGCTCCCCTGGCTACAGGCACATGAACCTGACATCAATTGGAACAAGAAGAAAGTCTCCTCCTCTCCCTACTGTTCCCAGCATTGCCTTCCTCCAGCTCCAGCCGCCTGTTTAACCGTAGCACCTACACCTGACAATCTCCAGCATGTCCCTCCGGTATATCTTGAATTTAGAGATGTCTTCGATAAACAAAAAGCTGATTGCCTACCACCTCATCGGTCTTACGACTGCCCCATTGATTTGCTACCTGGTTCTGAAATACCCTTTGGCCGCATCTTTCCACTATCAGAGACTGAACTAGCGGCTCTTAAAACGTATATTGATGAGAACTTGGATAAGGGTTTCATTCGTCCATCATCTTCACCGGCCGGAGCCGGCATCTTCTTTGTGGAAAAGAAAGATGGTTCCCTAAGACCATGCATAGACTATAGAGAACTGAACAAAATAACGATAAAAAATCGCTATCCTCTTCCACTTATCCCAGAGTTGTTTCAGCGTTTCCGGTCTGCCCGAATTTTCTCCAAGTTGGATCTGCGAGGTGCCTATAACCTCATCCGAATCAGGCCTGGAGACGAATGGAAGACTGCCTTCAGGTCCAGGTTTGGACATTATGAATATTTGGTAATGCCCTTTGGGTTGTGTAACGCCCCGGCCACATTTCAGCACCTGGTAAACGACATTTTTCGAGAATATCTGGACAATTTCCTAGTTGTTTACCTGGACGACATTCTTATTTTTTCTGCCACCATTGAGCTACACCGGGTTCATGTAAAGACAGTCCTTGCAATTCTCAGGAGACACAAATTGTACCTTAAAGCAGAGAAATGCGAATTCGAAAAATCTGTTGTGCAATTCCTAGGCTTTATCATTTCTACCAACGGGGTCGCAATGGATCCACAGAAGGTCAAGGCAATTCAGGAGTGGCCGGCTCCAGTAGACAAAAAGGGGGTACAGCGGTTTATCGGATTCGCTAATTTTTACCGGAGGTTTATCGTTGGCTTCTCATCCATTGTTGCACCCATCACCCAACTAACCCGCCAACACAGTCGTTTTCAGTGGTCCCAAGAGGCCCAGGAAGCTTTTACCAAGCTCAAAGCCCTGTTCACCTCTGCACCAATCCTACGGCATCCGGATCCAGCCCTGCCATTTGTGTTGGAGGTAGACGCCTCGGAAACCGCCACTGGAGCCATCCTCTCCCAGAGACAGGGCCCCAAGGCTCTCCTCCATCCTGTAGCTTTCGCATCTCGGAAACTAAGTTCCCCGGAAAGGAATTATGATGTGGGAGACCGGGAGCTGTTGGCCATCAAGTTCGCTCTGGAGGAGTGGAGATATCTGTTGGAGGGTGCTTCCCATTCCATCATGATCTTCACCGATCATAAAAACCTAGAATACCTCAGGAGAGCCAAACGCTTAAGACCCAGGCAAGCCCGGTGGGCCCTCTTCTTTTCTAGGTTCAACTTTCATATCTCTTATAGACCTGGCCTTAAGAATGGGAAAGCAGACGCACTCTCCCGGATGTTCCCTGAATCTCCCCAGTCAACGGAACCTAGCACCATCTTATCTCCACAAAACTTCCTTCTGCTCACAGACACTGATCTTATGACCACCATCAAGTGGGCATCCAGCCATTGTACTGACCCAGAAATATCCTCCTTGGAGAAACGAGATGACTTGTTCTGGTCCCAAGGAAGAATTTTTGTCCCACCGGAGGCTAGACCCATGACGTTAAAGTTGCTTCATGACCATAAACTGGCTGGTCACTTTGGGACTCAAAAGACTTTGGAATTGGTCGCCCGTTCTTTTTGGTGGCCTGGTTGGAGGCAGGACTGTAAAAAGTATGTCCTCTCTTGTATTTCTTGCCAGCGCAGTAGAGTGGCTAACACCAAATCTTGGGGATTACTTAGACCTTTACCCATTCCAGAACGCCCATGGGCTGAAGTTTCTATGGACTTCATTGTTGATCTTCCTCCCTCGGAAGGTTTCACCTCCATTCTGGTTGTTGTCGACCGCCTTTCCAAAATGGCACACTTATTGCCCATGGTGGGCACCCCCTCTGCTTTGGAGACAGCTAACATTTTTATCAAAGAAATAATAAGGCTACATGGAGTACCCGACAGTGTTGTTTCTGACAGAGGGGTTCAGTTCACCTCCAAATTTTGGAAAGAACTTTGTAAAGCACTACAAATGTCTGTCTCTCCTCTGCGTATCACCCTCAAAGCAATGGCCAGACAGAGAGAACGAACCAAACTCTGGAGCAGTATCTCCGCTGTTTCTCTTCTGGCTCCCAGGATGACTGGTCCTCTCTGCTACCCTACGCGGAGTTCGCGTATAATAATTCAGTTCATTCAGCCACCAACCAAACGCCCTTCTGGTCTAACTTTGGGTTTCACCCTTCTTTCCTTCCAAACGCTACCCCTGAATTATCTGTTCCTGCTGTCCAAGATCGCATAGCCTCCATCCAACAGAACTTTCAAAGGATTCAGGAAACCATGCAAAAGGCCCAGGATGACTATAAGAAGTACTACAACAGGGGAAGGAAGGAGAACCCGGTTTTCAAGGTCGGTGAGGAAGTTTGGTTATCTTCAGCTAACCTCAAATTACCTTTTCCCTCACGGAAGTTGGGCCCAAAGTTCATAGGGCCGTTCAAAATCAAGAGGATGGTTAACCCTGTGGCCTTTGAATTGGCCTTACCCAGCTCTTACAGGATTCATTCTGTCTTTCATGCATCCTTACTAAAACCAGTGATTCCTAGCCCCTTCCCGGGAAGAGAGGAGCCGCCTCCTCCACCGGTCCAGGTGGATGGAGAAAATGAATTTGAGGTTGAAGCCATACTGAACTGCAGGAAGAGGGGTAGACTTCTCCAATACCTAATCAAGTGGAAGGGGTACCCACCTGAAAACAACTCTTGGGAACCCTCAAGAAACATACACGCCCCTCGCTTGATCCGAGCTTTTCATGTGAATCACCCGGAGTTGATGTCCAGTTTGGGCGTCCAGAGGCCGCCCCTCGGGGGGGGGGGCACTGTCAGAGAAACCTTCAGCTGCAGACTGGTCGTCACATGACAAGCACCACATGACTTCCACATGACTTCCTGGCTGCCTATAAAAGCTGAGCAAGTGCTCAGATGAATTGATGGTTTGTCTTTCAGCTTCCTGTACCTGAGTTCCTGTTTCCTGTGTGATCGTTTACCTGCTGTGACCCGGATTGACCCTGACCTACTCTGCTCTTCTCCTGGACCCGACCTTGGCTTGTTTTACGGACTTTGCTTTTGCTTACCTGTGTTTGACCCTCTGCCTGCGACCCGGATTTACCTTCAGTCTCCTGTGCCTTGACCTTCTGCTTGTGACCTAGTCTTGTCTCCTATCTCCAGTGCCTTGACCCTCAGCCTGTGACCTGGATTGTCTGCTTACCTGTGTTTGACCCTCAGCCTGCTCCGGACTTTTACTGCTGGATCCTGATCAGTCTCTGCTCCAGCTCTACAGGACCTCCACGCAAGCTCTACCCTGCCTGCTGGTAGCTTGTGCCTCTTTGTGCCATCCACCCTCTGTATCACCTCCAGAGGGGCGGAGTGCGCTTAGTCGCAACAGCGAACCGCTCTCGGCATCTCGGCCTCGGTGAGTACCTCTATTCTGATACATAGTCACTGATCTAGCAAAATCAGAAAGAGGCCTGCAATGGCAGCCTCCTTACATCTCTTATGACAAAGCCATCACACCCCTGCACATCATATATCTGCCATGATTTGTGTCAAACTCACATGGTCATCTCCTCACACCTGGGTGTAAAACGGTTGGTAGAGTATGTCCCCTTTAAGTTGCCTCCGCCCTATAGGGGAAGGTGGGGAGTTTGGGTAGGATCTGGGAAAGAGGAAGCAGGAGGGTCAGAGTGGGGATGAAAAGTAAATAACAATGTCAAGCTACTGGGCTCCTGGTCCTCCCACCTAGTGGCGAGGGCAGGAGGCCCCTAATTCACCCGTATAGAGAGAGAGCTCCAGTGTACATTTAGTACCTAGGAGGAGGTTATGGGAGTTGATCTATCCCTCGGTTACTCCCCTCCCAATTCAGAAAGAAAGAGATGGAGTGATTAAGCTACAGGGAGTGAGGAGTGAATTCACTGTTGAAGAAAGTGCGAGCAGTCTTAAGACCCAAATTAAATGTCCCTGACATGATGCTTGTGGAACTGTATTGGAGTCTGGGACACAAGATTGTTATGTCACCATTCAAGATTTTTCAGTAAAGAGATTAATTTACGTGCAGCCCCTTGTGTGCATTTGCTCAGACCACTATGGTAGGGCTGGAGAGAGTGTAAAGATCCCTTGGATGTCAACCTGGCTGCCAAGCTTGAGGTAGAGTAAGGCCAGCGCCTGAATACCCCTGGGAGTGAGGGGGTAAAACCATACAGCTGGGGGGGTGTGAGGGGGTCCGGTCCCTGGCCACCACCCACACATCTGGGAGAGTAGTGGGGCAAAAGCTGTGTAGTACCCGGAAAGGTCAGTCTACATTAGGAGTGACCCAGCTGCTTGCTATGTATGTGCGGGTGGCAGCCCGGGCACCTGATAACATGAGTGTGTGGGGGGCACATCACAAAATGCTTGGCTGAACAGCCACTCGATCACTTCTGCAGGTGGCGGAAGGGGTCCCCCCCTTTTGGTCGCTCCTTTCCTGGGCTTTCCAGGCTGATCGTAGAGTCTGGGAGCACTGCAGCCCACAGCATTAGCTGCACTACACAGAGAAAGAGGAACTGGCGTTGTTCCTCCCTCTCTTTGACAGCGGAAACTGGAAGTCGATTTTGGCTCTTTGTTTACTCGCCCATCTGCCGATCTGTGTCTGATAAGGCGCATTGGAGGTCAGAGGAGATATTTGGGGTCTAATAGACCCCAGATCTCTTGATAAAGGGGACCTGTCATGGTCCAGGCTGTCACAAGGGATGTTGTTCATGCCTTGTGACATCAATAGAGTAAAAACAAAAAAAAATTAAAGAGGCAATTTAAAAAAATGTTTAAGATAAAAAAAAAAAATAATAAAAAAATAAATTTTAACCACCACGGTGCTTACATGCAAATGCGAACACATATGTAAGTCCTGCACGCCTACGTAAGTCCCACACGTATATGTACAGTAAATTCTGATCACTCCACAGTTGTGAGGTATCGCCGTGAACGTCAGAGCAAGAGTTATAATGCTAGTGCCAGACCTCCTCTGTAACTTTAAACTGGTAGCCTGCAAAGGCCTTTAAATTGTTGCCTATGGAGAATTTTAAGTACCATCGTTAATTAAAAGTGTGACATGTTAGGTATCTATTTACTCAACGTAATATCATCTTTTACATTTTACCTAAAAAAATTGGGTATTATATTGAGTTTATATGCAATAAAACACATAACATTTAATTTTTTCCCCCAAAAAATTGCATTTAAAACACCGCAGCTCAAATAACCCATTACACCCATCATTTTATTCTATAGGACTTCTGCTAAAATAATAGATATAATGTTTGAGGGTTCTAAGCAATTTTCTAGAAATGTATGTGAGAAGTGTCAGAATTGGCCCGTAGGGAAGTCGTTTTTTCACATGACCCACATTATAGATGAAATTTATTTAAGTCAAAATTAGTATGCTAAATATCTGAAAATATTTTCAGATTTTTTTTTTTTAAATATCTGCATTGACTACATCTATAGAGCAGTCTGTTTGTCCTTGTGATAGTCTATGACGAGCCCACACCATGACAACTTTCATTTTTCCTAAAAAGGTGAACTTACTCTTTAAATATTAGTATTGGTTAACAAAAAAACATCACAGAACCCCCAGTGAGTTTGTTTGGCGCTCTTCTTCGGTCTTATACATGTGAATCTTCAAATCTGGGCCCCTTGTTTAAGAGACATCCCTTTTTGTCAAGAGTGGGCCCCCCTGAGCCATTGCACCCTGATAGGGGTTATCTAATCTTCTGATATTTACTACTCAATTCCTCATTTCTATTTGTTCCAGTCATTAAGCATTGGTACTATTACATAGGAGAAAGAGGAAGAGGAGTCACATTCTCCCCTTTACCCTGAACTTCCTGGTATTTTTCTTTACTCCTGGTAGATGAATAAAAGGGTGGAAATAAGCAAAGGGAATGTGAGCATGTGCTGTTTGTGGGGACACTATTAAAGTGAACCTGTTGAAATCCTTTAAATGGGAAAACCAAAGGTTTGCTCAAAGCAGCTTTTCTCCACCAGGGTTCCTCCAAAGCTTGCTAGAGGTTCCTTTAGCAATGGGCAATTTTTGCCTCTCAGAAAAGAAACTACTGACAACAATGATTTTTTTTAGCTTTTTTGGAGGGGAATCTTCCTAATGACCACAAGTGTAAAGAGCAATGTTCCCAGTCACCATCACACTAATGTACTGTGAGCTGTATACCTAATATTTATTAGTAGGGGTTCCTCAAGACGGGAAAGTTATTTCAATGGTTCCTCTGAGTTAAAAAGTTCATGAAAAGCTGATTTAAAGAGTAAAAGAATACCACATTCAACGAGCTCCATATGTAAAATTTATTTCATTTTCCACATCACAGCAAAATAAGATGAGAAGACAGCAAAATCTGTTTCCTATGATTTGAAATCACCAAATCGCTCCTGAAAATCTCAACATTTCAGTCTGTAAATGTCCAAAAATGTTTTAAATGAACTCAGCCAAAGTTTAAGTTGAAATGCTGTGAAGTGATCAAACAAAGTTATGACAAGCTATGTTCCGCCTGATCCCGGATTCCAGCAAAGCAACAGGCTTAAAGTGTATCCCTAGGCAAAACCTTTTTTTCTAATTATGGAGGTATAGGGGAGGATAATGCTGCCCATAAATGGATCATAAACTGTCCAGCAGGGACGGTTTGAATTTCGATCAGCGTGTCATCTTCCCAGATCAAAAAAATGTGATTGTTTAAAGTGGTTGTAAAGTCTCAAGGTTTTTCACCTTAATGCATTAAGGTGAAAAGCCTTCTGCGCTGCAGCTCCCCCTAGACCCCCCCCTTTTTCTTACCTGAGCCCGATCCAATCCAGCGATGTGCACGAGCAGCCGCTCCAGCCGCTGTCTCTCTCCTCAGTGGGAGATCGATAGCAGCAGCAGCCATTGTGCCCCACTGCAGTCATGTAAATCCAGTGACACAGTATGGGGGCTGGACCAAGTCCCTCAATCTGTGCCAATGGACGCAGCAATGGGACTCAGGAGCGAACCCACACAGATGCCCCTATGGAATGCGGCTTTCCACAAGGGCACCCGATGAAGAAGGGCCTGGAGTGCCAGCGGGGCACCCCAGAAAAAGAGGATTGGGGCTGCTCTGTGTAAAACGATTGCACAGAACAGGTAGATATTGACATGTTTGTTATTTTCAAACCAAAAAAAACACAAGGGTGTACAACCCCATTATTCAACTTCTGTTAAAGGGACTTTTTAGAAAAAGTTTCCATTGATAAGCGACTGAAACCAATCAGTAGCAGCTGCTATTCAGTGCAATCTGACAGTGGTGGGAGCCACAGTAAGGCTCTGTTCACATGTAGGCGTTTTGGGGCGTTTTTGGGGCGTTTTTCTGCTCTAGGATCAGCTCTCAAAACGCCCAACAAGACAAATCCTATTCATTTCAATGGCCCCTGTTCACATCTGAGCGTTTAGATGCTGTATACAAAACGCCCAACGCTCAAAAAAGTACATGAGCTTCTTTTTGGGCAGATTACAGGCGTTTTCCATTGGTCTCTATTCAATCTAAAAACGCTTGCACAAAAATCGCGGTAAAATCGCGGTAAAAATCGCTGTTAAAATCGTGGTAAAATCGTGGTAAAAAACGTGCGAAAACGCTACGCTCAGGTGTGAATGTAGCCTTTGAGTACAATGTCCCGGCGGGGGGGGGGGGGGGGAGTCTTGGAGGAACTTAGATTCACCTTGTTTGTGTGTGTAGCTACACTGCTCCCTTGGGGGTTGATTGAAGTTGTATGTTTTTCTTTGCTGCTTTGACCCCATGAACTGACCAGTCCTTCTGACACTCTAGGTTCAGACATGTTGTGTATACTTTTAAATGACACACTGACATAATGCAGATTGGTTTTAGCTCTTTAGATATACTTTACTCAAAAGGAGGCTTAATGCAAGATCTTACTATTATCTTCACTGGCAGTTGGAGCTCAAAGAACAAATGATTCCCAAGTGTAGCACAGTGTAAAACAAGCAATGCAAGATAGCTGGCTCTGATTAATGATGATCCACTAACTGATCCAAATGTGGGGTGTCTGTATACAGTGTTCAGGAGATGCTGTGGCAATTGATAACTGGACTTTGAGCAAGTGCTTGATGCCCCTCCTATAACTTCTGGAATAACAAGCAAAGTCAACTCTCCACACTGTGAGACACTGAGATGGCTGTGCTCGGCTGATTCAGTGAGTCCCATTGACTCCGATACAATCAGAGATGCTGCAGGGATGTCCGTGACATAGCGAGTGTCATCCGTCCTATCTGGGCTGAGTCTTCAGATGGCTAGTTGGCATGCAGTAGGCGGCAGTCCTCTCATTCCCCCTGTGGTGGATCGATGCACACACGATTGATCCCAGGAAGAAAGAGAGCGTGGGCCTGGTCAGCAGATCCCTTTATAGTCTCTCTCACAATTCTCCCTTGGAGCGAATGGCCTGCTGGGAGGTGCAGTAATATCTATCGAGAAGACTACAGTTCCCACAATGCTCTCCAGTCTCAGGAGTATGATGCATGAAATCCCAGACCAATACTAGGGGAGCACAGAGACAGTCTGAGAGAGCAGAGAATAATGCCCCGTACACACGTGCAGATTATCTGAAGACTTTTGTCTTCAGATTTACCTTTTCTATGTAGTGCAAGGGCCTGCCGGATTGCATACAAATTGAAAGTGTTTAGGTTTGACCTCATATTATATGGTTTTGGTAAGTCTACAGACAAAAGTCTTCAGATAATCTGCACGTGTGTACGGGGCATAAGTCTACAATGCCAGACAACTGTAGTCCGATCCTAGCTACATCCTCCCTCCCTTTGAAAGTCTTTGGTTCCCAAAGACAGAATATAACTACATTAAAGTAGTTACTAAGTAATATCTCGGAAAGGATTGCAAATAATAATTCTCCTAACCAGAATATACAATAGTAAATAGCTGACTAATAGAGTGATTTTCCAACAGTAAACTATACAAGTCATCAGACAAAATTAAATCAGTTTAATAACAGGCCAATAATAGGTTGGTGGCCAACCCAGAAGTGTAAGGGGGTGGGACAGGGTCATCCTCCACTTAAGGTTCCGTAGAGGAGGCTGGCACTTGACTTGAACTTTGAGCTGTAGAAGTGAGTTCATCAGAATGTTCTCCAAGGGTGTCGTATGTTAAGTCTCTTGGGTGTATGGATTTTCCGTTTAACCCAGGAATACATATTCTCTATGGTTTCACGCTCACGTCCCAGGCCCCAAAAACTACAACCAGGCTCTGGTTCTTCTAAACCATTGGAAACAGTTCCTTCTGCTTCATCTTGGTTGGAGGGGATTGGATCTTCTCCATTATTTTGCACTTCAGGTTTGTCAGCTGGTTCTAGCTTAATCCCTCCAGTCCCTTGTTCTGGAGATGGTGCAGATTTCTCTATTTCAACATGCTAATATTCTACCCTTTCAGGTGGAGACACTGCACCTATATTTTCCATTGAAGGCCAAGAAACTTTGGTGGTGTCCTCGGGTGGGGAACCCACAACCAGTCAAGAGTCAGTTTTTCTTTGTTACTCTCCTCTTCCTCATCCTCTCGGAATGTAAGTTTGGGTGTCGGATGGGTTCTGGGCCTTAAAGTAAGACAGCAGGGTGTTTTAGAACTAGGGGGTGAAGCATTCTATAATCAATACACATCTGAATGGTTCCATTCTTCTTGTGCACTACCACAATGGGGTACGCGTAAGGGCTTCTGGATTCCCTAATGACCACAGACTTCAACTTCGCTAATTGCTCCCAAAGGACTTCAAGGTCACTCAGAGGTATCCGCTGAGCTCTCTCCCGGACATTTTTGCCTTCACTCAGCCAAATTTGGTGTTGAGTACTCCCACATCAAAGTCATTCTTAGAAAAGATCTCTTCCCATCTTGCTAACTGGGCTTTGATCCTTTCCTTCCACTTGAGAGGCACAGCGGGACGCTGAACTTGAAATTCCCCTTATCGGTTCTTACAAGTGCCTTCTGAACCAAATCATCCAACATCACAGCAGTGGCCACACTCACCCATCCTAGCCCTAGCACCATACGAGGCTTCAGGCTGACAGGTTGACCTGTAATGTTTCTGACACTGACTGGGGATTTCCCCCCAGTTTTCAACAACATCTTTGTGGGCACCATTTCTGGGACCAATACTATCCCTGTCTCATCTCCCAATGGGTCAGCTTCCAGCACCACGAATGAACCTGGCTGGTCCCAAGACAACTTGACAGTGGCTTTCATACATATTCTCTCTCGAGGCTGCAACACCTTCTCTCAAGTGTCCAATCGCTACAGTCTTCCCACTCTTTCAGCTGGTGCCCTTTGTTCCTGGACCACACACTGAAAGGCTTGTCTCAACTGTGGTTGTATCTCCTCTGCAACTGAGCCCTTTGCGGCCAAAGGGATGAATAGTCTTTGCACTAGGTCAGTTTTGGTTCCTATCAACAAGGACTTCTGTCCTGCTCCCGGAGGCCGATAAAAAAACAACTACTAGTGTATCGAAGGTCTCCGACTTCCGGCCCCCCAGCCAACGGGTGGAATGTTATTTTGAAGGTATGTATCCATCATAAGGGAACTTTTGGGTGCCAATGCGCCAGATCTCAAACTCTTCCAGCTTCCATAGAGGGGTATGCTTCAAGTGCTTGTCATAGAAATCCCTGTACAATAGTGTCACTTGGGCTCTAGTATCAAGCAGAGCTTTAGTGTAGATCCCTTCCACTTGCAGCAAAGCTATTGGAAAGGGTCTACCAAGTTCTTTGGTACGTTTCTGGCTTGTGCACCCATAGGCTGGGTCCTACCTAGTTTCCTTTGTGGTGATAGAGTCCTTTTTACAACTTGTTTTGGCACATTTCTAATTTGTGACTCCGTAGCCTGAGCCCTAACTAACTTCCTCAGTGGTTATAGAGTCTTTTTTTTACTTGTTTAGGAGAGGGTCCATTGACCTCTTTGCTCCTTTACTGGGGTCCCTGGAAGTTTCCCACCTTTGGAAAAAGTATCTTCTGTAAGGCTTTCAACACTTCTTCCAGCAACTCTGGGCTGGCATCCTTCTTGGGGTATTTAGCCTTGAAATGCACAACTTCCCCACATTCAAAGAATCTCCTTTCCCTGGTCAGAAATAGCCTTGAACTTCCAGGGTTGAATCTTTGTTCCTGCATTTTCCCTTGGGTCTCCATCACTCGCATCAGAGCCTGCTATATCTGAGATTGAACTTGTGTGACTTGAGTCATTAACTCTGCGGATTTTGGGGTGTCAACCGACTTCTTGCTGTCTGGGCTCTCACGTCCTAGGTTCTGCATGGACAACACGGGCAGAAGTCTTCTCCTTCTACCCCCCTCCTACAACCAGCTCTCTCTCCCCTTGACTCTTCTCTTTAAACAAAGCTTCCTCCTCCCTTCTTTCATCATTTCACAGTAAGTAGGGACTGTCCGTGCTCCTTTCATCAGTAACTTCAATGCAATGGGATGATTTGGATGGGTCCCTTGCAAGACCCGATCCAATCAAGCCTGGTCAGCATTTTTGGGGTCTATGCCCCTCTTGAGGATGATCTGGTGTAACATCCTATCCACTCAAGAATTGTATTCAGAAAGTTTCTCACCTCTTTGTTGGTGGGTGTAATTAACCTTGTACAAAAGATCCAGGGTCTTCTCCACCCTTATAAATACAGCATACAAAGCGTCTATGTAATCCATAGCTACACAGTCCTTCTTTCCCATCCGCAGATTACACATCACTTTGGCCACTGGACCTCTGAGGCTCTCACTAAGACACTGTCTCTTCACAGCCTCTGGCACACTCCATTCTTCTACTGCCTGAGTGGCCTAAATCATCCATGTCTCGAATTCCTCTTCTCCAGCCGGAGTCGGCAATTGCCCTGAGAAGAACCAGAGTTTTCTATATCTCTGGTTCGCATTGCCAGAACCATTCTTTGCCAAACTCTCAACTAGCTGGCTTATGTCCATTTAGAATGAAACGGGGGGGGGGGGGGGGAGCACCAGCCCCACAGGAGTCTGCACCAACTGGCCCGTTACCCCCACACTGGCTTGGTGGCGATAGCCCCTCTGTGGTTTCTTCCCTCTCTTGAAGTGGGACCACCCAAGCAATTACCCTTTCTGTCAAGGATACCTCATCTTTCTGGAAACAGGCAGGTATATCTTCCTGCCACTCCATCAACACCAACACATAGCCCTCTGCTCTGGCACTAAGGCCCTTACCCACTGTCGGATCTCCTTCTCTGTACACTCACTTCCTGAGATCTCTAGAACAGTGCTTCGCTCCATCCAAGCTGCTCGAGCCCTCCCCCAGGTGGCTGCAGCAACTTGGTCCATCTCTTTATCTCTCAATGGCTCGTGACTGGGCTGACTGGGGCCTGCAGCAGCAAAGAACATCCCGGACGAGCCCAAAAATGTAGCACTGTCCCCTTGGGTGTTGCTTGTATTTGTATGTTCTTCTGTGCCGCTTTGACCCTGTGAACTGTCACTCTAGGTTCAGACATGCTGTGTATACCTTTAAATGACACACTGACACAATGCAAATCTGTTTTAACTCTTTAGATTTACTTTACTCAAAAGAAGGCTTAAAGGAGGTATTAATCAGCTAAGCCCTAGGTAAACAGCCATGGCTCTGTTGAAATGATACTAAGGGAACAATTAAATAACTAGTTATAGTAACAAACAAATAACACCAATGTACACTGTATCTAACAGTAAGTGAATGAATCTCTCAGAAAGCTATGAGTTGCTATATAAAATACTCATACTAAAGGGGAACACCAGGCCAGCCTATAGTACCTGTATCCTCATGAGAGATGAGGTAATCTAGATACCAGTAGTGTGTCCCCTTTAAAAACAATATTAAAGCAATGTTCAGAATGCAAGGCCTTGCTATTATCTTCACCAGCAGTTGGAGCTCAAAGAACAAATAATTCCCAAGTGCAGCACAGTGTGAAAGAGACATGCAAGATAGCTGGCTCTGATTAATGATGATCCACTAACTGATCCAAATGTGGGGTGTTTGTATACAGTGTTCAAGAGATGCTGTAGCAATTGATAACTGGACTTTGAACAAGTGCTCTCTCACCAATCCTAATGCCCCTCCTATAACTTTTGGAAGAACAAGCAAAGTCAACACTCCGCACTGTGAGACACTGAGATGGCTGTGCTCTGCTGATTCAGTGAGTCCCACTGACTCCGATACAATCAGTGATGCTGCAGGGATGTCTGCGACGTAGCTATTGTCATCTGTCCCATCTGAGTCTTCAGACCGCTGGGTGGCATGCAGTAGGCCGCAGTCCTCTCAATCTCTCTGTGGCGGACCGATGCACACAATGGATCCTGGGAAGCAAGAGAGCTTGGGCCTGGTCAACAGATCTCTTTATAGTCTCTCCCACAATTCTTCCCTGGAGCAAATGGTCTACTGGGAGATGTAGTTCATAAACAGTTCAGCAGTGCAGTAATATCTTTCTGCATCTATATCTATTAGAGACTGGGAGAACAAACTTGGTTGTAGCCTCTCGGAGAACCTAATCGCCAAAATGACCAAACTAACCCACACATCCTCTGTCTGCTCTAGGACACAGGAATCTTGTATAGGGTCCCAGACAAGTTGTCCTCCATCTATCCCTTGGTATCTTCACATTGTTGGAGGGGATGTGGACAAAAGGGAACATACCTGCATATTTGGTGAGAATGCCCCTGCATTAGGCCATTCTGGCTTGAGGTGCAGAACATCATAGCAGAGGCCATACAACATCAGCTACGTGATGACCCTCTTCCAGTATTATTCCATGCTACTCATCTGACAGTTGGTAAATACAAATGATCAGTGATACCCCACCTCCCTAATGCTGGCAAGAGTCTGATACCCCTGCATTGGAAATCCCCTGGAGCCCCCACAGTAAGAGAGTGGATTTTTAGGGTACAGGAAACTGTGGTGTAAGTCTTCTTTTAGATGTAAATTGTGATATGCACATCCTAATTCCTTTTTTTTTTTACAAAGATTTTCATGATACTTCATGGGGGACTAAATGCAATGTTTTCAATGTTCTTTGTGTTGTTTTTCCTCCCAGGCCTGCTCGTCCAACATCAGTGCCTGACCTCACAAATGCGCTTCCTGAAGAAAGGTCAAACATTCCCATAGACACACTCCTAAACCTTGTGGACAGCCTTCTCAGAAGAGTTAAAGCTGTTATAGCTGCAAAGGGTGTGCCAACTCAATATTGAACCCTACGGAATAAGACTGGGATGCCATTAAAGTTCCTGTGCGTGTAAAGGCAGGCGTCCCAATACTTTTGACAATATAGTGAATTCATAAGCAGATTAACTTCAGCGTGTAGTCTCAGCAATTGGTCAGGGTAACATATACAAGGCTGCTGATAAGCAACCCATCCCCCCTGTACCGGGCGCGGGCTACTATCAGTTCCAAAGTGGGGTTTGAGCACCGGTCAAGCAGGGGGGACTGCTGTACTGCCTTATTGCTCCTCTTGCAGTTCCCCTGCAGCGCTGATGGCTTCTGCACATCTCTTTCCGTCTGCATGTGCTGTTGGATGATGCATTCATATATTTGTGTCCCCAACCTCCTGCTGTCAGGGCCCTCCCTGGGGTGCCCCCCCCCCCACCAGCACTGCCGGCTTCCCTCCTCTCCTGCCAGCAACTGCTGCAGGCACACAGGATAATTGGTTCCAGGATGGATTCAAGGGCCAGTAAGAATGTTGTATTTACCGGACCCTTTCTTTTCCTGCATGAACACAGTGAGTGCTTGGTACTGATTGCTCCTGTGTTCATTCATCACTGAAGCATAGTGAACGGTTTCCTATGCTTCAGTTTGTGAATGAGTAGGAAGCTGCTCAGCACAGAGCACTCCCCATTCTGTCTTTATTTATTAACTCAGTACAGTTGTATCTTTTAGATTTAGCAGGAATTGGGCTGTGGTTGTGTCCTCCGCTAATAATGGTTTTAGAGGTTTTTTTTTTTTTATTACATATTTCAGGTAAGATACAAAAAAGATGCACAATAGCAGAACTCAGTCTCCACATGAGACGGCTTAACTAGATGGCGCCCACGCTATAGCCGAATGACGGCTACAGCGTGGACCTAAATTGCTGGGAGGGCGTACATTGATGTCCTCTCGGGAATGAGCGGCCTGCGCGCTCCCTGCGGAGCATGCCTAGCTTGCTCTGTGATCGGCAAAGTCCATGAGATTCTCCTGATCACAGATCGGAGATCGGGGGGATCCTGCCCCCTTACCATGTGATCAGCTGTCAGCCAATGACAGCTGATCATGTAAAGTAAACAGCAGCAGGCGATCAGCTGTTTTTTTCTCCTCACACTGTCAGTGTGAGGATGAAAAAAAAACCCATCACCGGCTGCTGTCAGAGGGACATCGGTCCAGAAGAAGAAAGGATTTTGTGCCCCCAGTGCCACCTACCAGTGCCCACCAGTGCCACCCACTAGTGCCCACCAGTGTCACCTACCAGTGCCCACCAACACCACCTACCAGTGCCATCTGCCAGTGCCCATTAGTGCCACCTACCAGTGCCCACCAGCGCCACCTACCAGTGCCACCTATCAGTGCCAATCAGTGCCCCATCATAAGTGTCACCTACCAGTGCCTATCATTGCCCATCAGTGCCACCTATTAGTGCCCATCAGTGCCCAAGAGTGCCACCTATTAGTGCCCTTCAGCGCCACCTACCAATGCCCTTCAGTGCTGCCCATCAGAGCCCCTTGGTGCCACCCATCAGTGCCACCTATCAGTGCTGCCTTATCAGTGTCGCCTTATCAGTGCCACCTTATCAGTGCCCATGAGTGTCGCCTATCAGTGCCCACCAGTGTAGCCTATCAGTGCCCATCAGTGCAGCCTACCAGTGCCTATCAGGGCCCTTCAATGCCACCTCATCAGCCCACATCAATGAAAGAAAAATTCCCTGTTTGCAAAATTTTATAACAAACTATAAAAACTGTTTTTTGTTTTTTGTTTTTTCAAAATGTTCGATCTTTTTTTTGTTTGTTCAGCAAAAAATAAAAACCCCAGTGGCGATTAAATAAAACCAAAAGAAAGCTCTATTTGTTTGAAAAAAATAATAAAAATATAATTTGGGTACAGTGTTGCATGACCGCGCAATTGTTATTCAAAGTGCAACAGCGCTGAAAGGTGAAAATTGGCCTGGACAGGAGGGGGGTTTAAGTGCCCAGTAGGCAAGTAGGCAAGTAGGCAAGTGGTTAAGTGATAAGTCAATAATCCCAAAGCAAGCCCGGAGCAAATAATAATGAAAAAAAAATAAAATAAAAATAGCGTAGGGCAGACATGACCAGGTGAAGAGGTGAGACCAGTTAGGGAAGGGTTAATTGTTGGATAGTTTAGGTGATGGAAGAGGGGTTTACTAATTGGGGGATTAAGGGTTTATTCCTTGGCGTCCAGTGGAGATTGGCGGATGCAGAAGACAGCTTACCACCCACCCTGTTCTGGTTAATTTTAATTGCTAGGATTAGTTTGAATAAATGGATAGAGTTGAGCGGACACCTGGATGTCCATGTTCGGTGGGTCCAGCCGAACTTGAAAAAAAAGTCCGGGTCCGTGACCCGGACTTTTTCCGAACTTTACCCGGACACCGAACCCCATTGAAGTCAATGGGGACCCGAACTTTCAGGCACTAAAATGGCTCTAAAAAAACCAATGGAAAGTGCTCTGCAAACAAATGTGGATAGGGAAATAACTTAAAACAACAAAAAAAACAGAAAAATAAAAAATTTTCTTCATCTGTGAAGGACGAGGCCCATATGGAGTAGGAGGGAGGTTGAGGTGGCGGTGGATGTGGCGGTGTAGGTGGAAGCGGCGGTGGAGGAGGACGAGGTAGCCAACACTGCTTTTTTTTAGTCATTTTAAATTAGGGTACACCCCAAAACAGTGAGAAAGATCAAAAATATAACAATGGCTGGGTAAGGTCGGTATCCATCTCTATTCTGCACAAGGTACGGACAAGTCCTGTGGGATCCATGCCTGGTTCATTTTAATGAATGTGAGCTTGTCCACATTGGCTCTGGACAGGCGGCTGCGCTTGTCTGTGATAACGCCCCCAGCTGTGCTAAATACACGTTCAGATAATGCACTGGCTGCAGGGCATGCCAGCACCTCCAAGGCGTAAAGGGCAAGCTCAGGCCATGTGCCCAATTTGGAGACCCAGAAGTTGAAGGGGGCAGACCCGTCATTCACTACATGTAGACGTGTGCACACATACTGCTCCACCATGTGTGTGAAATGCTGCCTCCTGCTAAGACGTTCCATATGAGCTGCTGGTGCTGCTGTTTGTTGTGGCGTGCTGAAAAAGCTTTTCCACATTTCGGCCATGCTAACCCTGCCTTCTGAGGTGCTGGCGGTGCCCTGGTTGCGTTGGCGACCTCTTCCTCCTCCTCCTCTGCCTTGGCCTTGTGCTTCCACTGTGGCCCCGCTGTCAGGTGGGAATGCCAGCAGCATCGCGTCTACCAGCGTGCGCTTGTACTCGCGCATCTTGCGATTACGCTCCAGTGAGTGAATTAAGGACGGTACGTTGTCCTTGTAATGGGGATCCAGCAGCGTGGCCACCCAGTAATCAGCACAAGTTAGAATGTGGGCAACTCGGCGGTCATTGTGGAGACACTGCAGCATGTAATCGCTCATATGTGCCAGGCTGCCCAGAGGCAACGAAAGGCTGTCCTCTGTGGGAGGTGTATCATCTGTGTCCTCTGTATCCCCCCAGCCACGCACCAGTGATGGCCATGAGCTGGCCTGGGTGCCAGCCTGCTGTGAACATGGTTCCATCTCCTCCTCCATCTCCTCCTCCTCATCCTCCTCATCCTCCAGAACTGTGCCCCTGCTGGACAATTGTGTACCTGGCGTTTGTGCAGGGTGCAGGAACCCACCCTCGGAGCCACTTGTGAATGACTGCCCTGAAAGCCTTGGAAATGATCCCTCTTCCTCCTCCTCCTCCTCCTGTGCCACATCCTCTTCCATCATCGCCCGAATCGTTTTTTCAAGGAGGCATAGAAGTGGGATAGTTAAGCTGACAACGGCGTCATCGGCACTGGCCATGTTGGTGGAGTACTCAAAACAGTGCAACAAGGCACACAGGTCTCGCATGGAGGCCCAGTTATTGGTGGTGAAGTGGTGCTGTTCCGCAGAGCGACTCACACGTGCGTGCTGCAGCTGAAACTCCAATATGGCCTGCTGCTGCTCGCATAGTCTTTCCAGCATGTGCAAGGTGGAGTTCCACCTTGTGGGCACGTCACATATGAGGCGGTGAGCGGGAAGGCCGAAGTTACGCTGCAGCGCTGACAGGCGAGCAGCAGCAGGGTGAGAACGCTGAAAGTGCGCACAGACGGCCCGCACTTTCTGCAGCAGCTCTGACATATCGGGGTCATTTTTAAGGAACCTCTGCACCACCAAATTCAGCACATGCGCCAGGCAAGGGATGTGCGTCAAACCGGCTAGGCCCAGAGCTGCTATGAGATTTCGCCCGTTATCGCACACCACCAGGCCGGGCTTGAGGCTCGCTGGCAGCAACCACTCATCGGTCTGCTGTTTCATGCTCCTCCACAACTCCTGCGCGGTGTGTGGTTTTTCCCCCAAACAGGCAAGTTTTAAAACTGCCTGCTGTCGTTTACCCCTGGCTGTGCTGAAGTTGGTGGTGAAGGTGTTACGCTGACCGGATGAGGAGGCGGTAGAGGATGCGGAAGCGGAGTAGGAGGAGTTAGGAACAGGAGGCAAACTGAGGCGCCCTGCAGTCCTTGGTGGTGGAAGGACATGTGCCAAATTGCTATCCACCTCAGGCCCAGCCGCCACTGCATTTACCCAGTGTGCCATTAGGGAGATATAAACGCCCCTGACCGTGCTTACTGGTCCACGTATTGGTAGTTAGGTGGACCTTGCCGCAGATGGCGTTGCGCAGTGCACACCTGATTTTTTCCCCCACTTGGTTGTGCAGGGAAGGGATGGCTTGCCTGGAAAAGTAGTGGCAGATGGGCACGACGTACTGTGGGACAGCCACCAACATAAGGCTTTTAAAACTGTGCGTCTCCACCAGACGGAATGACAGCATTTCAAAGGCCAAGAATTTTGAAATGCTGGCATTCAGGGACAGGGATCACGGGTGGGTAGGGGGTACTTCCTCTTCCTCTGAAGTGTTTGGGAGATGGAAACCTGAACGCTTCCACGGGACATTGTGGAGATGGTTGGTGACCCAGGTGGTGGTGTTGCTGACAGATCCTCTGTTTGCGGGGTGGCAGGTGCCGGTATCACTACAGAGGTGGATGAAGAGGCCAAGACTGCAGCAGAAGAGGAAGCAGGAGGAGCCAGAGACCTTTCTTGGTTTTTAAGGTGTCTACTCCACTGCAGCTCGTGCTTTGCTCTTAGATGCCTGATCATGCAGGTTGTGCTCAGGTTGAGAAGGTTTATGCCTCGCTTCAGGCTCTGATTGCACAGCGTGCAAACCACTCGTGTCCTGTCATCAACACATTGTCTGAAGAACTTCCACACTAGAGAACTCCTTTGACCTGGCTTTGGTGCGCTTGGCCCCTTGCTGCATTGGGCAGTAGCAGGCGTAGTGTCTAGGGCACGGCCGCTCTGCTTCTGCACCCTGCTCCCTCTTCTGCTGTGCTGGTGGCTCTGTGCGACCACCGCCTCTTCCTCCAAACTACTCAGGTCACCTGCATGACCTTCATTCCATGTGGGGTCGAGGACCTCATCGTCCTCCACATCATCTTCCACCCAGTCTTCACCCCTGCCCTCCTTGTCGGTCTCCACAATTCTGAGTGCCGCAGCAGTTGGCACCTGCGTTTCATCATCATCGGAGACGTGCTGCAATGGTCCTTCCATGTACTCATCTTGAGAAATAAGTGGTTGGGCATCGCTGCACTCAATCTCTTCCACTTCTGGGGCAGGGCTAGGTGGATGGCCCTGGGAAACCCTGCTGACAGAGTCATCAAAAAGAAGAAGAGACTGCTGCATGACTTGGGGCTCAGACTGCTTGCCTGATTTGCAAGGGGGTGAGGTAAAAGACGGTTGGACATCGGCTGCAGGTGCCAACTCTGACCTTTCTGCAGTAGACTGGGTGGGAGACAATGTGAAGGAACTGGAGGCACTGTCAGCAACCCAATCTACTATCGCCTGTACTTGTTCTTGCCTCAACACTTGTAGAGGCGCATGATGCCCTACCAAATACTGCTGCAGGTTCTGTCGCCTACTCACACTTGAGGAAGGTGTTTCACTTGTGCGTGTAGCTGGCACAGATCGACCACGTCCTCTCCTTGCAACAGGAGCTCTACCACCAGCACCACGACCCAGGCCACGGCCCCTATTTGACGTTCTCATATTTCTGTAATTTATGATCTTGCCCTAGAAGAGTGTTTATTGAATAGCGGAACAAAACAACAACAGTATCCTACGGGTGTATCTCACAGTCAAATATGCAAACTATGCCGCAATTTAATTTTTTTTACCCCAAAAGAGTGTTTATTAAATAGCGGAATAGAAAAACAGTATACAAATACAACGGGTGTATCTCACAGTCAAATATGTAAAGTATGCCGCAATTTAAATTTTTTCACCCCAAAAGGGTGTATATTGAATAGCGGAATAGAAAAAAGTATATAAAACGGTGCATCTCACACGTACAAACACAGACTAGGCCCCGATTACAATTTTTTGTACCCTAAAGGGAGGATGAGGATGAGGAAGAGGAGTAGGAGGACTTCGGAACAGGAGGCAAACTGAAGCACCCTGCAATCTTTGGCGGTGGAAGGAGATGCGCCAAACAAATTTAAAAGGTGTATCTCACACGTACCGATACAGACTATGCCGCAATTTAAATTTTTTCACCCCAAAAGGGTGTATATTGAATAGCGGAATAGAAAAAAGTATATAAAAAGGTGTATCTCACACGTACAAACACAGACTATGCCGCAATTTAATTTTTTTCACCCCAAAAGGGTGTATATTGAATAGCGGAATACAAAAAAGTATATAAAATTGGTGATTTTTCAATAGCACATGTGAACACAGCAGTGTCTTGTGTCTTATGTTTTATGTCACGGTCAGCAGCAGGCTAGGAAGGGAAAAAAAAAAAAATTCCCCTTTAAATTTGTAATTTTTTTTTTTTGAATACAAACGTTTTATTGAGCTTTGTAAACACAAAAAAGCCAACAAGCAACAAAATCAAAGTATGACATATCTGAGCTGTGCAAATACATGTTACTCCAAACAAGTGTCTTACATATCACGTAGTAATAAAAGGGGAGAAGAAAATATATCATATGACATATAATGATATGTAAAGTGGCGGTGTAGTATGCTTTATAAGCGGTGATGTAGACATGCATTCGTAGAGAACATAGGAAACGGAATGACAAACTAAAGTCACCTCCAGAGTCCAACTATACCGATTTCCATGTATGCATACTTAGGGAAAATGAACAAAAATAACATTAACAAAATGTTCCTGACATATAGAATCAAAAAAAAGAAAACATTGGTAGGGGGTATGACCCCCACGTAGACCACTGGGCGCTGATTTAAGGAAATCCTATAAGGTCTGAAATACATCAGACCGTGGACCAGTTCTCCCATTTTTTATGGAATATATACATAGTGTCATATAAGGTGTGGTGAACCCTCTCCATACTTCTAATCGCCTCCATTCTTGACAATACCTGAGTCCAAGGGACCGTCTCCGACCGCCAGTTAAGGGCCACAGCCCACAGCACCGAGCAACATAGCGTATGCGCCAATCTTTGAGTTGGTGCCGGGGCACTAGGAATTTTAGCAAACAAAAGTCCCATCTGAGGGGTAATGGATATTCTACAGTTCAACATTTGAGAGACTACTTCTGATGCTCTATTCCACACAGCCGTCAATCTACCGCACTCCCAAAAGGTGTGAAGTATGGTGCCTGTGGCTCCACAGCCTCGAAAGCAACGGTCGGAGACTCCCTGGTAAAATCTATGAACCCTGTCTGGAGTAAAATACCACCTAGTGTGGAGCTTCACTACTGTGTCCTTTACTGACATGGATTTAGTACATTTATGCATATTTTGTAACATGGAGGACCATGATTCAACTGAAAACTCCACCCCAAGATCAGCCTCCCACGCCAGCATGGCCCGAGATTTGTCTGGGAGGTGAAGTCCATTAAGGTAACAGTATAATCTCGAGACCACTCCTCTATCTCTAGATGAGGTACGGCTGATAAGTTCAAATAAAGAGGATTCAAGGTTGCCCGTCAAAGGGCCCTGGGAGCCATAAAAGTCTCTAATTAGAAGGAATCTATGGGATTCAGAATCTGGGATTTGATAATTGTTTCTAAGGCCTTCAAAGGAATAGAAGGAGTTGTCTCGGAACAGGGCGTGGAGGGCGACCAAGGAGTGCTGCACCCACCAGCTATAGTCATCCGGAGACGCGAATGCTGGTGTAAAACTTTTATTACCCATAAAGGACATCAATGGAGGTCTAGAGGAGCGCAGCTGGTACCTGTCATGACAGGTAGACCAAAGTTTTAGGGTATGCCACACTATGCTATTAAGCTGCTTGACATCCCGAGGATGTGACATGGAGGACCAAAGCAGGCCCTGAAGGTTGAAGGGGCGAACAGATTCATTTTCGAACCTTAGCCAAGGAGGCTGTGGGGCACCTGCATGCCATTGTGCGGTTTGGGCCAATCTAGCCGCTAGGTAATAGTGCCACAGGCTAGGGACCCCCAGCCCTCCCTGAGAGAGAGGTCTAAAAACTGTGGGCTTCCCACACCTGGGCCTCTTACCTTTCCATATGAACCTGCTCACTTCCCTTTGTACGTCCTCCACGTCCCCTCTCCGGAGCGCTATTGGCAGGGCACGGAAGAGATATAGCAATTTAGGTAATATAGACATTTTAACTGCTACTATCCTGCCCATAAATGGGATCGGGAAAGAATGCCAGAGGGACAACCACTGCCTCACTTTAGTGAAAGCTTGAGGGTAGTTATTGCTATAAATGGCTGATAGGGATGGAGCCAGTCTCACTCCAAGATACTGTAAGGATTGTTTTGAGACTGGGAAACCAAATCTGGCAGTTACAGTATCTATCATTTCTTGAGGTATGTTTACTGATAGGGCTGAACACTTAGAGAGGTTAACGCTTAATCCTGAAATTCCCTCAAATTCCCCCAATACCTGTACCAGTCTAGGGAGGGAGCCCAGAGGGTCCGGGAGGAAGACCAGTACATCGTCCGCGTACAAACTAATCTTATGTTCCTCTAGGCCCTTCTTATATCCCCTTATTGCTGTATCCTCACAGATAGCTCTGGCCAGGGGTTCCATGGCCAGTGCAAAGATTAGTGGTGATAGGGGGCACCCCTGCCTGGTACCCCTACCCAGCGTGAAAAGGTCCGAGGAGCAGCTTTATTTTAGTCTGGGGATCCCTGTATAATGCCTTAAAGCCATGCACAAAAGCCCCCCGAAAACCAAATTTCGCCAGGATGACGTCTAAATATGGCCAAAGCACACTATCAAATGCCTTGTTGATATCAAGTCCCAATATCAAGGCCTTACGGTGAAATAGATCTGCATCCTGAATGATATTAGAGGCTAGTCGGATATTATCCGTTATTTGTCTGGATGGAATAAAACCAGTCTGTTCTGGAGCAATCAGAGATGAAATAATGGGGGCTAAGCGAGCTGCCAACAGTCTTCCAAAAATCTTGAGATCATTATTAAGGACAGAGATCGGTCTGTAATTTTGGGGGAAAGAGTGATCCTTATTGGGTTTAGGAATTAAAGTCATGTTGGCATGCAGCATATCCGGGGGAAGAGAGTTGCCTTGTAGAATAAAATTAAAAACCTGTGCCAATTTAGGGGATAAAAAATCTACAAATTTCTTATAATATGTGGACGTAAAGCCATCAGGGCCTGGGGCTTTAGAAGTTTTAAGGGACTTGATCACAGTCGCAACTTCTGCTTCTGTACATGGGGCATTCAAACTATCAAGCTGCTCCTCAGTTAGGACAGGTAACTTCAGGCTGTTTAACCATGAGTAAGATATATTTGGGTTGTTGATCTCTGGGGGAGAAAGCAACTTCTTATAAAATCGTGAGAATACATCAAGTACTTCCTTAGGATGTGAGACCAAGTTGTCTCCCTCATCCCTTACCTTATATACATGTGCCGGTTGGAGAGACTGGTGGAGCTTCCTGGTGAACATGGCCGAGGCAGTATTACTGTGCAGAAGGAACCTAGCTTTTGCCCACTTAAGAGATTTTTCCGTGGCCGAAGACAATATAGAGTCTAGAGCAGCTCTCTTCTGTGAAATTTGGTGTAGTACATCTGGTGAGTGATTTTGGCCATGCGTATGATATAATTTATGCAGGTCAGATGCCAGTGAGCGGATATCTGCCAGTCGTTTACGTTTGGCCTGAGTAGCTAGCTCTATTAACTTACCCCTCATCACTGCCTTATGGGCAGCCCAGAGCATAGGGGGTGACACCTCACCATTATCATTAAGGGCAAAGTACTCACGCAGATGGTCAGTTACTGTGGTGAATGTCTCTAAATTAGAGAAGATAGAGTCGTTCATCCTCCAGTTCGATGCAGAATACGGAAGGCCAACATGATCCGTATTAAAGGATACTACATGATGGTCAGACCATGGGCATACATGAATATCCGCCGATGTGGAATTTGCCAACAAGACTGGTGTACTAAATATATAGTCCAACCTAGCATAACTATCATGCGGGTGCGAGTAATGGGTATATTCCCTCACACCCACATTCAATGCCCTCCATGTATCTAATAATTGACAGTTGGTTAATGACTTATGTAAAGTACGTGGAAAGGCGTTGGCCGTGCTCACCGATCGGCTCTTGTCAAGCATAGAATGTGCCACCAGATTGAAATCGCCTCCAACCAGGACATGTGCAGAGGAATATCGTTCCAGGATCTGAAAAAAATGTTGAAAAAAAGAACCCTGTGAGACATTCGGGGCATAAAGGTTAGCAATTGTAATTGATTTACCCTGAATAGTACCTTGTACTATAATGAACCTGCTATCCGGGTCTCTATATATCTTTTGCACATCAAAAAACAGATGACCACGTACCAGGATCATAACACCCCTCGTCTTTGATGTATATGTGGTGAAATAGACTTGTTTATATGCCTTATCGAAAAATTTGGGGTGGTTTTGGGCAGCAAAATGAGTCTCTTGTAGCATAATAATATCTGCGCCTAAATGCTTATAAAAGCGGAATGCTTTACGTCTCTTTTGAGGGGTATTAAAACCCCTCACATTATGTGAGATTACCCGTAGCCCCATATCTGGGTATATAAAGGGAGACTATAACCCACTTGTCCACAAGGCACCAACATATCCAGTGAGTCAGAGTAAGGCACTTGGTAATTCTTATAAGTAAGGCGTGTATTAATCAGGAGTCTCGGTGGCTAAATTTGTAATTTTTAAATAGCAGATTAAAACAGCACTGTATAGCTGAATGCTGCACACAACAGACTGATAAAAATATATTTTTTTCTCCCTCCTCCTCCTCCTGTGGGCTCAAGTGAGGGCAAAAAGATCGTTCACTGCACCACCCCCCACACAGCAAAATAGATGTAGATCGCTAACGGACGATTGTTCTGTCCTGTGTCTCCTAATCTCTCCCTGCCTACTCTCTCCAGCCTGTCCCTAAAATGCTTTTCTATCTTTCCCTGCCTACACATTCCGACCTGTCCCTACATTCTTTTCAGTCACAATGTTTTTTTTTCCTGTCTCTGTCCCTAATCAGCAGCAGCCAGCACCGTTGTGTGTGCTCTCTCCCTACACTAGAACAGACTGACGCGCACCGCGCTGTGTCTCTTGCTTATAAAGACCTAGGTCACATGCTTCAGCTGGCCAATCACAGCCATGCCATTAGTAGGCATGGCTGTGATGGCTTCTATGGCACACCAGTTAAACGCTTGTTGATTGGCTGTTGAAACCGCGCCATTAAAACCGCGCCATTACATACAAAACAGGAAATAAAATTACCGAACACGGATTTTAAACCCGAATATACAGTAAAGTTTTCGGGTCCGTGTCCGGGTAACAAAAATCCAATTATCCGGTACCCGAATAATACAGTCCGTGTTCGCTCAACCCAATAAATGGATGTCATGGTAGCTGGGCGTTTTTGTTGGTGGTGGTGTTGGTTTGTTTACTGGTGGGCATAAGTAAGGATAAGTGAATGGTTCAGGACCCATTGGTGCAGGGGTGCACAACTGAGACCCAGCCACATGCTCCAGGGGGCCTGTGTGGCCCCCTGTACACCTGGATAGGAGGGGCAGTGTGCATAACTGAGGCTGTAGAGAAGGAGATTGTGGGCTGTGTCCGCAATCATCTTTCTCTGTCTCAAAGGTGAAATATCAGAGATCTGTTTAGACGCCTGATATCTCACCAAAGCTTCCCAACAAGGCTCCTAAAAAGAAATTGTGAAAAATAAAATTGTAAAAAAAAATAAAAAATTATAAATAAAATAAAATGGTAAAAAAATAAATACATAAAATAACAAAAACAGAAAACTACTGACACCAGTGGCAGAAAAGGGTTGAAAGGTCGCACTTGTGACCACTGGGTCCTGGCGTTCAGCCTCCATGAGGGGGCCCTAGCCGGGAGTCAGGGGGTCCTTTATGCTTTCTTGCACCAGGCCTTGAAGATTCTAGTTACGCCTCTACATTGGTGGTATGAGGGCCCTCTGGTGCATTCCAGTTAATGAAAGTTTGATTGGAATATGAAAATGGTTGCATTGCGGATAGTGTGTTGTCTCTGAGCCGGTGTGTTGTGGCTGGAGGCCTATTATGGTAAAAAGGTCCCACATTGTATAATGGAACATAGTTTTGGGGTGCCTTCAAAGACCAATAGGCTTAGCAACTGATCTATTCTTCCGGACCGCCCACCGTGTATTTTTGTTGGTATTTTGACATTAAATATCGGTGTTATGGCAGCAGATAGCTGCCATGGACCTGGTATTTTTATACACAGCCGGCGGTCCTCTTTCACACAAAAGTAGTCCCAGCGGCGGATTCGCTGTGTGATTACTTCTATGGGTGGCAGGAGTGTTGCCCCCCCCCCCCCCGAAGCTTCCTCGCCTTTTTGCCGCTTAACCGGAGCCGTTGGTAGCAGAGAAAACGATCAGGTCCATTCCAGTCCCAGGCAGGAAGTCCAGTGAGGGCAAGATGGCCCCCACTCAGCTCTATGGCCTTGGAGGACCGGAGCGACGTTGTACATCACTTCCGCTCAATAGCCTTAATACATTTATGGCTCAATATTGTCTAGAGCCGGCCTCTTTATCTTCTGTTAATTTTTGGGTTACAAATCCTGTCGGTTGACAGTGTCAATTAAACCCTTTTCTTTGGTTCTGCAATTGCCCTCCCGAATGCGTATGGCTAGTTATTTCCCATACGTATGCTATCATGGAGTCTGTCAGGAAAATGGAAAATTGCTATCAGATACTTACCGTAATTTTCCTTTCCTGATGGACTCCATGGTAGCAGGAGTTCCCACCCAGAGTCATGACTAGGCTATTTACGGAACGCGGCCTCTGGCTCAGAGCAAAGATTTATGGGAAAGGGGTCCTATAGGGGAGGAGTGGAGGCAGGGTTAACCCAACGTATGCTGCCATGGAGTCCATCAAGAAAGGAAAATTTATGGTAAGTATCTGATAGACAATTTTCATTTTTTTATACATTCTGCTTATTAACATTACCCCAAAAAATATTTAAAAATCTAAATTTTTTATCCTTTTAGATCAATTTGTATTCTGCTACATATTTTTAGTAAAAAAATCGCAATAAGCGTAATTTGATTGGTTTGCGCAAAAGTTATTGTGTTTACAAACCAGGGGAAAGATTTATTTCATTTTTAATTATTTTTTTTTTTTTTTACTAGAAATGGCAGCGAGCTGCAATCTTTAGCGGGACTGAAACATTGCGGCGGACAGATCGGACCTCTAACTGACATTTTTGGGGGGGACCAGTGACATTACTATAGTAATCAGTGATAAAAATATGCACAGTTACTGTACTAATGACACTTGCAGGGACGGGGTTAACCTAGGGATTATCAAAGGGTTAATTGTGAGCCTAGGGGAGTGTTTTCTAACTGTGGGAGAAGGAACTTGTGAAATGATCATAGAGACCTGTGATCCTATATAGAAGGATCAAAGGCGCTCTGTGATCATTTCAGAGAGAAGAACAGTCAGTTGTGTTTACAACAGCTGACCGTCCTTCTCTCTCTCAGTGGGGAGCGATCCCGGGTGCAATCGTGGCCGCCAGTCCCGTAGATCGGCACCCCCGCTGCCTAGCGGTGGTGGAAGTCGGCCACCGGCGGGGGACGCTCGCCCCCAGTACCACTTTTATGACCTGGCTTCGTGCAACCAAGCCAGCCCGTCGCAGTAAAACTGCGGTGGCCGGTTGGCAAGTGGTTAAGGAATGTTTTTCTCCTTTATGTTAATTTAAGTTTAATTGATAATAAAAGACTGCTATGGCCATTTTCTCTCCATTCCTTGTGTGGTCTCCTTTAATGGGGTAGTTCGGGTGAAGTGGTTGGGGTGAGTGAGTATGGCCTTTCAGCCATTGGTTAAGGTGGGGGACATCTGTTCTACACTTGTCATGTCAATCAGTTGTTGCAAAATGAAAACAGAAAAAACAGTTGTGACTTATGATGAACAAAACCTCAGATTTAGCATTTGGATGAATGTTGGCCATAATAATATAGCCACCGAACCAAGAATTTATCTCCAGATTTTAGCGTATTTTAGCGAAAATATAATCTGATATTTTCAAACGGTTGCGGGCTCTGTCGGTTAGGCTGTATGGGGGGCCCATGATTTCTAACAGCAGTACTGAACACATATAAGTATTTATCACCTCTCAGAGATTACAGTACATACCTTATGAATGCCCTAATTTGCTTTTCTTTGTTCACGCAACCTCCAGGTTCAGCATTTGCTTTCTAGACTGAGATGCTGGATCAGAGATGAAACAATTTCAGAAAATCCTGGTGCCTGTGTAGTTCTTGGCTATGTTCACAAGTGGTCTGGCACAGATCTGCCCCTCCTGCAGCATGTCACCTACATCATCTCAGTCTAGGCAAAATCAATTGCCTAGAGGTCAAGGATTGCATTTTAATGACCCCTTTTTTAAAAGAATATCCTGTTCCTGTGTATTGTGACACGTCAGGAATGTATTCATGCAGACATGTAAAGTTACTGGAAGGTCTACTTTAGATATATGAGTCTATCAGAGTCCACCACGCATTATCTTCATGATTTGTTCTCTGTATTCCTTTGAAAGTCTGGCCTTCTTCTGTCCCTTGAGGATTCAGTATGAACACTAATGGGCCAAAGTCAGACTCTTGACTGTGTGCATTCTCTGTCCTTGTCTAAACAAGTGATGTGATTTCTTCTGTAAAACATACCAGATTACAATGTTAGTGTTATTGCAGTGCTACGTCATGGATATTCAGACAGAAACATTTCGCTTCAGTGAAATAAGACGCCAAAAACGCTCAGCTAGCTTAATTGCTGTCCACTCATGAGACACATCAAGACAGCTTGTTGTCCGCTTGTGTCATTTCCTAGATGAGGCCACAATAAGAAAGTCATTGTACAAGAATAGAAAAGTTTTAATTGCCTTCAAAATATGAAGACTTTGTAATGTGTTCGTGGTATGACACGTGCTGTATATCAGAGAATATATACAGTGACTCCTCCGTGGTGTGCAGGAGAGGAATCTGGCACAATCTGGCAAGGATATTTTCACTGTTCAGGTGCTTTATTTTACACAGCAGTGGATGCAGAAACTTTGACCATACAGAGCAAGTCCTGGCTGTCATTTTGACATCCTGGAATTGCAGGGGGATCAGAAGTGAAATGGGGAGGAACAAACTAGGTGTACATACTTTGATGAAGCAAAGACCAGACCTATCTAACAAAGGCCACAGGGCTTTTAATCTGCCACTGAAAATGTCTGTGTTATGGTGGGGAGTTACACTGGCTCAACCGAGGTGCAGAGGAATCTAAGTGGCAATTGGTCTTCACCAGAGCCCCTGATGGTGGAAATCGGCCAAAAGCCCTAACAGCCCCTAGTTTACTTTGCTGCAAACTGACACCAGTTTACAGCCTTCAGGATTGTCTCACCAAGCAGAGTGCCTGAACTGAAGAGGCTACAGTGTGGAACTGTTTACAGAGCAGCAGACAAGAGAGTAGTCAGGTCCAGGCAGGAGTTGAGGCAGACAGCAGGGGAGGGAGTAGTCATGTTAGAGCAGAAGTTTAGGCAGGCAGCAGACAAGAGAGTAGTCAGGTCCAGGCAGGAGTTGAGGCAGGCAGCAGACAAGAGAGTAGTCAGGTCCAGGCAGGAGTTGAGGCAGGCAGCAGACAAGAGAGTAGTCAGGTCCAGGCAGGAGTTGAGGCAGGCAGTAGACAAGAGAGTAGTCAGGTCCAGGCAGGAGTTGAGGCAGGCAGTAGACAAGAGAGTAGTCAGGTCCAGGCAGGAGTTGAGGCAGGCAGCAGGTGAGGGAGTAGTCAGGTTCGAGCAGAAGTTTAGGCAGGCAGCAGACAAGAGAGTAGTCAGGTCCGGGCAGGAGTTGAGGCAGGCAGCAGGTGAGGGAGTAGTCGGGTTCGAGCAGAAGTTTAGGCAGGCAGCAGATAAAGAGAGTAGTCAGGTCCAGGCAGGGGTTGACACAGGCAGCAGGTTAGAAAGTAGTGAAATTTGAGCAGAGGTCTAGGGAGGCAGCAAACAAGAGAGCAGTCACATCCGAGCATAAGTCTAGGCAAGCAGCAAGCGAGTAGTCATGTCCAAGTAGAGGTCTTGGCTAGCAGCAAGCAAGATAGAAGTCATGTCCGAGCAGAGGTCTAAGCAAGCAGCAAGCGAGTAGTCATGTCCAAGTAGAGGTCTTGGCTAGCAGCAAGCAAGAGAGAAGTCATGTCCGAGCAGAGGTCTAAGCAAGCAGCAAGCGAGTAGTCATGTCCAAGTAGAGGTTTTGGCGAGCAGCAAGCAAGAGAGAAGTCATGTCCGAGCAGAGGTCTAGGCAAGCAGCAAGCAAGAAATTTTTCAGGCCTGAGCAGAGGTCTAGGCAGACAGCAAGCAAAATAGTAGTCAGATCCAAACAGGGGTTAAGGCAGGCAGCAAGCAAGAGAGTAGTCAGATCTGAGCAGAGATCTAAGCAGGCAGCAAGCAAGAGAATGCCAGTTTAGGCTGGGTCAGCAACAAAAAAAACAACTGCTAGACAAGTATTATTGCTCTTTAGCTCTCAGATATCTGGCAATAAGACACAGCACTGGCCACTTCAATGGTTGGTGCTTAAATACTTTTCCTGGTTAGAGGGCATTCACAGAGTAATTTCAGGGAGTTCTGGAAAACCTGGCAAAGTCCTGGCAAGCATTTTAATTGTAGGAGTTCTGCAAGTACTGGCAGAGATTCTGAGAGTGCCTTAAAGTATATGTAAACCCTCACCTTGTAAAACAACCCATTCAGTTTAAAATATAAATGAAAGGCAAAACATTTGTGTATAGATATACAAACACATTTTTTAAACCTTTTATAAGTGATCACATTCCCTCTGTTCTTAGCCGCATAAGAGCTGGGGAAAAGAAACAGCAGCACACAAATCTTCCCAGTGAATGGCTGTGCAGGGGGTGTGTATCAGGTAGAGTCTGATCATTGGAGTTCTCAGCACAGCTAGAGAACTGACCATGCTTGGTATGCTCTCCTGCTTAGTGTGGTCAGTTTTTAATAAGAAAGCAGAGGGACTGGCAGGAACACCTGGGATTTCACACAAAAGAAGCAATACAAAGAGAACAGGATGCTTTTTTTTATACAAGTACATGGTAGAACAGGCACAAATGAGGAATATGAAATATTGGGTTTACATATTCTTCAACAGACTGTATAGCCAAAAACGTATTTTCTAATTTTAAGTAGGGTTTGAGAAGGATTAAAACCCTTTTTAGCTGGCTATGCCTGTCCTGGAAATGCAACAGGGAATGAGAGGAATGCTCTCCAAAGTGAGGTTAACTTCCTTCTTAGACAGTTGTCACAGGTGCACCCGTTGGAAGATTACTCCTCACTTCTTGCTCTCGTGACAACTATAACATTTTGTATTTCCCAACAATGGTCATCTGGACAAAAAGGAGTGAATCTCCCCAGCAAAGACAGAAAAGGGCAGGTAAAAACGGACAAGAATTCTAACCCTTCCTTAATGCATTCAAAACTAGAAAAAAAAAAAAAAAAAAAAACCTTCAGTATCCTTTAATAAATAAACTATTGATATCCTATTAGATAAACTAACAAATTATGTCTGTTCTTTGAACGGCGTGCCAATGCAGTGATTCATATTGGAAGGAGAGGAGTCTACTCGCATCTGACCAAGGGTGCATTTGACAGAATGGGGCTTGGATAGGATTGAGGGGTCCATAGGACAGTAGAGGAATGCGACACTTTACAAGAAGTAGGAAGGGGTGTGTAGCACTGCCCCCTAGAGGACTGCTGAAGAATGACACTTTTGGATTCCCCTGGGTTACCTGTAGCAACTGCTTGCAGAAATCCTAATACTTTAAGTTCTTGGCTCAGTCAATGATCGGTCTAGGGGTAGATGTTTTTGTTGTTTTATTTATATTGGGATAGGAGAAGGGATGAGTGGGATACTCCAACTGTTAACTATTCACATTTCAGAGGACTTCTATCTTGAAAATGCGGCAAGGCCACTACTTCATCCTGCTACTTGTATGAAGCTGAGGTAAATGTTCCTATTTGTGTTTCTCTTCAGGGTACTCCCCCTGTACCCCCTTTCTCTGTACTAGCCGACACCCATCCACTGACTGCACTACCCAGAGTGGCCCCCTTCCTGGGCAGACCCCTGGGCGAAATCCTCTGTACTCACGATACTGTTTTCCCAGAGTCTCACAGTGTCTCAACTCCTCAGTCAGTGCTCCTGGACCTCTGGGTTCAGCTCCACACTATAGGTACACCAGGCAGACTGCCTGTGACCATCACCAACTGCTGCAGAAGAGGAGGCAGCCGCCACCCTCCTTCTGGGACTCTGCTTCCCGCCAAAGACCTCTACCTCATGTGCCCGTGGCTTTTTATACCCTGCCCCATAATGCACCGAGACCAATCTTCTGTGCCAGTCCCTGGGGCAGTACCAAAGGCCTGTGTGTCATTGGTTAGGTTTCCTTCCAGTATCCTATGTGCCTCGCCATTGGATCAGCTGGGGACACTCCCTAAGACCAGATGAATCACACACTGAGTGAGCACACTGAGCAGACCTGACTCATAGATCCTGCTCCCTGTTAAGCAGAGAACGATATAGATTTTGCCTGCTGCTCCTCTGATAGGTCGACAGAGCCAAACCTATACTCTCTACCTAGCACTGGACTAGGAGGGTGCTACAGGTGCATGTTCCTTTATCTTTTAAAATGGAAGCGTAAGGTGGGTGTTCATCAGGAAGCTTTAACCGGTTGCCGACCGCAGCAAGTACATATACTGCGGCGGTCACCCCCGGCCAGGCAAAGTGACGTATGGGTACGTCACTCGCCTGTCACTTGCTTGTGAGCCAATAGCGGGCGAGCGCGCGCCCGCGGAGGCACGCGCCCGCCCCGGCTCGTTCCCTGGGAAGTCCGTGCGTGTGACCGGCGGCCCGATGTCCGCCGGTCACTCGCGATCGTCCGCCGTGAAGGGAGAAATGTAAACAAGCCGCCTGTCATTCTCCCCTGTGTAGAAATAGTGATCATACGGTTCTACTATGTAGGACCGTTGATTACTGTTCCTACACCAGTAGCCATGTCCAATCAACGTTAGAAGCACACCCCTAGGGACACACTTAACCCCTCCTTCCCCAATAAAGTTAACCCCTTCCCTGCCAATGTAATTTTGCAGTAACAGTGCATATATATAGCACTGATTACTGTAGTAATGTCACTGGTAACCCCAAAAGTGTCAAAAATGTCAGTCAAGGGTCCGATCTGTCCGCCGCAATGTCGTAGTACCGCAAAAAAAAAAAAAAATCGCAGATCGCCGCCATTACGCGTTTAAAAAAAAACACCAAAAATTACAAAAATCTTTCCCTTAGTTAGTAAACGCAATAACTTTTGCGCAAACCAATCAAAATATGCATTTTGCGATTTTTTTTTTACCAAACATATATAGCATAAAACAAATTGGCCTAAAATGTTAAAAAATTTTGATTTTTACATTTTTTTTGGGGAATTTCATATAAAAAAATTTGAAAAATATTGTTATTTTTGCAAAATTGATGCTATTTTTTTGTTTATTGCGCAAAAAGTAAAAATTGCACAGGTGATCAAATACCACCAAAAGAAAGCTCTGGTTGTGCGGAAAAAAAGGATGTCAAATTCGTTTAGGTACAGCGTTGCACGACCACGCAATTGACCGTTAAAGTCACGCAGTGCCGAATCGCAAAAAAAACCCTGGTCAGAATGGGGGCAAAATCTTCCAGGGCTTAAGTGGTTAAAGTGACTATGTCCCTATATAAAACATACTCAGCAAATACATACAAGCAAAATAAGACAGTAAATAAATACCATACCCACTGTCCCTGCCACCAAACTACGATCCAATGCTGTGAAATCACCCCCTGAAGTCCACTGGGAAATTACCCTTTCTGGCTGTGTAATAGACATTACCATTCAAAATGTTGTTTGTGTATATATGCGCGTAGGCGCGTAAGGCCTCATTTACATGGCCATAACACAGCTTTTTACTGACCTTTTGGCTCGGTTCACATATATGCGATGCGGGAAGGCTGCGAATTCGCAGCCTGTTCCCGCATCGCACACGCACCCCCGGCAGTTCACACTGCCGTATGCGATACTCTGGGGGTGTCAATGTAATCTTAACGACACCCCCAGTTTGATCCCATATCGCAGTGCGATCGTGCAGCTCGCACAGGATCGGATCGCACAAGTGTGAACCGCTGTGCGATCCGATTCTGATGCGGCTAGAAAAAAGGGTCCTGTGCGTGTTTGGTGCGGTTGCGGTGCGAACTTAGCCATACAAACTGTATGGCTAAACTCGCACCGCACAGCCGATCGCATGTAATGTCGGAGCAGTGCGCTCCGATATTACATGCGAACCCCGCACACGCACAAGTGTGAACCGGGGCTTAAGGCAAGGAACAAAAGTTCCCGCATTATGTTCAGTAAATAGATCTTTTTTTAAATGAGTAAAAATAGTCCTGTTCTTTGTTTCAATGGATATGTTTATATACATTTCCTCAAACACAGGTTTTTAGATTTTGTGTTGCAGATCTGAAGACTGCATTTTTACGCACCTGTGTGAAGGCCTCTATTGGAAAAAATTCTGTGTTCAGATTCATAAAGAATTGTAAATGTTTATTTTATGGCCATGTGAACGAGGCCTAAAAATAGTGGCCAACAATCCAGATTTTAAGTTTTCTTTTTTTTTTTAATTTACTGATCTATACACAGCAAAAGTTTATGTGCCTGCATGTGCAGGCCCATTAAAAGCAATGAGCTGCATTTATATCAGTAAAAAAAAAACAAAAATACCTAAATGCCTAAAAACTTTTTTTTTTTTTTTTTTAGGTGTCAGTGTGCAAAAGACCAAAGGTGATATAGAGTTACTACATTTTTATAAATTAGTATTAAAGGACTGGCATGACAAAAATATTGCATTCTGTTAACCATATGCAATTTATTTATGTAATTATATTATTTAATATATGCATTTCTTTTTGTTTGGCTCCAGCTTTGCTGGACAGTTTATTCTGTGTATTAATGTGAAGAAAAATATAAGAAACAGCATGCAATTAACAAACATAGAATTTATTATACGAAACCCCTACGTTACAGGTATTACCAGCACTTTTCAACAGTTATCAACATACAATTATTTTCATGATTCTTTTCCTTTAAGAGGAAGCTTTGTGTTATGTTGGGGTGTATTAAAGTAATGCACAAAAATGGACCTAAAATCTGACCTGCACTATTTATTAAGATGTATCACACCACAATACATGGCAGAGGGGTTTTGTGCATTGTTGTGTACTACAGCACCATTATTCATTTAGGTAAATTGGGGTGTCATTTAAAATAAATATCACTGCCAAACAGTTTTATTTGAACATTTCTTTATTTAACCTTATACATTTTTAACCTTTTTTTTCTAAAATAATGTTTACTATATGTATACAATCTTTGTTTTACAAAGGAACATTTTTTACATGACAAAGGATGCACAGAGGCAAAATGGATTATCCAAGAGACAGGACTTCTGTAGCAGCAAATTTCATGGCTGGTATTGTCTGATTAGAACATGGACTGAGCAGTCTGATAAGAGATGAGTCGTCTATTTCTGTGTTTAAACTGCAGCTTTAGGCGTAACTCCACTTTTGTTGAGAAAAGAACATTCCCCTCTGGGTGATCTCTGCACATTGCAAGGATTTTAACAAACTTTGTTGCAGATTCCTACCTTTTGTTATTCTGAAGAAATCACTGTTTGTTCCTCTGTGCCTCTGTGCCTCTGTGCTGAGTGGGTATAATAGGAGCGGTTTCATAATTATCTATCAGCTGTGCAGCTGCAAAGCACTAATGAGGAAAGCTGCTGGGCCTGCATCCCTTTAGACGTGTTCCTATTGAGAATATCTCACCAAAAATGACATTTTTGTTGCAGGGGATGCCTGAAATCTGACTTGTATCTTAGGCAGACTTCTGGGAAAATTGGTGAGCCAATCACACAAGCAGAATGTATACTGACCACACCCCAGAAACATCATTTCCTGTGTACAGAACACCTCAGGGTAGCCATATTGCATTGCGTTTTCAGAAAATTACAACAGCTGCAGATTGAAAAGGAAAGGTACTTTTTTAATAACATTCAATTACAATATGATTTGTGTTTCGCAATTGTATACACTATATTGTTTTTTTTTTTTCTTTTTTTGCTAATTTTTTCCCCACGAAAGTGGAGTTACCCTTTAACTGGTTGCCGACCGCCGCACGACTATATACTGCGGCAGTCAGCCCTGGCCAGGCTGAGTGACGTAGGGGTACGTCACTCGCCTGTCACTGACTTGTGAGCCAATTGGGGGCGGGCGCGCGCCCGCCGAGGCACACGCCCACCCTGGCTCGTTCACTGACAAGTCAGTGCGTGTGACCGGCGGACCCGATCGTCCGCCGGTCACTCACGATCGCTCCGGTGAAGGGAGAAAGTCAGGCGGCTAATGTAAACAAGCCGCCTGTCATTCTCCCTGGTGTAAAAATGAAGATCAGATGGTTCTACTATGTAGGACCATTGATCTCTGTTTTTACACCAATAGCCATGTCCCTTTACAGTTAGAATCACGCCCCTAGGACACACTTAACCCCTCCCTCTCCAATACAGTTAACCCCTTCCCTGCCAGTGTCATTTTTGCAGTAACAGTGCATATGTATAGCACTGATTACTGCAGTAATGTCACCAGTAACCCCAAAAGTGTCAAAAATGTCAGTCAAGGGTCCGATCTGTCAACCGCAATATTGCAGTACCGCAAAAAAATCGCAGATCGCCGCCATTACGCGTTAAAAAAAAAAACACCAAAAATGACAAAAATCTTTCCCTTTGTTAGTAAACACGATAACTTTTGCGCAAACCAATCAAAATACACTTTTTCGATTTTTTTTACCAAACATATGTAGCCGAAAATGTTAAAAAATTTAGATTTTTACATTTTTTTTGGGGAATTTCATATAAAAAAATGTGAAAAATATTATTTTTGCAAAATTGATGCTCTTTTTTTGTTTATAGCGCATGATCAAAAAATCGCGCAGGTGATCAAATACCACCAAAAGAAAGCTCTGTTTGTGGGAAAAAAAGGACGTCAAATTCGTTTAGGTACAGCGTCGCACGATCGCGCAATTGTCCGTTAAAATCACGCAGTAAAAAATCGCAAAAAAAACCCTGGTCAGGAAGGGGGTAAAATCTTCCGGGGCTTAAGTGGTTAAGCTAGGGGTCTCTGTAAACAGACTGTTAAGTAATCCTTGTAAGACAAAAAAGAAAGAAACTAGAGCTCCACTTGCTGGCTAACATTTATACAGGGGTAGGCAACCTTTGAGAGGTGGAGATCTACTTGAACAACATGAAAGAGATCAAAGATCATCGGGGTTCAGTCAGTAGGGCAGTATATGGTGTCAGTACGGCAGTGGATGGTGTCAGTAGGGCAGTGGATGGTGTCAGTAGGGCAGTATATGGTGTCAGTAGGGCAGTGGATGGTGTCAGTAGGGCAGTGGATGGTGTCAGTAGGGCAGTGGATGGTGTCAGTAGGGCAGTGGATGGTGTCTGTAGGGCAGTGGATGATGTCAGTAGGGCAGTATATGGTGTCAGTAGGGCAGTATATTGTGTCAGTAGGGCAGTGGATGGTGTCAGTAGAGCAGTGGATGGTGTCAGTAGGGCAGTGGATGGTGTCAGTAGGGCAGTATATGGTGTCAGTAGGGCAGTGGATGGTGTCAGTAGGGCAGTGGATGGTGTCAGTAGTTTTTATTTTTATAATTGTATTTTTTATTATTTTTTTACTATTTTTTTAGGAGCTCTGCTGGGGGGCTTTGCTTAAAGGGGAGCACACAAGAGGCTGGGAAGCAGAAAAAAAAGAAGAACAAGGACAGGAGAGGCATTTACTGGAACCGATCCCCTGGATTTTCCTCCTGCAGCAGATGTACGCTTGTGGGAGAGAGAAAAGGAGAAGCTGGCCTTCAGCTGCTGCAGCAGGAAAATAAAGGAGATCTTCAGAAGACAGGTATTTTAAAAATCTAAACCCCCCACCCTCCTACCCTGGTGCCCCAAGGCAGCTGCCAAGTTTGAACCAAATATGATATATTTTCCTATATACTTACCAATGCTAGCAGCATAACAATTTAAAATAGGCAATGTTGATTGAGAGAGTAAAGTTCCTTTTTTTATATACAGTATTTTCCTAACCAAAAGAAAAGTAAAAGAAAATTAAATGTATATCTTTATTACTGACTAAAATAAAGAAGATATGTATAAAACCACTGCACAATCAATTTAAAATAGATCTAAACCGTAACTTGATTACATTTAGTTTGCTGAAGCAATATGTATCAAACAATTGCTATTTTAAAAAAAAATTATATTTTCACTTTTTTACACTTCTCAGTGCTGATGATCTTCTTCGGTCATTTTCAGCCTCTTCCTTTCTGCTTGCATCTAAACATAATTGTTCAGGACCAGTTCCCTGATGGTGACAACAGTGGACCATGCCTGTACAATGTGTGTCAGAATGGTCACTTATGTCCACAAGATGGCAAGAAAGCACTAAACTGCCAAATCAGTATAACAACAGAACATACACTATATTACCAAAAAGTATTGGGACACCTGCCTTTACACGCACATGAACTTTAATGGCATTCCAGTCTTAGTCTGTAGGGTTCAATATTGAGTTGGCCCACCCTTTACAGCTATAACAGCTTCAACTCTTCTGGGAAGGCTGTCCACAAGGTTTAGGAGTGTGTCTATGGGAATGTTTTGACCATTCTTCCAAAATCGCATTTGTGACGTCAGGCACTGATGTTGGAGAGAAGGCCTGGCTCGCAGTCTCCGCATGACTGCGCACCAGTGCACAAAGCAAGGTCCATTAAGACATGGATGAGAGAGTTTGGGATGGAGGAACTTGACTGGCCTGCACAGAGTCCTGACCTCAACCCGACAGAAAATCTTTGGGATGAATTGGAGCACAGACTGCAAGCCAGGCCTTCTCATCCACATCAGTGCCTGACCTCACAAATGCGCTTCTGGAAGAATTGTCAAAAGTTCCTATAGACACACTCCTAAACCTTGTGGACAGCCTTCCCAGAAGACGTGAGACTGTTCTAGCTGCAAAGGGTGGGCCAACTCAATATTAAACCCTATGGACTAAGACTGGGATGCCATTAAAGTTCATATGTGTGTAAGTGCTGGTTCACATTTATGCGATCATAGAGATCGCATGTGATTCGGAGCGCACTGCTCCTAAAATAACATGCAATCTCTGGGCGGTGCAAATTCAGCCATACAGTTTGTATGCCTGAATTCTCTGCAATCGCACTAAACACGCAAAGGACCCTTTTTTTTGGTCCGCAGCAGAATAAGATCGCATGGATGTTCACACTAATGCAATACGATTCTGTGCGAACTCTCAGATCGCACTGCGATATGCGATCTGATCTGGGGGTGTTGTTAACTTTGAATTGACACCCCCAGCGTATCGCATATGGCAGTGTGAACTGCACCCCCAGCGTATCGCATATGGCAGTGTGAACTGCCTGTGCTGCGGATGCGATGTGGGAACACGCTGTATATTCACAGCGTTCCCGCATCGCATAAATGTGAACCGGTGTAACGTTAGAATTCCATACCTCGTTAGAATTCCATACCGTCGTCACTTCCTGTCTGAAACAGCTGAGCAGCGCAGCAGTGCGCATGCTCAGAGCCCCGGAAACATCATTGAAGAGCAAAGAATTTGAGAAGTGCGCATGCTCGGAGGGAATGAACGTCTCACGGCACTGTGTGTAATTTTATGCTTGCGGCGGTTAAATAAAAACACTTCGGCTGCAACATCAATCATCTCCTCTCCTGTCCCTGTCACTTCCCTGATCTCGCCTAATAAATATAACAACGGCGGCGGGTGTATGAGATGTAAATGACGGCGATCGCGGCTCCGTGATCCGCTGTTATATTTATTACCCGAGATCAGGGAAGTGACAGGGGAAGGAGCGGACATGAGCCATGATGCAGAGGAGCTGTTTTAATGTAACCGCCGCAAGTTTAAGTACCGTGAGAAATCCATACCCTCCGTAGGTGCATCGGAAGTGACGAGGGTATGGTTTTCTCACGGGTATGGTTTTTTCACGGAACACCGGTGTTCCGTGAGAATTACCTACCCTGTGAGAATTACCTACCCCTCGTCACTTCCGGCCAGAAGCATCTGAGCAGCGCAGCAGTGCGCATGCTCAGAGCGCCGGATACCTAATGGCAGAACAGAGGAGCTTACTAGTGCGCATGCGCACTAGTATAAAACGATCACGGTGTACCGTGAAAAAAACCTACCGACGCGGCACTTACCTAAAACAGCTGTGCTGACATACGAGTCATCCCCGCACCTGTCCCGGTCACTTCCCTGCTCTCGGCAAGTAAATATAAAAGCGGCTTTCGGCTCAGTGATTTATGTTTTCATACAGCCGCCGCCGCTTTTATATTTACTATCCGAGAGCAGGGAAGTGACCGGGACAGGAGCGGAGATCACTCGTATTTCAGCACAGCTGTTTTAATGTACCCGCTGCATTACATACAGTGCGGAGTACCGGAAGTGACGAGGGGTAGGTTTTTCTCACGGGTAGGTAATTCTCACGGAACACCGGCACTTAAGGCAGGCATCCCAATACTTTTTGGTAATATAGTGTATGTTCTGTTGTTATACTGATTTGGGCAGTTTAGTGCTTTCTTGCCATCTTATGGACATAATTATTAATGCAGTTTTTTTTCTTTACCCTTTTGGACACAACTTAATTTTGTTGTTTTTGTTACCTGATAACATATTTTGCTCAGTCTTATTACTATCTGAACAATCAATTGGGAGCCAGGGGGTTAAATGTATTATTAGGCATGCTTGTAGGCAGGTTGAAATGTGTGTACAATTATTATTTTCCAGGCTTTTGGTTTTGGTGGGGCACACCTGTTCTATGAAAAGGAGGACAGCTTAGATTGAGCATGCTGGAGAACGAGACGTGGGTATAGGTGGATCGTAAACTCACCTGTGAGCACAAGTGTGGGCTGAAGAAACCGGGAATCACGGACAGTATCCAAGCCATGTACATTGCCACTATGAACTCCTACCTACAGAGGTATGCCTGGGCCGCTACGCTATCTTAGTTAGGATTAGGACCCCCAAACATTATATTTTTTTTTTTAGCAGAGACCCTAGAAAATAAAATGGAGATCATTGCAATATTTTTTATCACACCGTATTTGCGCAGCGGTCTTCCAAACATAATTTTTTTTTTTGGAATAAAAAAAAAAAGGAAACAGTAAAGTTAGCCCAATTATTTTCCATATTGTGAAAGATAATGTTACGCCGAGTAAATAGATACCCAACATGTCATGCTTCAAAATTGCGCACGCTCGCGGAATGGCGACAAACATTGGTACTTAAAAATCCCCATAGGCTACATTTTAAAAATTTCTACAGGTTACCAGCTTAGAGTTACAGAGGAGGTCTAGGGCTCAAATTATTGCTCTCGCTCTAACGATCGCAGTGATACCTCACATGTGTGGTTTGAACACCGTTTACATATGTGGGCCGGACTTGCGTATGCGTTCGCTTCTGCGTGCAAACTAACGGGGACAGGGCGCTTTATTTTTTTTTTTTACTATTTATTTTATTTATTATTTTTTATTTTTACACAGTTTTTTTTTTAAATGATCATTTTTATTTATATTACAAGGAATGTAAACATCCCTTGTAATAGAAATAGCCATGACAGAACCTCTTTGTTGTGAGATCTGGGGTCAAAAAGACCTCACAACTACACAAAAAAAAAAAAATAGCTGAAAAAAAATCGGCCCTTTAAACCAGTTGCTAGGCAATGACGTTTGACCTCGCTCCAGTCTTCCAAGACCATAGAGTCGAATGGAGGCCATCTTGCCCTCACTTAACTTCCTGTCTGTGAGGAGCGGCGACCGGATAGTTTTCCCCGCTGCCGGCGGGTCCGGTAAGCGCGGAAAACGGCCGGGATGCAGTGGGAGGGGGGCCCCTCTTCCGCCGCACCGTAAGGGTGATGCCGCGGTGAATCCGCTGCTGGGACCACCATTATCTGAAAGCCAACCGCCCACCGTTTAAAAAAATACCAGGGTTATGGCAGCTATCTGCTGCCATAACCCCAATACTTAGCGTTAAAGGACCAACGTATAATGACAGCGGGCGGTCGGTAAGTGGTTAGAAGGTGACAAGTCCTCCAGTAGTGAGGGGGTTGATGCTCTGGCTCCATCCCTAGTGGTCCGCATCAAGTGCCAACCGGATCCGAACCTGCATTATGAAGATCTGTGGCCTGGTCATAAGGTATGGGAAGTGAAGTGTTAATGAGAGCATACATAATGTCAGCGCTAGGTGCTCGGTGGGACCCCATTCTTGTTACTGGGAGTGAGGTAACAGAGGTACACTAGACTGGTGAAGAGGGTGTAGGCTTAGTACATTCCTCCTAATGGAGCATACAAGTTACAGTGTGACATGGTATAAGTCGCTTTTCAGAGAAACTCTGTACTTTATCACTGCACACAGTAGAAGCACATCGAAGAACTCCTCTGAAGATTGACTTTTCACATGACTGTAAACTTACTTTGTGAAGACCCCCACACATTTATTTCTTTGAATTGTGTGTTATGTATTTACTATGCCTTGTGAGTAGGCACCGCCGTGTCACACATTGCACAAAGCCTGCCTTCCAAACTACAGAGGAGCTGAGAGGAGTAGTTTGAGGAGACTTATGCCTCGTTTCCACTGAGTGGTACGGTACGGTTCGGTTCAGTACGGTACGGTTCGGAATGGTACACCTTGCGTTTCCACTGCCAATAGTACCCTTTCATGATAGGCGTGGTGTAGCAGGAAAGCTGTGATAGACGATTCTCTGTCAACCAATCAAAGTTCTGCAGAGTGTAGCTCCACCCTGTTGGTACGGTACTAATGTGCTTGGTACCCCAACTAAAGGGTCCCAAAAAAGTGGTACAGTAGGGTTCGGAATTAGGGTACCATTCACAATGGAAACAGCAAAAAAAGCGTACCGTACCGAACCGAACCGTATCGTACCGCTCAGTGGAAACGAGCCATAAGTCAGTACAGGAATCACTGCTTGCGGGCAGGGTACCATTGGACATGTAGTCCTTAGATATTGAAAGTAGGCTGCATAGGAGAAGCTGAAAAGTATGCGTGGGAGTCACATAATCGCCTGGCTTGGCCAATGAGATAGCCGGAGCCCGCCAACCCAGAAAAATAACTGGGTGAAGATGGAAATGCCTTTAGTGGTGACAGCGTGCCACTGGAGGGCTTTGTTTTCAGGTAAGTGTGTCATTAGGGGCTAGTATGCGATGCATACTAGCACATTATGACTTAAACTGCCTGGGGCCCAATTTTTTTGGGGGGGGATTTGTGGTTTACTACCGCTTTAAACCCACAAGAGCTTTTTTACCACTACTATTCCTTTATACTGGCTTTTGAAATTTACAAATGCAGCAACTTAGAAATTGGAGATGAAAGGTTTAGCACCGGGAAACACTTTTTGAATGATAAAAAGTGCATTTTATATACAGCTATATAGATCAGACCAAAATGAGGGACAAATAGGAAAGGGAAAGAGGGACAGAGGGACTTTGCTCCAAACCAGGGACAGTTGGGAGCTATGCTTTAAGTCTTGGATCCTATTACATACATTTCTCCTCAAAGTGCTTTTATCGGAGTGTCTGTTTAACCACTAGTCGACCGCCCACTGCAGATATACTGTGGCAGGCTGGCTCAGCTGCGTAAATCGCCATACCTGTAGTATGCCTGCAGGAGCGATCCTGTGGGCGCACACATGCCACCGGAGATGCGCGCATGCCCCCATTAGCCAGCAGGGAAGCTGACTCACGGGCTGGCAGCATTGCAAACTTACCAGAACATATGGGATCCTTGATAACGTCCTATTGGAGGAAACGCGTTGGACGGGAGATTTGGTGCTGACGTCTTGCCGCTGTGCGATTCCAGGTCGCCAGCAGCTTTTCATGTGAGTGATTTTTACCTTTGTTTTTATGCTGTTTTTTTATACTATTGGAACATTAAACATACTACACTATGGAAAATCCATCTGGGCTCCTGGTGAGCTTTGTTTATTCATAGTTGGACTCCGCTTAAAAGTTGCCAGCTGGAATATAATGCTGAGCCTAAGAAATTTCCATGTATGCTTTAAAGCACACACACTGTGAAGGCAGCCAAATGTTCCGGTGAGTTTGCAATTTACTTGATGGTGGTGGTTTAGTCGTTTGGACACAACATCTTCGTATTCACTGGAGAGGTTGTATCATATTCACATCTTTTGCCTTCAACATGTGTTCAGGCTGCATTATTCAATATTAATATATATATATATATATATATATATATATATACATATTTGGACTTTTTTTGGTAATTTTGCTTATTAGTCTACACCAGGGGTAATGAATTAAAATTCAAGGAGGTCCGGTTGCTAAAATTTTCTTTGGGCCGAGGTCCGAATCTGAAGTCTTTGCTATGACTCAGAAAGAATGGCAAAACAAAACGTGTCCATCAGCGTTGCTCTTAACATAAAATATGCCCATCCGAGTGCCCCCTAACATATAAAATATGCCCATCAGAGTGCCCCCTAACATAAAATGTGCCCATCAGAGTGCCCCCTAACATAAAATATGCCCTTAGCATAAAATTTGCTCATCAGCGTGACCCTTAACATAAAATAAGGGACACGCTGATGGGCATATTTTATGTTAGGGGGCACTCAGATGGACACATTTTATGTTAGGGGGCACTCTGATGGGCACATTTTATGTTAGTGGGCACTCTGATGGGCATATTTTATGTTAGGGGGCACTCAGATGGACACATTTTATGTTAGGGGGCACTCTGATGGGCATATTTTATGTTAGGGGGCACTCTGATGGGCACATTTTATGTTAGGGGGCACTCTGATGGGCACATTTTATGTTAGGGGGCACTCTGATGGGCACATTTTATGTTAGGTTGCACTCTGATGGGCAAAACAAAACGTGTAAATCAGCGTTGCTCTTAACATAAAATATGGCCATTAGAGTGCCCCTTAACATAAAATATGCTCCTCAGCGTGCCCCTTAGCATTAAATATGCCCATCAGAGTGCCCCTTAGCATAAAATGTGTCCATCAGAGTGCCCCTTAGCATAAAATATGCCCATCAGAGTGCCCCCTAACATAAAATGTGCCCATCAGCGTGCCCCCTAACATAAAATGTGCCCATCAGCGTGCCCCCTAACATAAAATATGCCCATCAGAGTGCCCCTTAGCATAAAATAGGCCCATCAGCGTGACCCTTAACATAAAATAAGGGGCACGCTGATGGGCATATTTTATGTTAGGGGGCACTCTGATGGGCACATTTTATGTTAGGGGGCACTCTGAAGGGCACATTTTATGTTAGGGGGCACTCTGATGGGCAAAACAATACGTGTAAATCAGCGTTGCGCTTAACATAAAATATGCCCATTAGAGTGCCCCTTAACATAAAATATGCCCATTAGAGTGCCCCTTAACATAAAATATGCCCTTTAGAGTGCCCCATAACATTAAATATGCCCATTAGAGTGCCCCTTAACATAAAATAAGGGGCATGCTGATGGGCACATTTTATGTTTAGGGACGGCACTCTGATGGGCACATTTTTTTTTATGGGGCACTCTAATGAGCACTACAAAATATGCCCATCAATCTGCAGACTTTTAAAACCTCCCATCCGCTTTAAGTGCATCTATGGCCACATTACATTCTCCCCTTGTGCTCCACATACCTGGAGCCAGGAGCCGAGCCAGAAGCCGTGAGCAGGGGGGCGGGGCGCGCACATAATGTCACGCCCCAACTCGCTGCCTGGCTGAATGGAAGCCGCAGTCAGGAGCGGGGGGCGGGGCGCGCGTGTGACGTCACGCCCCTACTCGCGGCCCGACAGGACACCGGCCGGGAGCCGCAGCGCGCACACAGTACGTCAGTGGTTGCTGGGACACCCGCGGTCCCAGCAAACCATTGAATCAATATAGGAGGCGGCCTCGCGGTCCGGGTGAAAGCATCGTGCGGGCCGCCAATGGACCGCGGGCCGCCATTTAGTGACGGCTGGTCTACACTAATTCCTATGGGACTTCTCACTATAAGTTCACAATATATTTGTTGCCGTAGTTATTTATGGCGCTACACCTTCTTATGTCCATTATTAAGTGCCCTTTTAATAAAACCAGCATTATGTTGTATGGCAGAGTTCAGACTAGGAAAGGAAGGCAAAAGAGCCAATCAGTTGTGCTGCAGTGCTCATGTGCCAACAAGTGACATACAGTAGGTGAGAGAGGAGTGATAAGGGGATTAACTGCTTCTCCTTCCAAAGTCCAGTCACAGGCTAGGGAAGAATGAGACCTGTAAGTGTTTCCTATGGCTGATGTTTAATCTTTTCATATTTTGCCAGCCCCGGGTTCCTCCTTTTCCTCCTATTACATGATAATGAATATAAAAAAAAAACGAATTTGCATGGCATAACATATTTTGGACCCAGTGACATCATTTCTGCAGACAGAATATGGCTAGTGGGAGGGGCCAGCAGGGTGCTGTATATAGATTTCCCGAAAATATCCAGCCTCAGTAATCTTTTCAAGAGCCTCACCTTTGATGCAAGCAGTAAGCTGGCTCCTTTGCAAATATCTGAATGAAGTACTTTTACCTTCATGCATTCTATGCATGAAGGTAAAAAACCTTCCATGTGCTGCTGCCCCCCCCCCCCAAAGCCCCCCTAATAATCACCTGAGCCCCCTCTCGATCCAACAATGTGCACATGAGCCTTGGCTTTCCCAAGTCTCTCTCTCCTAAGTGGCTGCGACAGCAGTGGCAGCCATTGCCTCCCACTGCTTAAATTAAAACAAGTGAGCCAATGGGGAGAGAACAGGGGCCGACAAACGGTTCTGTGTCTTATGGACGTACAGAGCGGCGCTCGGGAGCAAGAATGCACCAGTGCCCCTAAGGCAAGCGATTGGTTATTGGGGGCACTGGTCAAGGGGGGGGGGAGCCAGGAGCGCTGGCTGGGGACCCGAGAAGAAGAGGATCAGAGCTGCTCTGTGCAAAACTGTTACACAGAGCAGGTAAGTATGACATGTTTGTTATTTAAAAAAAACACACACACCGTTAATATCACTTTAATGCAGGGCCGTCTTTAATGCAGGGCAAACAGGGCAGCTTCCCTGGGCCCAGTCATTGCTAGGGGGCCCAAAGCCACTGCCCTTGAGCCCATGCTGCCTAGAGTACATCGGTGTGTGTATTCCACGGCCAGCAGGGAGGGGGCGGGGCCAGAAGCTCCACTGCCACTCAGACCCCCCCCCCCATGCAGCCTGTTCACACAGAGGCTCAGAGCTGAAATGGTAATGGGAGAACTGAGCACCCCGCCTCCTGACTTCTGAGTGCCCCGCCTCCTGACCTCTGAGCATCCTGCCTCTGGACCTCTGAGTGCCCTGCCTCTGGACCTCTGATAGTCCCATCCCATCCCCGGACTTCAGAGCAGGTGGTAAGCTGGGCTGGCTAGGTAGGTAGGTAGGTCCTTCTCCCAATGGACTGCTTGTAGACTGTTATCCTAACCCCTGACCTGCTTACCAAATACCTGTACATTGCTGATAGGCAGAATTTTCAAATAGTTACTTAGTTGATCACCTCCTGTACTTGATCAGCAGTCTCTTATTATCTCCTGTATTAGTTCCGCAGTCCCTGGTTATCTCCTGTACTAGATCCACAGTCTCAGGTTATCTCCTGTATTAGATCCGCAGTCTCTGGTTATCTCCTGTATTAGATCTGCAGTCTCTGGTTATTTCCTGTACTAGATCTGCAGTCTCTGGTTATCTCCTGTATTAGTTCCGCAATCTCTGGTTATCTCCTGTATTAGATCCTCAGTCTCAGGTTATCTCCTGTATTAGATCCGCAGTCTCTGGTTATCTCCTGTATTAGATCTGCAGTCTCAGGTTATCTCCTGTACTAGATCTGCTGTCTCTGGTTATCTCCTGTACTAGATCTGCAGTCTCTGGTTATTTCCTGTACTAGATCTGCAGTCTCTGGTTATCTCCTGTAGTAGATCCCCAGTCTCTGGTTATCTCCTGTACTAGATCTGCAGTCTCAGGTTATCTCCTGTACTAGATCCGCAGTCTCTGGTCATCTCCTGTATTAGATCCGCAGTCTCTGGTTATCTCCTGTATTAGTTCTGCAGTCTCTGGTTATCTCCTGTACTAGATTTGCAGTCTCTGGTTATCCCCTCTACTAGATCTGCAGTCTCTGGTTATCTACTGTATTAGATCCACAGTCTCTGGTTATTCCCTGTTCTAGATCTGCAGTCTCTGGTTATCTCCTGTATTAGATCTGCAGTCTCTGGTTATCTACTGTACTAGATCTGCAGTCTCTGGTTATCTCCTGAACTAGATCTGCATTCTCTGGTTATTTCCTGTACTAGATCTGCAGTCTCTGGTTATCTCCTGTAGTAGATCCCCAGTCTCTGGTTATCTCCTGTACTAGATCTGCAGTCTCAGGTTATCTCATGTACTAGATTTGCAGTCTCTGGTCATCTCCTGTATTAGATTTGCAGTCTCAAGTTATCTCCTGTATAAGTCCTGCAGTCTCTGGTTATCTCCTGTACTAGATCGGTAGTCTCTGGTTATCCCCTGTACTAGATCTGCAGTCTCTGGTTATCTCCTGTACTAGATCCACAGTCTCTGGTTATCTAATGTACTAGATCTGCAGTCTCTGTTTATCTCCTGAACTAGATCCACAGTCTCTGGTTATCTCCTGCACTAGATCTGCAGTCTCTGGTCATCTCCTGTATTAGATCTGCAGTCTCTGGTTATCTCCTGTATCAGATCCACAGTCTCTGGTCATCTCCTGTATTAGATTTGCAGTCTCAGTTAATCTCCTGTGTAAGTTCCACAGTCTCTTGTCATCTCCTGTATTCGATTTGAAGTCTCAGGTTATCTCCTGTATTAGATCCGCAGTCTCTGGTTATCTCCTGTACTAGATCTGCAGTCTCAGGTTATCTCCTGTACTAGATTTGCAGTCTCTGGTTATTTTCTTTTTTTTTCTTTTTTTTTTTCCAAAACATTTTATTGAGGTAAAAATGGTAAGACATAACAAGTGAACATCATTTTTAGGCAGTACAAAATGCATCAGAAAGAAAAGCAAGGTAAACAGCAACAGTATGCACCGTGAATAAGGTTGCGTATACAAACCACAACATAATCATACAGTGAAGTACAGGAATGTACAAGATCATCACAAGTCAGGCAGTGTAGACCGGTTAGTAAAGTGAGGACAATCTTGGTCCCCATACTCATGGTGCCGGGCCATGGGGATAACACGAACAAAAACAAGAAACAAAACAGAAAACCCCATGGCGACCTCCACCACGATTGGGCGTGCGACGGATAAGGCACCTCCAAGGGCAGTGGTGACTGCTCCCACATGCCCGGACACCCCCAGGGGGGAACATGCTGTATCCGGGCATAGGGGGCACCCACCAAAAGCGTGTATTCCGTCTCGGGGTGGGAAATTCCGAAGAAACCCACACAAGGGGGTCAGTTTGCAGTCTCTGGTTATTTCCTGTATTAGTTCCGCAGTCTGTGGTTGTCTCCTGTACTAGATCCGCAGTCTCTGGTTATCCCCTTTACTAGATCTGCAGTCTCTGGTTATCTCCTGTACCAGATCTGCTGTCTCTGGTTATCTCCTTTACTAGATCCGAAGTCTCTAGTTATCTCCTGTATTAGATCTGCAGTCTCTGGTCATCTCCTGTATTAGATCCGCAGTCTCTGGTTATCTCCTGTACTAGATCTGCAGTCTCTGGTTATCTCCTTTACTAGATCGGCAGTCTCTGGTCATCTCCTGTATTAGATTTGCAGCCTTTGGTTATCTCCTGTAGTACGTCCATCAGTGAACAGCAATGATGTGCTGTACCCTCTGGCAACCTGTTCCTGCCTGATCTGGTGCAATAAACTGATTTTGAGTCTTCTTGCACTGTTCAGTAATGTGTATCCAGTAATTTGTTTCTAGTAAACGTTTTTGGGGTAAATAGCGTCATGCATGATGTGATGGTTCGGGGTACTTTTACTCTGCACAACACATTAGGCATCATACCACAGAGTGTATTTATTCTATGATTGAAAATCTATTGTTATGTAGTGTATTTATGCGCTGTGTTGCAGTACAAGGTAGATTGTACCCCAATTATGTATTTGTTTATTGTATAGTTTATTATGCAAAATAAAGTATACCTTTTAACAAAAAAAATACCAACAAGTGATGCTGAGCCTCCATTATTGAAGATCAGAGTAAACAATTTCAGTACAGGAGAGGAGCTTGTACTCCTGTGCAAGACACAAGGTAAGGCAGGAAATCAGCTTTAAGGGCTTTTTTGCTGCATTTTTACCTTGCTAAAAAAACGCAGGAAAATATTTCCCACCTGCATTGCATGCTGGGTAATAGGTACCCAGAAAACGCACTTTAAATGCACAGGAAATGCATCAAAATCACAGCAAAAACGCATATGTGTTTTTTGATGCATTTATTTAGCAGAGCAGAGAAAAGTCAGGTCTTCTGATTTGCCACATAGGGTTGTGCTGTGTGGTAGAGTTGTGTAAATTTTAGGATCGGATGGACAAAAAAACAAATTCTTTGGCAGGTAAAACAACTCCTATTTAAAGGGATTTTAAAGGCTGAAGATTTTTTTTATCTTAATACATTCTATGCATTAGAGGACAGCAGACCCCCTCAGCCCCCCCAATACTTACCTGAGCCCATCTTTATTCAGGGATGTTGGAGTAGTGTCTCAGCTGCCCAGGACTCCCCTCCTTATTAGCCAAGAAAGCAGCACGGCGCGATTGGCTCCCGTTGTTGTCAATCAAAGCCAGTCAGCCAATCAGGAGATAGAGGGGGGCGGGCCTTGTCAGCTCTGTGTCTGAATGGGCCTACTTGCTGTGGGGGGCCTCAACAGGAGGGAGGCGCCAGGAGCACCGAAGTGGGACCCAAGAAAGGGAGGATCTGGGCCACTCTGTGCAAAACCACTTCATAGAGCAGGTAAGTATAACATGTTTGTTGTTTTAAAAAAATAAAGAAATGAGAGTTTACAATTAGTTTAAATATTTCACTCTTGTATTTAGCTTTTGAGCTGGAATTCACCTTTAGTATTCTGCATACATGTTCTGGGTCACTAACTCAAATTACTGAAGCATGAGGCAGCCAAGCAATTAGAATTTTCAGAATGCCAGCAATTGCAACCTTCATATTTCTCTTAGTAGAAATTTTCTTTAAACAGCTCAATAGATGATGGAGCGTATAATTCTATTAGAAATTCAAAGTTTTTACTACACAGGAACAAGTGACATAAATGAAACCATAATTCTGGCCACATATTATACTTGCATAAATCTAACTGCATAATCCCTCCCAGCTGCTAGGGTGACTTCCTGACCTCAGCCGAATGGGAGCCAAAGCTGCAGATCCCCTCAGTGAGATATTCACTATGACTGTATGGATCAAAGTGGAGAGCAGAACCATTAAGACAGATACACTGTTAGAGGATAGAGAGAGGAGCTAGATCCCTCTACATCGCTCACTTTCAAACAAGAGAACCAGTCTCCTCAGGAGACCAAGCTTGTTTTAAAAAGATGCAGTTGCTTCAAATTAGAGAACTTGGCAAGTGCTAGTGAATAGGAGTGGAGTGTAGCAGAGAAAAGTTCATCATCTGCATGTTGTAGTTTTTAGTCCTTTCCCGGAGATCAGACAGAGCGTCACGGTGCCTGGAACACTTTACAGAACCTTCAGGAATAAAAGGCTCTAATCCCTGCACAAACCTATGGGACTGTTTGGTTGCAAGAGTATTTCTGGGATGTCGGATGACAATATTCCAACATAAGGTAAGAAAAAGCATGTGTGCCAAGTAGATGCAGGGTGTATGGTATAGTCATCACATTTTAGAGTTTATCCAGAAAATAATATTTCATGTTTTCTAGGTACTGGTAAACTAAATCAGCCAGCCAGCAGAATATTTTATCTCCAAAGGAATCTGCTAGGGAGATCTCTGAGTAGTAGTTCCCAGCTTTGCTTTTCCTTCCTTAAAGTCTCACTCCTTCACCTGAATTCTCCAAAATAAAATTAGTAAACCAACATTGAAAGTGAGATCCCCCATTCAGTTAAAGGTGGGCAGACCTGCGAAGTCAGGGGAGGAAATCTTGTTGGTAGATGTTTGAAGGTTTTCATTTATTCATTTATCATGGTATAGCTAGTATTACTTAGTCAAAAGTGAAATTTGACTTGTTTAGTAATGTTGAAGATGTTTTACAACTTTTTTAGGTGGCTTATTCAGTTCTAATGAGTGTTAGGAACATGCCCCACACTGGGGTACCTTCCAGACACTAGTTTAAATTGAGTAAGCTCTTAGAACGAGTGTTGAATAGTTCTTCAGTATTTCTAAGGACATCTTGTTGTTATGGTTCATGAGAGATGAGAGTATTTTTGAAGATGTTTTATTACTCTTCTGAGTGGCTTCTTCATTTCTAATTAGTGTTGGGAACATACCCCGAACAGGAGTATGTTCAAGATACTGGTTTGAATTGAGTAAACCCTTATGATGAGTAGTAAAAAGGTCTTCAGTGTTTCTAAAAACATCTTCTTGCTGTGTTTATATGTGATAAGAGTAATGCTGAAGATGTTTTACCACTCTTCTTTGTGGCCTCTGCAGTTCTAATGAGTGATGGCAGCATACCCCACACTAGGGTATGTACGAGACACTTGTTTGAATTGAGTAAGCCCTTAGAATGTGTGGTTAAAAAAGGTCTTTAGTATTTCAAAAAATGTCTTGTTGCTATGCTTCATGAGAAGTAAGTGACAAATCAGCCTTGGGTACCAACTTTGGTCAGTAGTATGGGGTAGAGGTTACTAGTGCAATATATCATCCCACTAATAGGAAACCGTAAAAGCAAAAACATGGTTAGCAAGGCAGCTATACTGGAAAAGTCTAATCTGTTTGTGTCAAAGCCAATGGTTTACCTGTGTTAGATGTAAATGCAGTGTTTAGTTTGTATTGTTAGTTTAATACAGCTTTCCCAACATTTTAACCCCAGAGGAACCTTTAAAATAATTTTCAGGTCTCATGGAACCCCTTCTAAAATTCATTCATCAGAGAGCCAGGGGAAAAAATCTTCCTTTATTGCTCTTATATTGGTGGCCATTGAAGAATAAGGCACTTACTGTGGTGGTTGTGAAGGAATGCCTCCATTCAAGTTGTGGCAATTAAAGAATACACCCCTACAGTGGTGAACAGGATGAAAAACTTATAGACAGCTAAAATGATCACTGGTTTTCCTGCACTTGGCTCTGCCATACAGCATTTATACAGGACATATGTAGGCACCATTGGATAGGAGGTCAATCAGCCACAACTCAAGAAACCTCTAGCAACCTCTGGAGGAACCCTAGGGTTCCACGAAACCCTGGTTGAGAATGGCTGGTTTAGTATTTCGTTTATTACCTCTGTAAAGCAAATTTTAAGAGCTGAAAAATACCCCCCCAAAAGCCCTTGCTTTTGGTGTGAAAAGTTTAGATGGCGAGTTAAATATAGATATGTAATGTTCTTCTACAAGAGCAATGCCATATCATTGATCCAACAATAGGTAGTACACTAACTATACAGTTATATGATGTTTATGATAAGATGTTCAGTAGATGTTGTTTGATTGGCTGTTAAATAATATGTAATGCTCCTCTGGGAAGAACAAGCTTGATGCAATAATAGACAAAGCCATCAACATGGAGGGTCTAATAAGCCTCATTACAGAGGTAAATCCATATGCCTGTTATGATGAAGATTCCTAGCAACGAGTTCAGAAAATCATGTAGTAGTAGACAAGGCCATCCATTTGAAAAAAAAAAAAAATCTGTCTTGTTCCCAAATGCTTCAAAACTAAAGTTCTTTTTTTTTTCAGAACATAAACTTTATCTATCTGAGTTTTTTGGGAGGGTAAGAAAGACTTGTCATTAACTAAATAGTAATTTCGTTCTTGCAAGAAGTCATAGTTCTTCCTTTTTAGTCTTTAAAAGAGAGGCGCGGGAATTAAAAAAACAAACATACATTCTCACCTAGGTGGATGAAGCATTGAACCAATGCTTCATCTGTCCCCCACCACGCCTAAGCCCAAGAGATCAAAGAGATCAAAGACTGCTGATTGCTTAGTTCCCTGTCTTCAGTGAGCAGTCACCCGCTCTCAACTCTGCCCCTCCAGTGCTCACTGGAGCACTCACTGAAAGGCTGAGTCAAGCATCTGGGTTGATTCCAAAATTAAAGTCGGGATCTCTCCAGAGCCTGGACGAGTCACAGAAGTGCAGAAATAAGTAAATACCTGTGATCCACAGGAGAAGTAGAGCCAAAAGAGCTTTAGCCCTTCTTCTCTTTTAAAATAATTTGCCACTGGGGTTAATTATTATTCTATGGGACATACTGTACCGTATATAATTGGTGTGTTTATATTCTGGAAGACATTTCTCTTCCACGGAAAGTGAAAAATCTCAAATTTTTTCATTTTTTTTTTCAGTTTTGTTCAGCATCGTCAGAGTTAGGATTTATTGCTGTACTGGAGATCACTGCTAAGAGGGGTGGATTGTGCAGGAAGTAATATGTGTTAATAAATGGGATCTATAGGGTTCTAGAGTCAAAACCCAAAAGGTAAACTTAACTTTTTCCTTAGTTTCTTCCAACATTTCTGTAAGATTCTAGTCATTTACACAAAGTCTTCTTACCTTACCTTCGTTGCTTAAAAGGAAATGTATTTTCCTCTTTATAGTTCTGTATTGCTGATTTTTAATGGATTCTTCCTTTAAAGGCTCTAAAACAATTAATTCCCCTAATGGGAAATGCTTCCTGTCCTGATTCTTGTGCTCTGTGCTGGCATAGCTGAGTAATGGCCACTCCCCTCATCACAATTATCCTCATGCAGACTTGTAGTGTGAAGGAAGACAGGAGAGTGTGCACTGGTCAAATTCTAGTGAATATTGGACTGCGTTGTCATATTTAGACATACTGTACACTTCTGTTACAGGAAAATAGAGGTAAGACTAAAAACATGAATGTTTTTAGTACATCCATCTGTGTCTGTCTAACCTCATACTTACAGTGCATCCTGGAAAGTATTACATAGTTACATAGTTACATAGTTAGTGAGGTTGAAAAAAGACATCAGTCCATCCAGTTCAACCTATGATGTGTGTGTGTGTTTGCTATTAACCGTACATTGTATACCCCTGTATGTTGTGGTCTTTAAGGTGTCCATCTAATAGTTTTTTGAAACTATCAATGCTCCCTGCTGATACGACTGCTTGTGGAAGAGAATTCCACATCCTTACCGCTCTTACAGTGAAGAACCCCTTACGCACTTTAAGGTTAAACCGCGTTTCCTCAAGTTTTAGTGAGTGGCCACGTGTCTTATTGTATCTCCTCTCTCTGAATAGTTTGTTCCTTATGCTCGGATGCTTCACAGGACTTCACTTTTTTCACATTTTGTTATGTTAAAGCCTTATTCCAAAATGGATTAAATTCATTATTTTCCTCAAAATTCTACAAACAATCACCCATAATGACAATGTGAAAGAAGTTTGTTTGAAATCTTTGCAAATGTATTAAAAAATGGAAAAAATCACATGTACATAAGTATTCACTGCCTTTGTAATGACACTCAAAATTGAGCTCAGGCACATCCTGTTTCCACTGATCATCCTTGAGATGTTTCTACAACTTGATTCTAGTCCACCTGTGGTAAATTCAGTTGATTATACAGGGTTTGGAAAGGCACACACCTGTCTATATAAGGTCCCACAGTTAGTGCATGTGAGAGCACAAATCAAGCCATGAAGTCCAAGGAAATGTCTGTAGACTTCTTAGACAGGATTGTATCGAAGTACAGATGTGGGGAAGGGTACAGAGAACGTTCTGCATCATTGAAGGTCCCAATGAGCACAGTGGTCTCCATCATCTGTAAATGGAAGAAGTGTGGAACCACCAGGTCTCTTCCTAGAGTGGGCAGCCCGGCCAAACTGAGCGATCGGGGAAGAAGGGTCTGAATCAAGGAGATGATCAAAAATCCAATGGTCACTCCCACAGAGCTACAGTGTTTCTCTGTGGAGAGAGGAGAACCTTCCAGAAGAACAACTATCTCTGCAGCACTCCACCAATCAGGCCTTTATGGTAGAGTGGTCAGACGGAAGCCAGTCCTCAGTAAAAGGCACATGACAGCCCACCTGGAGTTTGCCAAAAGGCCTCTCAGACAAAAAAAACAAATTTCTCTGGTCTGATTAGGCAAAGATTGAACTCTTTGGCCTGAATGGCAAGCGTCATGTCTGGAGGAAACTAGGCACCGCTCATCAACTGCACACTTGTATAAAGTACTCAAAACCCATACTTGAGTAAAAGTACAAGTGCTCGATCAAAAACTGACTTGAGTAGAAGTGGAAGTGCTCTATCAAAAAGTGACTTGAGTAGAAGTACTAAAGTATTCAACATTTTTTGTACTTAAGTATTGCAAGTAGTTTTTTTTTTTTTAATTTTGCTACTCAAGTACTGAAAGTAAAAGTACCAGTACTGTGTTATGTAGTTATTAAAGAAAGAAGTCAAAAGTTTGAACATCATATTGTTTTTTATTATTTCAAATGATTAACCTAAAGGACAATCACAATTCCTTTCCCCTTAAAAAGCATCCCTCCTTCTCTTCCCTGCATGTTTTTTTTCTCCACAGCTTATTGGTGCGCAAAATCATATATAAACCAATGTGATATACAACAATATATTTCAATAATGAAATAAAGGAAGAGTGTATGAAATCAAAGTCAATAAAAAGTCAATATATAATGCCATAATACCATATATATGTGACATAACAAGATTTATATATTTTCAAAGGTGCAGGAATCAAACAGGTGCTCTTTCAAATAATAGGTGCAGACTCCCACCACCTTGTGGATTTCCCCCCGGCGGATGAAGGTAAGTGCAAAATAATATCCAAATAGACTCTTCCAGTGAAACAAAACTGCAAAACCTGTGCTCTCAACTTCCAGTGAAAAAAGCAAAATCAGCCTCTTACCAGAAAAAAGGTCTATGTACGCTTGTGACTCTCCTTGGTTGGGGTGATTCTCTTTCCCCTTAACAGCAGATATGTAGACCATTTTATTTATACATACAGTAGCATTTATTTTCCTATGCGCTGATTTACACATGACATTATACACATTTTTTTGAACTTCATGAAACCTGCCATCTACTGTTCTGGCAGTGGTAATTTTTATAATTGTAACGAGTAACTATGCAGCACAAAAAAAAAATATCGGAGTAGAAGTATTGAAATCATCGAAAAAATGTAGTGAAGTAAAAGTGGAAGTAGGAGAAAAAAATTCTACTCCAGGAAAGTACAGAAACCACCTTTCGGTACTTAAGTACAGTAGTGAAGTAGTTCTACTTAATTACTATACATCTCTGATCAACTGGCCAATAACATCCCTACAGTGAAGCATGGTGGTGGCAGCATCATGCTGTGGGGATGTTTTTCAGTGGCAGGAACTGGGAGACTAGTCAGGATTGAGGGAAAGATTAATGCAGCAATGTACAAAGACATCCCTGATGAAAACCTGCTCTAGAGCGCTCTGGACCTCAGACTGAAGCAAAGGTTCATCTTTTAACAGGACAAAGGACCCTTAGCAAACAGCCAAGATAACAAAGGACAACTCTGTGAATGTCCTTAACCGCTTGCCGACCGCCGCAAGTACATATACTGCGGTGGTCAGCCCTGGGCCAGGCAAAGTGACGTACCGGTACGTCACTAGCCTGTGAGACAATAGGGGGCAAGCGCGCGCCGCCTGAGGCGCGCTCCCGCCCCCGCTCGTTCACGGACCTGATGTCCGCCGGTCACTCGCGATTGTCCGCTGTGAAGGGAGAAAGGCAGGCGGCTAATGTAAACAAAGCCGCCTGTCATTCTTCCCTGTGTAACAGCAGAGATCTAACGGTCCTGCTATGTAGGACCGTAGATCTCTGCTGTTACATGTAAAGCCACATCCCTGCACAGTTAGAAACACGCCCCTAGGGACACACTTAACCCCTCTGTCTCCAATAAAGTTAACCCCTTCCCTGCCAGTGTAATTTTTACAGTAACAGTGCATATGTATAGCACTGATTACTGTAGTAATGTCACTGGTACCCCCAAAAGTGTCAAAAATGTCAGTCAAGGGTCCGATCTTTCAGCCGCAATGTCGCAGTCCCGCAAAAAAAATCGCAGATCGCCGCCATTACTCGTTAAAAAATAAAAAACAACAAAAATGACAAAAATCTTTCCCTTAGTTAGTAAACGCAATAACTTTTGCGCAAACCAATCAAAATACGCTTATTGTGATTTTTTTTACCAAACATATGTAGCAGAAAACAAATTGGCCAAAAATGTTAAAAAATTTTGATTTTTTAAATTTTTTTGGGGGGAATTTCATATAAAAAAATTTGAAAAATATTGTTGCTTTTTTTTGTTTATAGCGCATGATCAAAAAATCGCACAGGTGATCAAATACCACCAAAAGAAAGCTCTATTTGTGGGAAAAAAAGGACGTCAAATTCGTTTAGGTACAACGTCGCACGACCGCGCAATTGTCCGCTAACATCACGCAGTGCCGAATCGCAAAATAGGGCCTGGTCAGGAAGGGGGTAAAATCTTCCAGGGCTTAAGTGGTTAAATGGCCCAACCAGAGCCCAGACTTCCACCCAATTGAACATCTCTGGAGAGATCTGAAAATGGCTGTGCACGACGCTCCCCATCCATACTGATGGAGCTTGAGAGGTTCTGCATGGAAGAATGGGAGAAACTGCCAAAAAATAGGTGTGCCAAACTTGTAGCATGCCAAAGGTACTTCAACAAAGTATGGAGCAAAGGCTAAGAATACTTATGTACATGTGATTTTTATAAATGTTTTATTTTTAATAAAATTTGCACAGATTTCATACGTCTTTAACATTGTCATTATGGGGTATTGTTTGTAGAATTTCGAAAAAAATAATGAATTTAATCCACTTTGGAATAAGGCTGTAACATAACAAAATGTGGAAAAAGTGAAGCGCTGTGAATACTTTCTGTGACTTTAATGCTCTGTATTTCTGTGACTTTAATCTGGCTTTATCAGAAAAAGTTAATATTTTCACAAATCTTCAGATGTCGTTCTCCTAATTGTTGTAACATACAGTATAGTATTAACAGATATTACAATTCAATTATGTAACTTTTCATCATGTGTTTAGCCAGCCTAAATCACCTAGCACTGTGATTGGCTCACTTCATGAGGCATATATATATATATATATATATATATATATATATATATATATATATATATATATATATATATATATACACACAGTGGTGATCGAAAGTGTGGGCACTCCAGGTAAAAATTTGTATTAATGTGCATAAAGAAGCCAAGGAAAGATGGAAAAATAATATTTTTATATTTTTATTTATATAATATAATGTTTTAAATTGTATATAGTTTTTTAATTTTTATAATTAAAAATGATTTCTATAATTTAAAAAATAAACACATTTTTATAATATATATATAGATACTATGAAGCTAAGTAGCAATATTTAGTTTTTTTCTTTATTGTCTAAGTGTTATATTGAAATTCATCTTATTCAATTCATTATATCTATTTATAAATCTACATTCATTAATTCACTTGTTTTAACCAATTACAGTAAGTGTGGTCATGTGCTTTATTAACAATAAAATTATGTTTGTATAATGCAGCTCAATAATTGCAAAAACAAATCTCGCAAAAATATTTTTTTTTAATAGAAGAATAAATCAAGTTTGACAATTATTAGTGACAAGAGGCAAACATGAGAAAAATAATACACTGCTCAAAAAAAATGAAAGGAACACTTTCTAATCAGAGTGTAGCATCAAGTCAATTAAACTCCTGGGATATTGATCTGGTCAATTAAGTAGCAGAGGGGGTTGTTAGTTTCAGCTGCTTTGGTGTCAATTAAATTAACAACAGGTGCACTAGATGGGCAACAATGAGACTACCTACAAAACAGGAATGATTTTACAGGTGAAGGCCACTGAAATTGTTTTACCTTTTTCTGACTGTTTTTCACTAGTTTTGCAATTGGCTATGGTCAGTGTCACTACTGGTAGCATGAGGCAATACCTGGACCCTATAGAGGTTGCACAGGCATTCCAAGTCCTTTAGGATGGCACACCAATGCGTGCCATTGCCAGAAGATTTGCTGTGTCTCCCAGCACAGTCTCAAAAGCATGGAGGAGATTCCAGGAGACAGGCAGTTACTCTAGGAGAGCTGGACAGGGTCCTAGAAGGTCCTTAACCCATCACCAGGACTGGTATCTGCTCCTTTGTGCAAGGAGAAACAGGATGAGTACTGCCAAAGCCCCACAAAATTACCTCCAGCAGGCCACTGGTGTGAATGTCTCTGACCAAACAATCAGAAACAGACTTCATGAGGGTGGCCTGAGGGCCGGACATTGTTTAGTGGGCCCTGTGCTCACTGCCCAGCACTGTGGAGCTCGATTGGCATTTGCCATTGAACACCAGAATTGGCAGGTCCGCCACTGGGGCCCTGTGCTTTTCACAGATGAGAGCAGTGTTACACTGAGCACATGTAACAGACATGAAAGGGTCTGGAGAAACCATTGAGAATGTTATGCTGCCTGTAACATCATTCAGCATGACTGGTTTGGTGGAGGGTCAATGATGGTCTGGGGAGGCATATCCATGGAGGGACAAACAGACTTCTACAGGCTAGAGCAGTGTTTCTCAACTCCGGTCTTCAGGGCACACTAACAGGCCAGGTTTGCAAGAAAACTGAAATACATCACAGGTGATATAATTTGCTGCTCAGTGATTGCAGTATTCTAGTCTGCATCTCCCCAAGGTAATACTTAAAATCTGGCCTGTTAGTGTGCCCTGAGGACCGGAGTTGAGAAACACTGGGCTAGACAATGACGGCCATTAGGTACTGGGATGAACTCCTTGGACCCATTGTCAGACCCTACACTGGTGCAGTGGGTCATGGGTTCTTCCTGATACACGACAATACCCGGCCTCATGTGGCGAGAGTATGCTGCCAGTTCCTGGAGGATGAAGGAATTGATACCATTGAACAGCCCCCATGCTCGTCTGACCTAAATCCAATAGAACATCTCTGGGACATTATGTTTCGGTCCATCCAACGCCACCAGATTGCACCTCAGTCTGTTCAGGAGCTCAGAGATGCCCTTGTCCAGATCTGGGAGGAAATACCCCTGGACACCATCCGTCATCTCATTAGGAGCATGCCCCCATGTTGTCAGGCATGCATACAAGCACGTAAGGGGCCATAAAAACTACATTTTGAGTTGCTCCAATGAAATTTCAGCAAAATGAACTAGCCTGCTGCATCATTTTTTTCACTTTGATTTTTGTGGTGTCTTTGAATTCAGCCCCCTGTAGGTTGATCATTTTAATTTTCATCAAATGATGTGGCATCCTTTCATTCCTAACACATTACCCAGTCCATATCTGTACCATTTTGAGTTGCTGCAATTGAAATTTCAGTAAAATAGACTAGCATGCTGCATCATCTTTTCTCTTTGATTTTTGGGGTATCTTAGAATTGAGCCCTCTGTAGGTTGATACTTTTCATTTCCATCAAACGATGGGGCATCCTTTCATTCCTAACACATTACCCAGTCCATAACAGTATAGATATCCAACATGATATTTTTCCCCATTGAGATCTCATGTGTTTTCAAAGTGTTCCTTTAATTTTTTAGAGCAGTGTATAATTGATTAAATTACATGTATTACACTTATCACAGATGAAATAGCAGTAAAGTAATTTCTCTTATATCTGCACAAAATGTGAATACCCTGTTTTTTTTGTTATATTTTTTTAAATCTTTCAATTCTGGTATGTTTGCAATCTTTTAAATTCTGCTATGTTTGTAGTCTAATGAACTGTGCTGCTTCTGCTCATTTTTTTATTTTTTTTATTTGTATGGCAAAAGTTTCAGGAGTTAGCAACAAATAATTAATTGGCTTTAGCCACCCAAAGTATCAAATGAATGTGTTAAAAATGTGAAAAATGTGAATGTGTATAAAAAAGTGGATGTCATTTTAAAAACCTAAGACTTGCTATCTTACAGAGCAGGGGTCCCCAACTGCCAGGCCATGGCCTCTCTGTAGCCGGGCTGCGAGTCCGGTGGGCTGCGACTGAGCGCATCAGCGGGTGACCGAGCGGGTGGGCAGTCAGGGGAGCGAGCAGAGAGATGACACCATTTCTCACCTCACCACAGTACCACCCCCACTATGCAGCAATGGGCAGCAGAGAATTTACATCATCTCTCATTGCCTGCCCTCACTCTAGGACCCAGCCAATGCTGATGTACCAGTTTCTTGCTCCAATGCTGAATAGCTAGGGAGAGACTGCCAGAAGCCTCTTTCTCTGTTGTCACTGTTGCCTGCCACCAAAGTGCCTTTACATTTAAAAAGTGACAAGTTGCATCTGGTATTTTTTGCTGGAAGTTTCAGCTGGTGGCAGGATAGTGAGAATCCACATCTGATGGCAGGCGACGTGGCAATTGACAATCCTCATCTGGTGGCAGGCGATGGGGCAAGTGACAAGCTGCATCTGGTGGCAGGTGACGTTGCAAGCGACAAGCTGCATCTTGTGGCAGGCAAAGTGCCAAGTGACAATCCACATCTGGTGGCAAGTGACGTGGCAAGTGATAATCCCCATCTGGGGGCAGGCGATGTGGCAAGTGACAAGCTGCATCTGGTGGCAAGTGATGTGGCAAATGACAAGCTGCATCTGGTGGTAGGGGACGTCGCAAGTGACAAACCGCATCTAGTGGCAGGTGACGTGACAAGTGACAATCTGCATCTGGTGGCAGGCGAAGTGGCAAGTGACAAGCTGCATCTGGTGGCAGGTGAAGTGGCAAGTGACAAACCGCATCTGGTGGCAGGCGACGTTGCGAGTGACAATTTGCATCTGGTGACAGGTGACATAGAAAGTGACAATCTGCATCTGGGGGCAGGCGATGTGGCAAGTGACAATTCGCATCTGGTGGCAGGTGACATAGAAAGTGACAATCCGCATCTGGTGGCAGGCAACATGGCAAGTGACAAGCTGCATCTTTTGACATGACAAGTGACAATCTGCAACTGGTGGTAGGCGACGTGGCAGGCGACATGACAAGTGACAAGCTGTATCTGGTGGCAGGTGACGTGGCAAGTGAGAAAACAAAAAAGAATGGTGCAAGAATTGATACATATGACAAACCGGGATCAGTTAAGAACAATGTCAGAATTAATATATTAGCAAGTTATTTTATTTTAGTCCATTGAAAAGTACATTAAAAGTCCTTAGGGTGCTAAAAGCAACACTTGTGGCAGCTCCCTTGAGAGTGAGGGGATTCTCTGAAATACAAGTGAAGGAACAGCGAACCCACTACGACACATCCCGGGGCTCCCAATGTGACCACAGACTCCTCTCTTTTAATGCCTGTTGATCTACAACCTCATGTGAGTAGCCATTTGGCTGTTGTGTAAACAAATCCCCTTTCTGATTAACCTGCTACAATTAGTCCGGCGTTCCTTGACGTGGCAAGTGACAAGCTGCATCTGGTGGCATGGCAAGCGACGGTGGCAAGTGCATCTGGTGGCAAGTGACATGTCAAAAGACAAGCTGCATCTGAAGGCAGGTGACATGGCAAATGACAAGCTGCATCTGGTGGCAAGCAACGTGACAATTGACAAGCTGCATCTGACGGCAGGTGACATGGCAAGTGACAAGCTGCATCTGGTGACAGGTGACATGGCAAATAACAAGCTGTGTCTGGTGGCAGGTGACGTGGCAATTGACAAGCTGCATCTGACGGCAGGCAACGTGGCAAGTGACAAGCTGCATCTGGGGGCAGGCGACGATGGCAAGTGCATCTGGTGGCAGGCAAGGGTGGCAAGTGACAAGCTTCATCTGGTGGCAGGCGACGATGGCAAGTGCATCAGATGGCAGGCAAGGGTGGCAAGTGACAAGCTGCATCTGGTGGCAGGCAACGATGGCAAGTGCATCAGATGGCAGGCAAGGGTGGCAAGTGACAAGCTGCATCTGGTGGCAGGCGACGGTGAGAAGTGCATCTGATGGCAGGCAAGGGTGGCAAGGGACAAGCTGCATCTGGTGGCAGGCGACGGTGGCAAGTGCATCTGATGGCAGGCAAGGGTGGCAAGTGACAAGCTGCATCTGGTGGCAGGCAACGGTGGCAAGTGCATTTGATGGCAGGCAAGGGTGGCAAGTGACAAGCTGCATCTGGTGGCAGGGGACTTTTCACACATAGGCAATTCACACACTCAGGGCTCCTACTGACTCTGCATCATAGTGAGTTGAATTATTTCATTTTATATTACAATGTAATAATAGAAATAATGCACTTCAATCATCCTGACACAATACCAACCATGGTGCCATGATGATTAAAGTGCCAACACCAGCCGATGCCCCAAAAAATTGCCCGCGAAAAAAATGCATCCCCCAGGCCTTGGCATAATTTTTTTTCACCCAGCCAGTCTCCGGTGCCAAAAAGTTTGGGGACCACTGTTATACAGAACAGCTAGTAATGTTATTTGTGATTAGGCAGTTTCCTAAAAATGTACCTTTTTCCTTGAATTCCCCCATATATCAGAGAACATTAGCACAAATCCTAAAGCCCAACTTCAGGAATTTTTTGTTAATGTTCATTATGTGAAGGGTGCCAAAATAAGAATTAAATACCTTATTCGGCTCTCCAGCAGGGTCCCTCCAGCCCAGCGACTATGTAAGCTGCAACAGGCCAAGGTCACACTCCAACCTTCTCAACATACAATACAGGGTTAATGTCTCTTTATTGTATGTGATGATGCTGAAGCTCTTCCCACAGACTGGAGCTTCGGGCAGAGGAGGTGAGTGCCAGAGTGTGGAGTAAGGTAAGTGATAGAGCCCTTTCATCTCTCCCCTAGAAATATTGAGCATTTAATGTTTTTTGGGCTTTAAAGCTGTCCTCTGGGAATTACCTCCCTTTATCCCACCCATCACACACCTAAAAAAATTACCATATTGAAAAAAAAATCTAAAAGCCCCTTTTACTTATCTAAATCCATGGTCATATTATGTGGCAGGCCCTCAAATCTTCTATCAAGTGAACTTCTATCAAATAAATCTGATTTTAAAGAAAAAAATGGTCAATGGTTGGAAGGGGAGTAGAAGGAGGACTAAGTTTGCCCAGAGTTTTTAAACAATGATACAGAGATGATCACTGGGGGACACATTTACATTTTTACTTGCTGATTACTTATGAAATAAAAGGACCAAATCAATATATAATACACACGCTAAAAAGTGGAAGTATTGTCAAAATAAATTATGATCAGGTACAGTTCATAATAAAAAGTCAAAACATGTACTCACTAAAAATACGCTATCGTCTCCCATTGAGTGAAAATCTTTGCCAACAGATAATTTGCTAGTCGAAACACATACGGTACACTGTTTTCCTGCCAAAACATTTGCAATTAAATGCACACACTCAAGTAACCCAAACCACACTTTCCACAACCTGCTGATTCCACTGTCTGCCTGCAAGAGAATACCCTGATAACCCCAGCCTGAGCTGTTTCCTTTATATAAATCTACCTACATTAGACCCACTTTCACCCAAATACTTACACAGCTGGCATTCCCACTTCAAGCCTAATTCCAGCTTTCAGCTAGTATGTGTGTGTGTTTGTGTTGGGGGAGATTCTAAACTCAAGGATCAGATAATAGCACCTGTTGACTTGCAATTTACGTTTATTTTGTGACTTTCGAAGGAATGCATAATAAAAAACTTAAAGGTGTTTTTGTATATTTTCTGAGAGTTTTTAATTATGAAAATCAACAAGATATCCTTAATCTGGCTATTTTGGTCTGTGGCCCATATGTATACCCATATTTGCCTAAACTATTTATCAAGACAGCAATACCAACTATTTATTTTATCAATATAAGACAGTGCCTCCAGCCTTCCAGTGTGGCAGCCTAATTAGCATAAAATGTATTGGTTACACTAAAACCACACAAACTTGATTAATTTCTACGAGGTCCCGTTCACAGCTGAGCGATTTTCTGAATGAAGTTTGTAGCTCTACAATGCTCAACAAGCAAAATCCCATTCATTTCAATAGCCCCTGTTCACATATGAGCGTTCTGTCACCTGAAGTAAAATGCCTGAAGCTCAAAAAAGAACAAGAACTTCTTTTTGCCAGATTGCAAGCGTTTTTTGCCCCATAGACTTCAATAGAAAGGCCTGACTTGAGCGTTTTATCACTCGTTTTTTGCTCAAACATGTCTGATTTATCAAGATAAAAAAAATCACAGTTATATCAATAGCACATTGCTTTAGCAGTAATAGGTATAACTGTATATTGGGGCCTTAGAAAATATCAGCTCCCTATTATTTATTCAGTAGGTATAGTCACCACCATCTTGGAACACAAGCATTGGCGTGGCCTCAGAGGTTGCAATTGCGACCCTGCCCCTGCTCCAGGGGGGCAATGCGGCCTCCCTCTCACTTTACATTTTATGTCACTGTGCCTGTGTGGGCAGCGGGGTCACCCGAGAGGCTGATGCGTACTGGGCAGACATAGACAACTCCCCTCCTCTTGAAACAGGTGCCTGGTGGGACAGGGCTACTGAGTGGAAGAGGCAGTTCACTTGCTGAGGGGAATGATAGAGAGAACTTTCCTCCTTTCTGATGTGCAGAACTGACCCTGCCACCCAGCTCCATGTCTTTTCTGTCTCTGCCCCTCTCTGAGCTGGTCCGGCCCCCCTCCTTCCTTATCTCCTCCCCTCACCTCTCTGTCTAAGACAGTCCATGCTGGTCTCTCCTCACCTCCCTTTTCTCCTTTTGCCTCCCCAACCTGTCCTCAGTCATGGCGGGGACCTGGCCCTTAGGGTACACGCTATCCAGCTGGAGCCAGTCCAGGTGCCAGAAATGCTACAACAAGGCAGCAAATTCATCAAGTGGTGCAAGGTGAGAGTGAAGCATGGGGGTAGGAGGAGAGGATGTGAGAACATTCTACAGTCCAGGACACAGTATAAATAAAATGGTAAAGAAATATTAAAAAATGAACGAATAAAAAAACGACTGACTCCATCCACTGCCCTACTGTCACTGTCCACTGCCCTACTGACACTGTCCACTGCCCTACTGTCACTGTCCACTGCTAAGGTAGGCTAAGTTTATATTTTTACAGTGACAGTTCTTAGATTTTTCTAAAGTTTCCTTACCATTTAGTTAGGCCTTGTGTAACGCTCCGGCGTTTGTTTAGTGAACTGGATTTGCAGCTGCAGAATTTCCACTCAGTAGTCGTGTAGAGATGTGTTGAATTACCATATCCAACTCTCCAGACTCATCATTGTGGCCCAGCCTGCCTCACCATGCAAATATACAGACACTCAGATAAGATGTTCCTGGAGTGATAGGTTGTATACGATAGTATAGACGTGATGTACTGAAAGGACAGGCGTGAGTAGTGATAGCAATGATAGGCACTCAATAGTAATGTTCTGGAGTGTTAGCAGATGGTGATAGATAGTATGCAGATAGGTTAGCAATCATGTACAATAACAGGTGGTAGGGGACAGCAGATGAAGTGTACAGGAATTGCTAACTCAGTGCAAGGATATAGATGGTAGTAGACTCAAGAGCTAGCAATCTATGTGACAGTGCAGATGATAGAAATAGTAATGCATAGATAGCAACAGTCTTTAGTATGCAAGAGTAGATAGTGTAAGTTGATAGGAAGGAATCCCCTGTGGGGTACTTATCACTAGTTGGTTTAGAGAGATGAGGGGTCCGGTAATGAGATAAGGATCAGGTAGCGAGATACAGGATCAGTAGCGAGATACAGGAAATAGCTGGTGGCTTCGGCAGCGTCAGACAAGGCTGTGTAACAAGCGGTTTGCACGAACACCTTGTGAGTGAAAGCCGGCGATTGAAATAGCCGCTCAGAGCGGCGCCTAGTGATGACGTCATGAGAGTTAAAGGGACAGTAGCTATATGCAAAAGAAATGGGCTGGAAGGGTACCGAAGGTACCAGAATCTTACAGTACCCCCCCTTAAGGCCGGCTCCGGAAGGCCTATAGCACTGGTCTCTCCGGGTATTTGGAGTGGAACCTTCGTATAAGCCTGGGAGCGTGAACGTCAGAAGTATCCAACCAGGTGTCGTCTTGGGGTCCATAGTTTTTCCATCTTATGAGATATTGGAGTTTCCCTCTGTGGATACGAGAATCCAAAATCTCCTTAATCTCATATTCTTCTCCGCCCTCAACTTGTACTGGAGGTGGAGGTGAGATGGTAGGTCTTATTCCTTGGTTGGGAACATGTGGTTTCAGTAGCGACACCTGAAAGATGGGGTGTATTTTAAGATCTGCCGGTAAGGTGAGTTGAACTGCAGCTCTCCCAATGAGCTTCTCAATTGGGAAAGGTCCTAGAAACAAAGGCCCAAGCTTTTTGCTGGGGATCTTTAACCTTAAGTTTTTCGTAGATAGCCAAACGAGATCTCCAATAGCATATTGAGGAGAAGGTCTTCTACGGAGGTCGTAGTACCTTTTTTTGTTGGCTATGAGCATGTGAGATGGTGGTGTTAAGTAAACCCAGAGAGTCTTTTATTTGGGTAAGATAGTCAGAGGCTACTGGGTTACTTGATGGCAGGATGCGTGGTGGAAGAAGTGTGGGATGAAACCCATAGTTTAGGTAGAATGGACTTTGCTTAGTAGTACTGTGGGTTGCGTTATTGTAAGCACATTCTGCTAGAGGGAGGAGGTCCACCCAATCATCCTGTAGGTATGAGGTGTAGCAACGCAAATATTGTTCAATGCACTGGTTGACTCTTTCAGTTTGTCCATTGGTCTGAGGGTGGTAGGGAGAAGTAGGTTTTCGCTCAATTTGTAGTATATGACATAGAGCTTGTCAAAACTTGGAGATGAACTGTGAACCTCGGTCAGATAAAAGAGTCTTTGGAATTCCATGTAGCTTGAACACATGTTTCACTAATAATTCCGCTGTTTGCTTAGATGAAGGTAGTCTGCGAATAGAAATGAAATGTGCCATCTTTGTCAGATGGTCCACTGACACTAGAATGGTAGTAAATCCTTTGGAAGGTGGTAATTCTACTATAAAGTCTAAAGACACAACTTCCCATGGAACTTTGGGTATTGGTAGACTGCAAAGTAGACCAGATGGTTTTGTTGTGTCAATTTTGGACCTTGCACAGATGTCACATGAGGAAACAAATTTTTGTACAGACGTCTTCATATCAGGCCACCAAAATTGCCTGGTGAGCAAATTGAATGTCTTAGTCATACCCATATGTCCTGCCATAGGTACGTCATGTGATACTTCCAAGATCTTGGTACGCATACCAGGAGGTATGTAGAGTTTGTCGTTAAAGTAGAGGAAGCCTTCTGCATCAGCACTTAGTTGTGGTGGTGGTGAATCCAGTCCTATACTGTGCAGAATCTCTTCCTTCAAGGAATGAACAACACCAATAATACGGTCATGGGGTATTATAGGAAGTGAAGGGATTTCAGCGCAGTTATCTTCGGTTAGCCGTGATAGCGCATCCGCTTTTTTGTTTTTGTCTGCAGGCGTGTAGGTCACTAGGAAGTTGAATCTTAGGAAGAATAATGACCAACGTACCTGCCGGTGGGAAAGAGTCTTGTTGGTCTGAAGGTATTGGAGATTCTTATGATCTGTATATATGAGTATTGGCAATCGAGTACCTTCAAGTAAATGTCGCCAATTTTCTAGTGCCAGTTTTATGGCAAGCAACTCTTTTTCACCCACTGGGTAATTCACCTCTGGGCTACTTAGTGATTTAGAGAAAAAGGCAACTGGGTGGAGTGGTGAAGTATTCGTTGGTCGTTGGGAAAGAACTGCTCCTACAGCCATATTTGACGCATCTACCTCCAGGATGTATTGGAGGGATGGGTCTGGATGGCGTAGTATGGGAGCAGAAGTGAAGCTTGATTTTAACAAGCGGAAAGCTTTATTTGCTTCTTCAGACCATTTGAATGGTTTCTTTACACTTGTAAGTTGTGTGAGCGGTCTCACAATAGAAGAGAAGTTCTTGATGAACTTCCTATAGAAGTTTGAAAATCCAAGGAATCGTTGTAATGCCTTACGAGTTGTTGGTACAGGCCAATCCAGTATACACGATATCTTGCTCATATCCATCTTGATACCGTTCTTAGATATGATGTATCCTAGGAATAGTACTTCTTCCTTATGAAATAGGCATTTTTTCAATTTTAAGTATAAATTGTGTGCGAGTAATCTGGATAGCACAAGTCTTACATGTCTTACATGTTCGGACAAGGACTGAGAATAAATGAGTATATCATCCAGATATACCACAACACAAACATCAAGTAAGTCTCTGAAGATGTCATTTATGAATCGCTGAAATGCTGCGGGAGCATTACACAACCCAAAAGGCATCACTAGATATTCGAATAATCCATATCTGGTTCTGAATGCCGTCTTCCACTCATCCCCATTACGGATTCGGATGAGGTTGTATGCCCCTTTTAGGTCCAATTTTGAAAAGTAGGTAGCTCCGCGCACTTGTTCAATGAGTTCGGGAATGAGAGGTAAAGGATAGCGATCCTTTATCGTAATGGTATTTAATTGCCTATAGTCAATAATAGGCCTGAGACTTAAATCCTTATTGCGGACAAAGAAAAGTCCTGCAGCTGTGGAAGAAGTAGAGGGTCTAATAAACCCTTTCGCTAAATTCTCATCCAAGTATTCCTTGAGATGAGAAAGTTCATCCTGAGAAAGAGGATAAACATGACCGAAAGGTAGTTTACTATTAGGGAGTAGATCAATAGAACAATCGTAGTCCCTATGGGGAGGCAATGCTTGAGCATTTTTCTCAAGGAAGACATCAGATAGATCCTGATAGCATGATGGTTTTTTATGAGATTGGAGGTTACACGTGGTCTCGCAGTAGTGAGAGGGGAAGGTTAGAGTCCGTGTTTTCCAATCAATGATTGGTTGATGTATGTGAAACCAGGGAAGTCCCAAAATAATGGGAAAATGGGGTGAAGGTAATACATCAAAAGTGGTGGTCTCAGCATGAGACTCGTTAGCAGTAGCAAGGAGTGCTTGTGTCTGATTGGTAATTGGACCAGAAGATAACGGAATACCGTTAATAAAACTAACAGAGACAGGTTTAGATTTTGAAATAATAGGTATTTTATTTAAAGTAACAAAACTAGTGTCAGTGTAGTTCCCACAAGATCCTGTGTCGATCATAGCCTTGGTGGTGATCCTATTGTGGTCCCACTGTAAGGTCAAATGAATAAAAAGATAGGGATTAGAAAAAAAAGTCGTTAATCCTCCCAGCAAGACATGTGAACACTCACCCTCTTTTTTGCGGACAAGGGGACAGACGCTTATCAAATGATTCGGGGAGGCGCAGTACATGCAGAGATTTTCAGATCTTCTCCTGGCTCGTTCAGTAGATGATAATGGTGGGCGTATGGTTCCTACCTCCATAGGAGTAGGGTCAACGGGCGAAACCCGAGAAGGATTGGATAATGGTACTCCCATTTTCTCAGCCTTTCTTTCTCGCAGTCGCCTGTCAATATTGATGCTGAGTTGTATTAAGGCATCCAAAGTGCCAGGTAAATCCGCTCGGGCGAGCTCGTCTTTAACGGCTTCTGATAACCCGAGTCTGAACTGGGTTCGCAAAGATGCATCATTCCACCCTGAATCAAGGGTCCATCTTTTGAACTCTGCTACGAAGTCTTCAACAGGTCTCCTTCCTTGTTTTAAAGCCCTCAATTGGCTATCAGCAGTACTCTGCCTATTTGGGTCTTCATATAAGCTAGCGAGTTCTGCTAAGAATAAAGGATAGGAGTTAAGAAGAGGGTCATTTTTCTCCAAGAGAGAGTCTGCCCAAGCCCGTGGATCACCCGACAAGTATGAGATAGTGGTGCAGACTTTAATTTGGTCTGTAGTGTAAGTACGAGGTTTTAAATTAAAAAGCAATTGACATGCGTTTTTAAATTCACAAAATTTTTTCCGATCACCTGTAAACACTAGAGGAGGGTTTATTTTGGGCTCACGAGGTTGAGCAGCAGTGAGCTGTGAAACACGGGCTATCTGCTGTCTCAAAGTCTGATTTTTCATTTTTCACTTCAGCAAGGGAAAGGATTAATGCATCTACCTTTTGTGTTAGTTGTATCACATGAGTGGCTAATTCTGCTGAATCCATTTTTTTTTCTTGGTTAGTGCAATCTGTAACGCTCCGGCGTTTGTTTAGTGAACTGGATTTGCAGCTGCAGAATTTCCACTCAGTAGTCATGTAGAGATGTGTTGAATTACCATATCCAACTCTCCAGACTCATCATTGTGGCCCAGCCTGCCTCACCATGCAAATATACAGACACTCAGATAAGATGTTCCTGGAGTGATAGGTTGTATACGATAGTATAGAGGTGATGTACTGAAAGGACAGGCGTGAGTAGTGATAGCAATGATAGGCACTCAATAGTAATGTTCTGGAGTGTTAGCAGATGGTGATAGATAGTATGCAGATAGGTTAGCAATCATGTACAATAACAGGTGGTAGGGGACAGCAGATGAAGTGTACAGGAATTGCTATTTCAGTGCAAGGATATAGATGGTAGTAGACTCAAGAGCTAGCAATCTATGTGACAGTGCAGATGATAGAAATAGTAATGCATAGATAGCAACAGTCTTTAGTATGCAAGAGTAGATAGTGTAAGTTGATAGGAAGGTATCCCCTGTGGGGTACTTATCACTAGTTGGTTTAGAGAGATGAGGGGTCCGGTAATGAGATAAGGATCAGGTAGTGAGATACAGGATCAGTAGCGAGATACAGGAAATAGCTGGTGGCTTCGGCAGCGTCAGACAAGGCTGTGTAACAAGCGGTTTGCACGAACACCTTGTGAGTGAAAGCCGGCGATTGAAATAGCCGCTCAGAGCGGCGCCTAGTGATGACGTCATGAGAGTTAAAGGGACAGTAGCTATATGCGGAAGAAATGGGCTGGAAGGGTACCGAAGGTACCAGAATCTTACACCTTGCTAGTTAATTTTTTTGGGGGAAAAGGGTGCCAAACCCCAGGGATCTTTGATCTCTTTCATGTTGTTCAGGTGAATCTCCACCTCTCAAAGGTTGCCTACCCATGTTCCAGGATATTCATAAGAATTGGAGAGGTATGTCAAAATGAGGACAGTTTCTCCAAAATATTTTGAATTACCATCTGAATATGTAAATAAAGATCTGAAATAACTCTTTAGCCACTCTGAGTATCTTGGTGGAAGCAGTGGGTGGCACAGGGGGAGGCCCAGGTGAAAATTTGCATTGGGGCCCACAAGCTTCAAGCTACAGCTCTGAACACAAGTAATTTAGACTATACTGGTAGGTAACAAGGTACACCCTAATCAGTCCCTTCCCTTAAATTCCCTGCAGTAGAATGTAAGGATTGGATCTATACTACTACTTACGCTGACACTACCCATCTTAATTATTTTGATTCTTTAAGTGAAGATGACACGATTGAATATGATTTAATGCAAAAAGTCTATTAAACAAAATCATGAAGACCCAAATTCAGTCAGATTTAGAAATTAGATGAAATTTAGAGATTAATTAATACTTTACAATGCGAAGATAGGTATGGAGAATTATAGGACCACACCCCGGGGATTTGTAATGGCCCCTCAAAATAGAATGTGATTTGGTATGGAGACTCTGAATTCATAGTTGAGAGTCGATATGATGATCAGATGAGTGTTTGTGTGATGACCTGTGCCGAAAATCGAGTGTAAATGAGTGCCTGAGACCCCCTTTTCTCTCTAAACTTCCTCTTTTATGTCTAAAATCCCCTTATCTAAGGAAAAGGGTGTAGTTTAGAATATTTACCCACATCTGATTGGAAGGCAGTTCTATTGATTACCCCAATATTTTATTTATCCCTATCTGGGATCTTATCTTTTTACCCAGGAGTTATTTCCATATACCGTATTTTCCGGCGTATAAGACGACTGGGCGTATAAGACGACCCCCCTAATTTTCAAGTTAAAACATAGGATTTGGGCTGTACTCGCCGTATAAGACTACCCCCCCCTTCCTAAATCTATGATTTCTCATAGATCTCCAAGGTACCCCAAGTACTGTAATACATGTAATCTCTCATAATATCTCCAAGGTACCCTAAGTATAAGTGTTATCAGTAGATGTAATCTTAAGACGCTGGCTGTGTGGGAATCCTGTACCGGTATACCGTATGTATCGTAGCTTCGGCTACATACAGTGTACCGCGCTGAGCCAATCACAGTGAGCGATGTATTCTATTATTGAATGCAAAGCCTGATCGTATTGGCAGAGTCAGAGAGGCGGGCTGATGTTACTCCGCCAATCCGAGCAGGCTCAATAATAGAATACATCGCTCTCCCTGATTGGCTCAGCATGGTACACTGTATGTAGCTGAAGCTACGGTACATACGGTATACCGGTACAGGATTCCTACACAGCCAGCATCTTGAGAGATTACATCTACCGGTAATACTTATACTTAGGTTACCTTGGAGATATTATACTCGGTGTATAAGACGACCCCCCATTTTTGGGGGATTTTTTTGAGGTTCAAAAGTAGTCTTATACGCCAGAAAATACAGTATATTAGCCTCATAATAGTATGGATGAGGTCCCTGATGTGGATAACATTATCTGTGGTCTTATATCTTTAATGTTCTCTCATTTTAATCATGGAGTATTTGCAAATGATGCATGATTGATCAAGTTATCATTTTATGGACATCTTGGTAAGTATCAATTCATAATTTTCCCTCTCTTTTCTGAATCATTAATACCATTAAATCATAAGTGTTTACAACAATATATACAGTATATTTGATAAATTGTTTCATATCATAATTCACTCCTTCATATGGTATAATGCATTGTGAAAAATATTAAAATTAAATTGGAAAGTGTTTGAACACTTTACAGTTTTTCCTGATTCCAATGGGCTTTTTTGATTCTGAAATTGTTCCTAGTCATTAAGAATAGTGGAATAAATTTGGTTCACCCTAATTTGACCTTTCTCTGGACTTTTCCATTTGTGTTACAGAGAGGCTTCACTCTGTAAGGATTTGTGGGGCACAAACTTAGTTTATTAGTAGTTCTGTAGATTGATACAATGAGAGTTGCTAATATTATGATCAGCATACAACAATGGTTTATTTCTTATTGGGCTAGAGATATAGTGATGCATAGCATTTGGATTTCTTAGGTGATAAAACTGGTTGGTGTTTGCATCTGCTAATGCTTGGCAGAAGAATATTTGTAATTGTCTTTCCTTTAACGGTGTTCATATGTTTAAAAAAGTTGCAAGTTGAGAATTTATTTGAATCAGTTATTGTTTAATAGCAAATCTAACTTATTGTTCACTAGGGGGTGAGTGTCACCTTGGTTTGTTCGGAGTGTAAATAAGCTGCTCTGCCTCCTGTAAAATTATGGTTGGGGGACAGCAAGAAAGTGCAGTTGAGCCACGTGCTTGCTGCCCTCTTAAGTTACAATAGGTAGAAGACTGGGATGTTTACAAGCCGCAGCAGCGAAGTTCTCCATACATGTAGTGATCTGTGGACTGCAAGCGTACCAAACGCTACACATTCAAGTAAATGGGTAAGCACTGCAAACATGTGCAATGCATGTGGTTGAAGCTCAGTTGTCACCAAAAATAGGGTTAAAAAAAGTGGTTCCTCTCCGCCTGTCAGTAGCCTCTGAAGTACAATCCGAACACAGATTGGGCTTCAGAAGAAAAGGACACATGTATAAATCTACCCTAAGTGTCTTTAAAATCAGTCCCTTCTTTCAGTTCCGAGACTGGTAAACACTTGAAATGCTGAGCAGATGTGAAGTATTACGGCAGATCCCACTATTATTCATATCATTGATAATTTTATATCAGAACTACCCTGGCACACCAGAACTACCCTGAATTTCACTGAGAGGGATGCGGTTTATAAGGATAATCTCAAGTAGTTGTTTTTGGAATTATTACTATAGTAATGATTCTCAGCTACACTCTCTGTTTATGGAGTCTTATAGAGGCTTTGCTATGTAACTTTTTACCTTGATTGAGCCACAGACATTGCTATGAAGAGTCCATGTTTTCACAGCTTTCATTATCTGTGTTATAAAATTGCGCTATTTCTTCGAACTTTGCACCTGTTTAGTAAATTGCAAACTACAATTACCACTGTCTGATCATTTTGCTGATTATCTATTCCGTTAAAGGGTAACAATAAAAAGAGCCTGGAAACCAAAGTAGTGAAAACTATTTTTTATTATTTATTTGAATTTAAAACAACGTTTAGTAAAACCCAGTGCCAGATTTAGACCTGGGGGCCTGGGGCAACTCAAGTTCAGGGACCCCTCAAAGATTCAATTTAATTGAATTAAATTGTATGATAAATAGAAAAGTGAACTGAAATTAATTATAAACTGTATTTGGTTTAAAAAAAGATATGTAAGGTTCTGAAGAAGATACTTATCCGATTTTTTTCTTAATTTTATTGACTGTAAGAATACACATTGCACAGGTATGTGGACCTGCCAATCATTCATCACAGTTATGCATCACACCCCAATATTTCTCTGTAAGCATTATAACAAGTCCCTTCTCTTTTTATGGACGGTGTTGACAGGTGCACAGGAGGCAGCGTGTACGGATCTACATGCTGAGAGATTCAGGAAATAGATAATCACTTGTGGGAAGTCTGGCCAATTTAGGACATGGTAAAAAAAAACCTGGATCGTGGTTAATGCTATTGCACTCAGTGCAAAACACTTAGGCTGTTCTGTATGCTGATGCCCAGACACACTTTTGTAATTTTGTTAAAATCAACGCTAATTTTATAATATTTACATTTTTTTGTAAAGAAAGTCTGGGGCACCCTCTGGCAGAGAGGCTGAGGCAATTGCCCCTTTTGCCTTCTTCCCCCTTTATTAATCCAGCACTGGCAAACCCAAAAAACATGTAAAAGAAAAGCTAACCATAAACCAAAAGGTTATGCAAATTTTAGATTCAAGTCTTTAATGTACAATACTGCTAAATACTGAAATGAAACACATAAAAAAAAAAAAAAAAAAAAAAAAGCCTGCCACTAGAGGACCAAGACAAAAAATTCTTCCATAGTGATTTACAGGATCAAGCTGGAGACCATAAAGCAGCTGTGTTGAAGTTGTGCACCAGGAGCGGTGCTGGGACAAATGAAGCACATTGCCCATCTGCTAATGTGGGTGACATAACCCTCATAAAATGATAGCCATGACAAAAGAAGGGGGGTCTGCTAGGCTTGAATGAAGATCTAGTAAACTACAAAAACATCTGGAGGCCAACTACGGTACCACTGATTGGAGTTCCAACTGAAAGGAACATCACCAATCCTCTTTGACAGCATCTGTCAATTTTGCCCTGCAATTGCCATCCCATCAAACTTCTTCCCCAGCAACAGCTATGGGCAATGACAGAGAAAAGGGAGAGCCAGAAACAGCCCAGATTAATTTGATGTTAAAACTAAAAATGCCCCTATATGTGTACTAAGTCCTTCAGCCTTACAGAGATCAGAACTGCCTGCCAAGTTCCTAATTTCTGCTGTAGTATGAATGAGTCTTAAAAGCGTCTGCAGTTTGTAGTTTGGCCTTGTAGTTTGTTCAACATCAAATGTGTTTGTTAGACATATTTTTGGATTAGTTTTACATAAACTGCACTCTGAAAGGTCCAATTTAGTTGACCTAAATGGAAAAATACAGGTAAAAATGCCAAAAATCCAGCAAGCAGGAATTTATTTTCCCTAACACATCTCAATGCAGTATGCTGGTGTAAGTAATGGATTTTTTCTTTACTGTATATATTTTGCTTGAGCAAAATACCTAACAATGCGCCTAATGTAAGAAAACCCTCAAACGGTCAGCAAAGCAAGACAGCAACCAATTAGAAATGAGGAAAATTTTACTTTATATAGGGCAAAAAAAAAAAAAAGCCTGAAATGGTCCTATTCTTTTCAGAATAACCCATCATATGAGTGTATGTATCATTTTAAGATTAAAATATATTGATAAACAGGACAGCTAGACACAAAATGAAACATATCAGGGAGCTACATTTTTGTTCAGCTGCATTTCAAACTAATTTCTGTTTCTTAGCTGCTTACTCTCTGTAGATACTAAGACCATTGCACTCAGACTGAGAGGTGGAAGTCCTGAGTGGAAATATTCTGCTATATTCACATGGTCAGTACCAGAGTTGTAGTAATAGAAAACTATTGGTAAATATGCAGTATGTAGCCAATCAAGTGAGCAGAAAATGAGATGTCCAGATATTCAGAAGCAGTGTGCAGCACCATTGTGCCGGGCCTCCATCCTCCTACATGACCCCAAATTTACCCTCCACTGCAACAACATCCGCCTATGTGCTCATACGTTAGTGTTGTCACATCTATGCACACTTCTGTGCTTGCTATCACTGCAGTGACTCACGCTTCCAAATTTAATGAACTGTTATGCTTTTGCTCATTTCTTTAATATATAATATTGAAGCCCAATTCTCATCAAAACATTTTTATTGAATTGTCATTATTGTGATAGCGGATTAGATCCTCTGCTAGGATTTTATTGCCAGCTGTTTCTATTCTGGTGAGATTTCCTATAACATTTGGTCTCCAGTGGGGACCCAGACAACAAAAGAACAGGACAGTAATTTAAATTTTTCACCAAATAAAAAAATGGAACTTTGGGAAAAATTTATCCTGCCACTAGATGCATTATTTTTCTGTAACAGAGTGACAACCCTGTTAGTCCTGCACTGAAGTTGTGCAAAGTTGTCACCATGTGGACTGGGAAAACTTATGGATAAGGAAATTTTCCCAGTCCCAAGGGATATACAGATATACAACGACTGTAGTTAATAAGGTTTCACTGGTAAAATTTGCTGAGTGAAAAATTTGATACATTTGTCTAAGTATGATTTGAGTAAGCGGGGTTCGCCCTGCAAGTTCTAACAATATTTGTCTTAAATATTATATGATATTCACTGGGCTATTCTTATTAGTTTGAATCTTACCAGAACAAATCTTGATAGCACAGTAGCAGCTTCAACTTTGGATGAATCTTTATGAGAATGTTTTGGGTGAATCTTGTTAAATAACAAGATTGTCCTGTTGTTCATTTGCTAACATGCTTTCCATGGTGCTGAAACTGTATACAAATAAAAAAACAGTGGGGAGGTGCTTTAAGGGGACCCCAAAACAGGGGTCTTCCCCAAAGTACCCTAGCCCTACAAAGAGAGGGCTCTTGTTCCACCTACCTGCCTCCTCATAGGGAGCCAAGTAGGTGGTGACCCCTTCTTGGCAAACTCGTTTTAGGGATCCTTTGAATGCATGCATGAAAGAGAAAAATGTAAATGTATTTTTTAGCTAATATTTACCTTTCCAGATTCCAGTGATGTCCAAAGATGTCTTGCACCCTCCACTACAGCAAAGGCTGTTGGAATTGCACATGTCCTACCTTCTTTATTGTTTAAGCAGTTCCCACCACTGACATGGTTTTAGGTGTCCAGGGGACTCTGGTAAAAGGGATTCCCCTGACATTATTGCCCATAATTGTCCTAAATCCAGATTCGGGCTGTGATGTTACAGGAGAGTTTCCCCTGTGTCACAAAGTGAATGTTTGGTGAATTTCTCGTGGAATTCTTTATAATACACCCTGTTGTTTTAATCAAACTTTAAATAAGCAATGAACAAATTAATGTCTAAGTTGGCTATAGTAAAATGTTTTGTCTCAATAAAAACTGCTACTTTTGGTGCACAGATTGGCCTATTAAAGCAAGTGGAAAAGTAGCACATTTACTTTAAACTTTAAAGTGGTTGTAAACCCTTACATATAGCCAGTGAAGGGACTATCCTCAAGTGATACACAGAGATGAAACATATTCTCCCACATAAGTTGTATCTGTCTGTCTGCAGTCTTCTCTTCTCTACATCCATTCAAAGTGCTGAATGTGTACATCTGTCTGAGAGTTCAGAAAAAAGGGGGCGAAGAGCTAAAGTTACACTCTGCAGAGCTTAGTGAAGAGAGCTCTGACAGCTGATTGGAGAGAAGGAACACACCCCCTTCAGACAGCACGCAGTAAGAGAGCTGAGGCTTTCAATCAGCTGGAGGTCCCTCCCCTGTTACCTTTTTCTCTTGGTGTCAGGAAAACTTGTCAGAAGTGGCTCATGTTGATAGCAGAAGAACAAAGCAGCAGCCAGAAATGGCACTTAGTGCTTTTAATTGAGAGTTAATTGAGTATACACTATAGAAGGCTATGCTTTGTTCTTTTTTCATGTTTGAGGTTTAGAACCACTTTAAATTAAAAATATTTAATGATGCAGACATTTTTTGTTGTATTAATATTTTAAATAGACATAGAATTTGCCATGTTACTCAGTTATCGATAGTGTCAGGAATTGGAGGGCTATGGAGAGCCAGTGTGGTAAACTAAGCATGCAGCAGATTGTCCAGCTGGGCCCTGAGACAACAGCAGACATAGACAGCAACTGCCACTCTAAAAATAATTCCAGCGGAAACCCCAGAAATATGCTGATGTTCTCTGCTGATTACACAAGAAACTAAAACTATTTATTCAGTACATTCCATGTGACCCTTTTCTGAAAAATAATAGTTGCAGTTATTACTTTGATGCTTTGCTAAGTCAACATTGTAATGTTATAATAGTGGTTGAAGAAAAGTGGCTGCAGGTGTCTGAAACAATAACCCGAATCTGCCTATTAAGGCTTTAAACAACTTAGTGACCCCCCTGAGCACTTTAGAATTTGGCTCCAGCTCATTAGTTCTATATAAACCCAAAAAAAGTTATTCTGAGAACTAAATTACTCCTGAGAGCTGGCCAACTAGCTGGCATAACAGCCGTACATGGGAGGATGTTCATTTTAGTGGTTTGTTCATTTGACCTTGAAATCGAATAAAGCTAGTTCACAATCTGTTATGTGCTCAGAGAAATACACAGGCTGCTATCGCCCTCTGCAAAGGCTGGATTCCTGGCCATCATACTGATGCAATTGCTTCATTTCTCTTCAAGATATGACCCAGAACACATATGAAGGAATTAATGAAAGTACTGAAGCTGGACACTGGCGTCTCCAGCTTTCATTTTTAGGGAGGGCACATGCGGGGGACAGGGATAAAAGTAGGGGGGCCAACTATAAAAAGTGATTTTACGCACACACACATATATATATATATATATATATATATATATATATATATATATATATATATATATATATATATATATATCAATAATAGAATGCAATCCAGAGGTCTTGTTACAAATTCACCTTTGTTTTATTTGTGCAATATACAATAACACCAAAAACAACTACAGATCCCTGGACTGATCATCAACATATGTTATTGATAAAATGTAGTTGCACTACCAACCAGCAATCAACTAAACTAACTAAATTAGAACCACATTATCACACACCTTAATAAATGTGCATTATCAAATTGTCACCATAAAAAAATAATCGTATACACACGAGGTCCACGACCATTGATAAATAAGAATAATTACCACAAAACACTATGGTAAAAAACTCTAAGTATAATAGGACAAATTGTGTGTGTGTGTGTTACATTCACACACACATCACATACACAAGAATACTCATGCCAATGAGCAGCAGTTGCATTACCTTGGTATAACTTGCCAATGAGCAAGAGCAATAAATGCATACACTTTATATATCCTAACAATGGGCATCAAATGCATAAACATGAAATATTCCTGACAACGGGAATCAAAACACATAAACATGAAATATTCCTGAAAATGGTCAAATGCATAAACATGAATTATTCATGACTGATGGCCATTGCCAGGAATATTTCATATTTATGCATTTGATGCCCACTGTCAGGAATATTTTATGTTTATGCATTCGATTCCCACTGTCAGGAATATTTCATGTTTATGCATTCGATGCCCACTGTCAAGAAACAATGGGCATCAAACGTATAAACGTGAAATATTCCTAAACAATGGGCATCAAACGCGTAAACATTTAATATTCCTGAAAATGGGCATCAAAAACGCATAAACATGAATTATTACTAACAATGGACATCAAACATGTAAACATGAAATATTCCGCACAATGGGCATCAAACGCATAAACATGAAATATTCCTAATAGTAGGTATCAAGCGTATAAGCATGAAATATTCCCAACAATGGGCATTAAACGCGCAAACATTTAATATTGCTGAAAATGAGCATTAAACGCATAAAAGTTAAATATTCATGACAATGGGCTGGGCATGAAACCCATTGTCAGTAATATTTCATATTTATGCGTTTGGTGCCCCCTTTTAAGAAGAAACAATGGGCATCAAAGGCATGAACATGAAATATTCCTAAGAATTTGTCAGGAATATTTCATGTTTATGCATTTGATGCCCACTGTCAAGAAGCAATGGGCATCAAACGCATAATTATGAAATATTCCTGACAGAATTTTACAGCTGGACATATCAAACTTAATGACATGTATTATACATGTTTGCCATGTTCAGCTGTAAAATTCTGTCAGAGTGTGTGTCAGCCCACATTGTCCTTTGCAGGGTGAGGGTGGGTGATATGACTCATTTGAGTTTGTGTCATTTGTAAACGAGCACTCTGCAGTGGACTCACTGCTCAACTCACCTGCTGGCGCCAGTGCCACCGTGACCTCCGCAATGGATGCTCTGGGCCTACTGCTGCTCATCGTGTCCTGTGCTCTGGCTCAGTGGCTGTCTCCTCCTCTTCACCTTCTGCGGTGCTCTGTCTGCTAGACTGGTGCTGCGCCTCTGTCTGCTGGTGCGATGCCTCTGTCGGCTGGGCTGGTGGCGGTGTCTCTGTTGGCTGGGCTGGTGGCGGTGCCTCTGTCGGCTGGGCTGGTGGCAGTGCCTCTGTCTGCTGGTGGTGGTGCCTCTGTCGGCTGGTGGACTCTGGTAGTCCGAACCGTGACTGACATCAGTGACCTGACCTCTAAAATGGATGCCGGCCTGCTGCTGCTCCCTCCTGTCTTGTGCTGTGTGTGCTCTGCTCTGGCTGGCCTGGCTGGTTGGCTGGCTCCTCCTCCTCTTCACCTTCTATTGCTTCCACGGCTGCTCAGCTGGCCTGGGCTCAGGATGGTGCACTCAGTCAGTCTCACTCTCTGAGACTGCAGACCTGACCTCTGAGTCTGGATGGATGGTACCCCAGGCTGGGAATGCTGCTTTAGCCACTCCCCGACCTCATGTGTCCTCCTCTGCTCTGCCGGACTGGCTCCTCCTTCACCTGTTTTGCTGTCACACAGCACAAGCGCCCGCAACTCTCGTAACGTCACCCCGCCCGCTGTCTGCCACTGACCTGGCATGCCTCCTCCATCACTCAGGAGTCAGGAACGCCCTCCTGTCACTGGCCTGGCTGTCCCTGATTGCATTTGTAAAGGCGGCGCCACGAGTGAACGTTTTCACGGCTGTGAGATAGAATCAAAATAGCATCCGATCCTTTTATTTGGGGGGGCACACTGTAATTTTGGGGGGGGCGTGGCTGCTTGCCCAACCCCCCCCCCCCCCCCCCAGTGACGCCACTGAAGCTGGACACAGCAAGGCAGCTAGCATTTTCAGCAGCGGTATCTTCTGTGTTATCCTTGGAACATGTATTCCTTAAAAATTGCAGCCTGTAAAATGAATGCAGGCATTGTACTAGAAATACCCATATGATCTTGGCCAAAGGAATTCATAATGTTTTTACATACACTAATCAAACATAGCGTTATGACCCTCCACTTAATATTGACTAGGTCCCCTTTTGCCTCCAAAACAGCCCTGATCCGTTAAGGCATGGACTCCAAAGTAACATCCACATAAATGGCAGGACTCAAAGTCTCCCAGCAGAAAATTGCCCAAAGTATCACACTGCTTTTGCTGGCTTGCCTTCTTCCCATACTACATTCTGGTGCCATCTCTTCCCCAGGTAAGTGACATGCACACAAACACCCATTAATCCACACGGTGTAAAAGAAAAAACATCTTTCATCAGACCAGGCCACCTTCTTCTATTGCTCTGTGGTCCAGTTCTGATGCCTATAGTAGGCACTGTTGGCTGTCAACATAGGGCAGCATGGGTACCCTGACCAGTCTTCGTCTGCGCAGCCCTATACGCAACAAACTGTGATGCATAGTGTGTTCTGACGCCTTTCTGTTGGAACCAGCAATAGCATTTTAAGCAATTTGAGCTATAGTAACTCTTCTACTGGATCAGACTACACAGACCAGCCTTCACTCCCCACATGCATCAATGAGCCTTGGCCGCTCCTGTTGCTGGTTTCCCTTCCTTGGACCACTTTTGGTGTACCTTGACCACTGCAGATCAGGAACATCCTACAAGAGTTGCAGTTTTGAAGATGCTCTGACCCAGTAATCTATTCAATGTAATGTGTGCCTTGTCAAAGTCACTCGAATCTTTATGCTTTCCCATTTTTTTCTGCGTTCAACACTTCAACTTCAGGGACAACATGTTAATCTGCTGCCTAATATATCCCATCCATCGCTATGGAGCCTTTAGTGGCGGTGATCAGGGGCTCCTCTGAGGTACAGGGAATTCCAGTATGCCCCATTGTCGAAAAACTTGCCCTCTACGCGGATGACCTTATCCTCTTTTTACAGGATCCGGGACCATCCCTGAGGGCAGTATTGTTGATTCTTGACCAATTTGCTTCAATCTCGGGATTACGTACGAACTGGGATAAATCCTTGGTCCTTCCCATCGATGGGGGAGCGGAGGCTCAGTGGGACCCTACCTCACCACTGAAACTCACCCGATCTCTTAAATATTTAGGGGTCTGCATATCGTCTGACATACATGACTTTGTGACTCTTAATCTGCAACCCAAACTTCAGTGCTGTAAACAGGTGATTGGGGCTTGGTCCCGTCTCCCCCTCTCCCTCATAGGGAAGATTAATTTGATCAAAATGAAAATTCTTCCGGTGATACTCTATATTATTTGCCATTCCCCGGTTTGGTTACCGAAAATCCCTGTTTAAGCAACTTAATACACTTATTACCACATTCCTATGGTCCCCAGGTCCAGCCAGATTTAGCAGGAAGGTGTTATGCAGACCCTGGATGCAGGGGGGACTGGCGTGTCCAAATTTCTATTTGTACTACATGGCAGCCATGCTGGTCCAGGCACATGGGTGGTTGGTGGCTGACAAGACCAACGCGTCCGTGGTCCTTGAGGCAGCGTTTGCAGGCTTGTACGAAACTTTACGAAATGCTTTATACAGGGGACCGAGGGCCACACATCCCACCTTGACACCTTGACCATCTCCATGCAGATGGTGGTCAGGGCCTGGCATGTAATTATTGCAATGCCCAACCACAAGCGGGCAATTTGGTCACCTGAAACCCCGTTATGGTTTAACCCTTAGCTTTCAGAGTTTCGCTCTATCCCGGATCCCGCTTTGTGGGCGGGCAGGGGAGTGAAATACCTGGCAGACATTTGTGAGGGGGCAACCCCGTTTACATTTGATAGGCTCAAAAATAAATTCCAACTACCTAATTCTTTCTTCTTTTGTTATTTACAACTGCGACATGCCTTTACTACCCAGTTTAGGCAGCCCATTGTAAGCCTGGAACTAGACAACTTAGAGACTCTGCTATGTGATGACACCCTGGAAATACCCCTCTCCTCTGCGTATAAGATGCTCCATCCTTCCATCCAGACTAGTCTGGATGGATTGCGTGCGACATGGGATGCGAAGAGCGGGGGGCTGGATGAGGAGGATTGGGAGGAGATCTGGGACAGTCCCTTCGGGCTCTGATTGCAACCAGAGATAGGCTGATTCAATTTAAGATATTGCACAGAATCTACTTGATCCCTGCGCGGCTACACCGTATGTTTTCGGCGGTCCCGGCCTCCTGCTGGAGGTGCCCCAGTGATTCTGCTGGGTTGTCCCACATTTTCTGGGAGTGCCCGGTGGTTGGTGGCTTCTGGCGGGAGGTGACAGGCTTTGTGTCTACTCTTGTTGAGAGCGATTCCGCTGACGGTCACCATCTGCCTCCTGGGTTTGGTGGGAGTCATACCGGCTCCCAAGGCGGTGCGCACTCTGGTGGACATTCTATTGTTTTACACCCAGAAGGCAATAGTACTGAAGTGGAAATCAGCACTCCGTCCCACGTTGGGTTTCTGGAAGGGACTGGTGAACGTTGTGGTGCCTTTATACATACATGTCCAGAGGATGTCCTTGAAAGTTTGAAAAAGTGTGGCAATTATGGGTGAACTCCTCTCTAACAACCGATACCCAGGATTAGACCCCTGGCTCTTGTGGGAGGTGGAGGGCCTTGCATGCAGTGATGACCCCTTGGTGTCTGATGGGGGGGTGCTGTGATGACCTGTGGGTCCTGAGTGGTGGGAGACAGGGTTTAATGCTATGATCACTTATGTAATGCATCTTTCTTTCCCCTGACTTTAAGTGAGGGTGCGACTTCCAGGGCTCTCGGCCCTCCTTTTTTGGGCTGAGACTGCTTTGATGTCTTTATGTGTGTAGTAGTAGATGTATAAGTTGTTTTACGCCGGGGTATGCCCTGGCGTTCTGTTTGTGTCTTTTCGTTCAAAATTTTCAATAAACAGAATTAAAAAAATATATATATCCCATCCACCTTCATTGTGATGAAAAAATTAATGTTAGTCATTTTACCTGGTTATAATGTTATTGGTGACCAGCGTACATCTTTTCCTTCCTTCCCTCTCTCCTCTCCAGTTCCAAACTATGTAAACTGACATTTCAAAGATTGACACTGATCAGTTCAGGAGCTGTAATAGATTTGCGGTCAGATTATAGGAATTTTTTACATATTTTTAGCAAGCAGCAACTAAGATTTAAAAGGGAAGCATGGGCTATACAAAAAAACCTCATACTCACCTAGGTGGACGCAGCATCGATCGGATGCTGCATCTGTCCCCTGCCAGCTTTGCACTGAGAACTGAGTGATCACCCACTACTGATTGCTCAGTTCTCCCATGCGCTCTGAGCAGAGAGCTGTGACTGTCACTGATTCTCTGCACTACCCCACCAGAGCTCACTGGAGCACTGGGCTGTGGAGGAGGCGGAAGCAGCTGGCTTAGAGGCTGCCAGTCCATATGGATAGGATATTTTCAGAGCCTGGACTGGCTAAATGATGCCAGCTAACAGCGGATTTTAGCCCGCTGGCATCTGAAAATGGATCAGGAGTGCAGAACAAACTGCACTCCTGTGATCCATAGAAGTACAGCCAAAAAATCTGTGCCATACTTTTCCTTTAAAACTGGCTTTACACCACTGTTTTGTGAACTGCAACATACAGCACACATTAGTTTGTTGTGGTGCTATTTATTCTGAATGGCACCACAAAACACGAAGGCTTGTGGTGAACAGCATCAGTAAAAAAGAGTCATGTCTGCTTTTCAGTGCTCTTGGTTTGGGACAAACCACAATTACTGCTTGGTTTGCTTGCAGCGCTAAAACAATGAATAGACTGGTAACGTGAACTAAAGTACAAAAAATGTGTAAAGACACCAATCCACAGAAGTAGTCACAGCAGGAAATGGACCACCGGTGATAACAGATGTAAATATTCAAAGAAGGCAGAAGGGTGACTCAGAGAAATAGCTTTACACCCAAGGTGAGTGATAAATTCTGCTTACCAGATTGTAAGACCACTATATTATAGGTGGTCAAATAAAGCATTTATCAGTAGGTCTCTCATAGGATGTAAAGCTCATTCAGCAGGCACAAACAAATTCCAGGGAATATAAAACAAAAAACACTTCCATAGTGCATTAAAATATATCACTTTTATAGGTAGATATATGTTTTGCACTTACAAGATCCAGAGTATAAAACGGCATGTAAACAGCATGTGAATCAGTGTTCCTGTGGCTTCTCCTCGTGTATTCGGCTACGAATGAAACCAGCCAGTCGAATAGAACAAACGTTATGACGTCACTGTCGTGGACCCCCTACGCGTTTTGTCACAGATAACATCTACTGGGGTTTCAGCCAAATAAGGGATTTTTGTTTTATATTCCCTGGGAGTGTTTGTGCCTTCTGAATGGGCTTTACATCCTATGAGAGACCTACTGATATATGCTTCATTTGACCACCTATAATATAGTGGTCTTACAATCTGGTAAGCAGATTATATCTCTCACTTTGGGTGTAAAGCTATTATTCTGAGTCACTCTTCTATCTTCTTTGAATGTTTACATCTGTTATTACTGGTGGTCCATCTCCTGCTGCGACTACTTCTGTGGATTGGTGTCTTTACACATTCATTGGACTTTTAATATTAGTTCACATTGCCAGTCTATTCATTGTTTTAGCGCTGCACTTTATTTGTTTTTATCATTTTTGGAGTATGTATGTTTGCTCTTAGTGTTCGCAGCTGTGTACTTTCACTCTAGCACAGTGTTTTTTTTGTCCTTTAGTTATCCATTGGTGTTTACCTGTGCATGTACTTTCTATGTAATTTCCCTCAGGTGACACTGTCATATTTTGTAAATAATGTTACGGGGTTACATAGTAGTTAAGATTGAATAAAGACAATAGTCCATCCAGTTCAACCTGTGTCGGCGTGCGTGGACGTATTCATTTCCCATACCCCCGAATGTTTTTATACTTGAGATGTACTCCAAGAGTCTTTTAAAAGTAGCCATACTCCCTGCAGTAACTACCATTTGTGGTAGAGAATTCCACAGTCCTGTAGCCCTACTGTAATGAACCCCCTGCGTAGTCTGAGGTTAAATTGCTTCTCCTTTAATCACATTGTATGTCCTCGTGTCATCATACATTCTTTGCGACTAAATCGATTTTTTTTCTATGTTGATATCACCATTGAGGTATTTACAAATTGCTATCATGTCCCCTCTCAGGCGTCTCTTCTCCAGAGAGAATAAATCAAACGCTTGTAAGCGCTCTTCATAGTTTAGGTCTTCCAATCCCCTAATCAGTTTAGTTGCCCTTCTCTGGACTCTTTCCAGCTCCAACACATACCTTCTGAGGACTGGCGACCAGAACTGGACTGAATACTCCAGATGCGGTCGGACCAGAGTTTTATAAAGTGGCAGGATTATAGTTTTGTCTCTGGAAAACATCCCCTTCCTTATGCATGCCAATATTCTGCCGGCTTTGGCAGCTGCAGCTTGACATTGCATGCTATTGTTAAGTCTATCTTCTACTAAGACTCCCAGATCTTTCTCCATGTTTGATTCCCCCAGAGGTTCCCCCCTAAGGTGTATTGTGCTTTTATGTGTTTTGTCCCCAAATGCAAAACCTTACACTTCTCCACATTAAACCTCATTTGCCATGTAGTTGCGATTTTTTTCAGGTCGCTCTGTAGAATTCCTGCCTCGCTATGTGAAGTTATTGCCCTGCTCAATTTAGTGTCATCTGCAAAAACTGATATTGAGCTACTGATCCCATCCTCAATGCTATTTATAAATAAATTGAACAAGATTGGTCCCAGGACTGAGCCTTGGGGGACCCCACTTTCCACTCCAGTCCAGTCTGAGTATACATTATTTATTGCCACCCTTTGGACACGCCCCTTTAACCAGTTCTGTATCCAAGAGCAGACCTTGTGGTCGATGCCTGCAGACCTTATTTTATATATTAAGCATTTGTGGGGGACTGTATCAAACGCCTTAGCAAAGTCCAGGTACACCACATCCACAGGTCTCCCCCTATCTAGCTCGCAGCTCACCTCCTCGTAGAATGTTAATAGATTGGTTTGACAAGATTTGCACATTCACAGTAAACACCGATGCAGAGAAGTATTGTACACCAATACACAGGGGTGCTAGGGCTAGCTGTATGCCTCATCTGCAACCCCCCAGCCTCTGTGAACTTCTCTATGATAACATATATCGCACAAAAATGTTTTGGTTCAATCAAGCTTCAAATTCCTGGAACATCAGATTCGGTTTTATGCTCCCCCCTTTCTCAGCATGGTCTTCACTTTTAAATTATATTTCTTATACCAGAAGATTCTGTATTTTTCTTCATAATAAACTCATTTAATTTTGGTTGATACGCCTTTGTTGTGCTAAGTCTGGAAAGAGTATCAAAAGGATAATGAAATCTGCATTTTTGGTCCAAATTCCTAAATGTTTCATTTTAGTAGATGAACTGAGTAGTTTCAGCTGAGTTTGATCACAATCCAAAATGTAAGGAGGCCAGGTAATTTTAGAATAGGAAGGGTGGTTGTTTGGAATTATTTGTTTGTTTGAAGGGTCAGTCCACTCAAAAATAATATATCAATTATGGATAGAGCATGGTGGGCTGGGAATGTCTTGCATACTCCCAACAATCAGATCTCTGCCAAAAGACACAAATCTGGATCTGCCCATCTGGGAATTTAGGATGTCCCTGCCCACTTTAGTATGTTTCTATTTCTCTTTAATATAAATTTAGAAATATACAACAGGGAGAGTGAAACCCTTACATCCACACATAAAGAACAGCACATTAACAGCTGGAGCTGACTAAGCTGGGCAGTAGGACAGTGTATGCAGGTCTGCCTTAAACAGTGAGAGGTACTACTGTACAGTGTTGGCTGCAAGGACTGTACTGTGCTGTTCCAGAGATCTGCTGTTCCTGAGTGTTTTTGTTTTTTTTTTGTTGCACTATTCAGCACAAACTCTAGAAACTTTTGAATTTCCAGCCCATCTGGCACCAATATGCCATGGTCAAAATCACTGAGATCACATTTTTTCCCCATTTTGGTGTTTGATAGGTACATTTACTAAAGCTCCTATATTGTATATGAATGACTTTTTGCATAGTGCTGCTGGTACATAATTGGCAGATTCAATAATTGCAAGAATAGGCAGGTATACAGGTGTTCATAACATAGTGCTTAGTATGTGTATATTTCAACTGTGGTATTTACTGTTTGCCACTAGTTCGGCTTTAATCATTTCAGTATATCGTTTGCATGGAGTGTGCACAAACTGAACTGATTTAACAAAACATTGCAAGAAAAATATTATTATAAGGCTAATTTCCTTTATATGGAGACGAGCCCTAGCATTTGTTAAAGTAAACATTAATTCCAGATGTCTGTTTTTTTTTTTCTAAAATCATTGCTTGAGCATACTACTTCATCCAATCTTCATACATTGCTTTTGAAAATCAATAGCCATTCCAAAACAAAATTCAAACCAAGATTTGTTCCCATTTTAAAGAAATGCTGCACATGCCGTTCCAATTTAACAGGTACTTCTTTCTAGAGCATTACATGTGCTCAGCATATGACTGCATCTAAGATAGCAACAATCTACAGCTTTTCTATGCACAGAATGCTTTCATATTTGATGTATATGAAATAAGTAACTTCCAGGAACACTGCAGTTAGGGTTTACAAGGAAGTCCCCACTGATCTTTTCACTTAACTATAGGAACATTCTTCCCATTGCCCACTGGTGGTATGCAAAGTCACTCCCAGTGGAACACACCTGAGCTACATAAATGGAGATCTTTTTGAAGTACAGAGAACAGAATACTTCTGGGTTCACAGTTTTAAGACATATGCTCTTTTGCACCTGTAACGTTTACAGCATATAACTAGTAGTAGCTAGTCACATTCAATTGACCTCTAAGATTAAGCCCAGTGTGGATGACAAGTCAGAGTGGCATGACCGATTGGCTTGGGATCTGAGCTAAGGCTAGTTTTTCATTTGCCTTACATTGGTGTTAAATAAAATGTGCAGCGGTATCTGCATACTAATCACATTCAATTGGAGGTTTTTACTTATGCAATAGGGTACTCAGTTCAGTTGGGTATCGAAACATGCCCCAACCTTTATACCCACTTGGGTAATGCAGTCACCTTTAAAGGTTTCAAGGAAAGATTAAAAAAACAAACAAACAAACAAACATGTCATGCTCACCTGTTCTGTACAATGGTTTTGCACAGAACAGCACCAATCCTCTTCTATTTGGGTCCCCTGCCAGCGGTCCTGGTTCCTCCCACCTGCAGAGTGCTCCCTAAATCAAGCCCCTTGCTATAGGGTCACTCGAGGAGGCTCACTGCTGAGCTGCACTTTGGGTGTCCATCCACACACAGAGCGCAGTTTAGCCCCGCCTGCTCTTTATCCTCAGTGGCTCACTGGTTGTGATTGACAGCAGCAGGAGCCAATGGCTCCCACTGTTGTGTTAGCCAATAAGGAAAGAGAGACCCCAGGGAGCCACTGCTCTCATACACATTGCTGGATCAAGATCATAGAATTTTTTATTACCCTTATTACCAGCATTCTTGAACACATCTACGGTATATTTCTATCTGACATAGTCTTTGTACAAATGATTGCACACTGATGACATCACTGCTTCAGGCCTCTTATCTGACAGTAGTCCATAGCCACACACGTTTTGCCCAGACCGGGAAGGATGAGCAGAGACTGGCGCAGGTTAACATAGTGAATGTTCCGTTTGGCAAACAGTTCACAATCCAACAGCCAACATTATTTATATACAATTTCTTAGGTATTAAACATAATATTAATCAAATGCATCTTTCTCTTAGGAAATCTAAACAGTCTTATTAGTCTTCTGAGGCTTGAAAATAAGGTGTGTTTGGTATCTAACCGATACTTCTTATGTGTTAGTGTAACCACTTTTTATGAAGGTAACTCCATTACAGTAAGAATTATAGAGATTGTATGCAACTTCACTCTATGCAATTCAGCTGTAGGTCAGTATAGAAAAAAACTCAGTATCACAGATATTGCTCATACAGGCAGTTTACGACTTGGCCATTTATGTCATGCTTTATTAGAAGTATTCTGAAGACACTTTAGTAGAATTTTATGACATTTCTGCATTATTTCTTAGCTGGCATGTGTTCTGTCAAATGTGTCACCTTCTCTTGCTGCCTGTACAGACACAAGGTTTAAAACTGATCATTTTTGTTTACAAATTCTGGGGAAGTGTGTTTAGTGCAACTTATTTTTCCCAAATAGTTTGGGGTTCGTCAGACTGGACTATTATCACACCACTGTTCCCCCCGGATCTGGTCCCTAGTAACTTTTATTTGTTTAATATTTCTGAAGGAGGTTCTCGGAAAAAAAATGTTTTAATGACAATGAAGTGATATTTGGTGTCAACATGTGGTTAATGAACCAAGATGAAAGAGTCTCTCTCATAAGGCTGTTTGTCGCTCAGCATCTGTGGAACAAATGCCTTACAGTCCAAAGGAGCTGTGTTGAAATATAGGCTTTTATAATTTGTTTAGTTGAATTACGTTAATGAGTTAATGTTATCTTTTCTTATGCAGTTGTGCTGATTGCGTATGTATTTAATTATCCTAATCTTACTAGAAAAACCTAAAGCAGAATTCCAGGAAAAGGATCAAAATGAATAGACAAGTAAACAAAAAATACAATAAGCAGTTTCTGCATTATTCATTCTCATTCAGGAGCTATGCCCTGCAGTAATTCCTTTCTGCCATAAGGTGCCGCTAGTCTTCTTGGTTGCATGCTGGCCAATGTCACTGAAAGTGTCATTAAACCCACACTATGAAAAGGTCTCATTACATGCTTTATAACAGAGTGTTCATACTCACAATGCCACTAAAGCATTCGTTTTGTGTGAGTGAAATATACCTGGCTGATCCTGCCTTCAGCTGTCCCTCCCATCTTCTCTGTGTCCCCAAAGCAGCCTGAGATTGTGTAGACCAGCTGGTGTCCTCTATGGAGCATGTCCAATTCCAGTTCCCGTCTAAGCATTCTTCATTTTCTCCACTTTCTTATCTGTGCAGCCCACATGACTTTAGAGTCACACATGTCAGCATATACACAGTGGTAAATGACACATCCCCCCATCCTCCTTCTCCTCCTCCTCCATGTCCTGCTATTGCTTAATGGTATTGGAGCAGTATATAGTATGCTGATTGATTGCATTCAAGAATCTCAAAAAAACGCTATGTTTTAAAATAAATCAGTAGTAAATATATCTCATGTAATTGCTAATACCTGTAAAGTAAAAAAAAAAAAAAAAAAAAGAGCCTAGGATGTCTGAACAAAGTGAAAGTTAGTGTCAATCATCTTTGACTCCACCTACACCATTAAAATGCACAAAAAATATACATTTGATGTTCAATAAAGATTTATAGGGAGCTGTAAAGCAGTTACGGTATTTGATATTTATAATCAAATTTAGATTGCTTTTCTGAAACTTTTTTTTAGTCATGTGACTGGTACAGCCCCAATCAGGGCTGGCCAGACACAGACTCACATTGTAGAGAGTATACATTAGCAGATTAACAGAAGCCCCTCTCAAGGAAATTTCTCTGCAGATGCCAAAGAACAGGGAAACATCATGTGACCACACAACAGCACTGCCATGATATATATATGATTTATATGAATGAAATATGGCAAATTAACACTTCTCTGTTTAGTATCACTTGAACCTAATTACTCTATTGGATCTGGCCTTGGCGTAGAATAATACAATAATAAACAGTGCTCACACTTTATTACGTCATGAAAACTGGCAAGAAGAGACAGGACCCATAATGTCACTGGCCCAGAAGACCCTTGGGAAAAAATTATATATAGAGGGGAGTGTTGGCGGTTGGTGGGTTGCCTCACGTGTAGCCATAGCTAGCAGCCGAGCCGACCTCACACATAAAGTGAACTTAAGGGCAATACAATTCCTTTGCCCACGACTCTCCCCGAAGTGTGGGTGGCGGGCAGAGACTGACGCCCTTTCCACCCTCCTGGCTGTACGTCTTCAGCCCCTCACTACCAGGGATTCCCATCACTGGCTCACTGGTCTGACAGCCAGGGGACACCAGTAGCATTCTCTCACTCTCTTCAGAGCAACATAACAACCGCATAAAGGCACCACAAGGCTGGTTAACGTTCTGTTACTGGAAAGCCTCAATCAATACATGGCTCTTCTTGGGTCACAGACCTCACCACAGAAACATGTGAGGAACAGCTGCTATGAGACCCTGCCAGAGGCTGCTCGCATCTTTTGCAAAAGGACACTTACTCCCTGTAGCTCTGCTACTCTTCACTGCCTGGGCTAGGAGTGGAGGAATCGAATGGTGGACCAACTCCTGAGATCTTCCTCTGGACCTGAACTGACCCGTTGTAACTCTCCCTCTCTCTCTCTGGGCTATTATGGGAAACCCCAGGGCATGGTTGCTAGATGTTGCTTCTTCCCTTCCTCTCCAGTCTTACCCTTCTCCCTCCATGTCCCTGCTTAAACTCCCAACCTTCTCACAGGGGAAGGACACACCTCAAAGGGACCTACACTACCACCTGTCTTCATGAAGACCTTTGGGAGTTTGTAAATCTAGAGTTCATATTAATTTTCTTGTATAAAATACCAAGACAGCTATTTTTAACTTCTGGTACAGGTTTTTTCATCCTGAGGATATTTGTGCATAGATCTTTATTATTTAAAATTTTCACTACTGGCAACCATTGATTTTTGTTTCAAATATCCTTAGAAATGTTGCTGATGATCTCCCAATAACCCCATAAACTTGCACAGCATTTTCTGAAGTTCATGATTTAAAATTCTTTCAAGGGGAAGCAGATGATATATAGGGTGTCATTATGACATAGTGCCCTAAAACCTACTTACAGATGTTCCTTTGACCAATTGTGGTTTCTACCTATGCCATAGAAGCATGTTTTCAAGCTTCAAATATATTTTATCCATGCTCACAAAAATTACATCAATTAGTAGTATCTGTCATTATCATTAATCTTTCCATGATACTGTTTGTCTCATTCCTGAGATCTCCTTCTTTTAGAACGTGAGATTTCAGTACTTGTCAGTGCCTCTTATTTGAACAGATCAATGCTAAAAAAACATTCCACATGAATTACATATTCCAAACATCTTTAAGCGCTTGGAAGAAAATGTCTGTGTGGTCAGAGAAGCTGCTTTTTAGTATTCTGATAAAAATGAATGGGTGTAGATGATTTCCCTTGTATCACATTTGTATAGTACAACTCCTTAAAGAGATAAGGTCATAATACTTATTGAAATTGAATTCTTCCTCTGGGTCTAGGCTATCACATGTAGCTGTAAACAACTGTCTGAACTTTGGATAAGTATTTTTGATGAAGTCATTCATGTTGGGCACGTAAGCATTTTCCCCAGGGAAAATCTGTTTGCACACAGCATGCTGGACATCACTGAAGTTCCATCTGTGGAATGTATTAAATTAGCTTTCTTGCCTTGTGAGGCCAATTTTTTATCCAGCACTACTATGGCTGGCTGCAGTTATTGGTCATATTGTGTAAAGTTTGTGAAAAAAAATTCACCTATTCTTCACTTCATTGTTAGAGAGTAGTTCCTCATTGGCGACATCAGGTTGCAGCTTACTGGCATTACCAGCTGATAGTTCTGCTGGGTACATACAGTACTTGTATATGGCAACAGGAGTATTACTAACCAAGACGAGTGTTGTGTCTTTATCTATCTCTGATATTATTATATTGGTATTATACAGGATTTATATAGCCCAGTATAAAGGGAGAAAGTACAGCTACATTCAAGACAAGAAGGTTAGGAGTGCGCTACTTGTGAGAGCTTTTAATCCAAAAAAGAGAGGGGCAAGTGATAAATAAGGTAATAGTTGTGTGAGGAGTTATTAAAGGAAGTAAAAGTTCACTTGTTAGAGGCAGGATAGGTTTCCTTGAATAGAGTTTTCAGGGATTGTCTAAAGGCGGACAGAGTGGGAGACAGCCATAATGAATGAGGTAGGGAATTCCAGAGGATCGGAAAGGCTCTGCAGAAGTTCTGGAGGTGAGCTTTGGAGGCGATGATAAGGGAGCTACAGAGCAGGAGGTTTGAGGAGAAGCGAAAAGGATGGTTTGGGTGATATTTTGGGAGGAGGTTAATGATGTAGCTTGGGGCAGAGTTGTGGATGGCTATTGTATACTGTCAGCAAATTACATTTTATTTGTTGGGTGAGTGGAAGCCAGTGGAAGGATTGACATAGAGGGGTGGCAGACAATGAGAGGTTGGAAAGGTGAATGAGCCTGGCACAAGGCAATAGAAGGAGACGGGATTCTTCCTGTCATGTTTCAAAAGCTATAAACTGTCCCCTAGGGATGAGAATGAAATGTACCTTATCCTAGCTGTGAGAACTTGACTTTGTGTGACATGGCTTTGTTCATCAAACCTATCAGTAAAGGTTCCTGGGATTCTGTGCTCCCAGTGATAATAAGATAAGTCATAATGCAAAAGGAGTGCTCCCAGGATTATGCTGTGTGACCAGAAGTCTAAGGAATATCATGGTAATGGGAAAATGTAGATCTTATCCCACCAGAGGACATGCCATATTGTTGTCAGGGTGGTATCATGCTGTCAAGTGATGTCATGCTGCTACCAGGAAAGACATTGTTAGAAATTCTGTATATAGCCCTACAAAGCAGACAGACATCGCACAGTGCACTTGGGCTTTGCTGCTTAAAGCAGAACTCCAGCCCCCCCTCCCCCACCACCAAAAAATTAAAAGTTGGCAGCTACAAATACTTTCCAGTTCAAACGGCTCCCGGTGCTGCCGTAAGGCTTCTTGTAAGGCTTCACAGCCGGTTCCCTACCTTGTTGCTTCACAGCCGGTTCTCTACTGCACATGCGCGAAGCACGCTGCACTTTGTGAATGGCCTGGCAGTGGGGAAGGAGGAGGGGGGCCGAACATTCGGGTGACCTTACTGTGGGGAAGTCACCAGGAAGTGGGAGCGGGTACCTGTCAAAATCAGGTACCTGCTCCCCCCCTCTCAAAGGTACCAAATATGGCAGCGAAAGGTACCAAACACTGCCATCTACTGGCTGATATAGTTGTTGCACAAAATACAAATGAACATTGTATTCTAACAGACATGGTGTTAGATGAGGTGTCATTCTGATGAGGGTGCTCATGTTACTTTCAGATATCCCCCATAACTACAAAATTTTTGGACAATCCTCCTAGTCCATCTAGTTCAACCAATAAAAAAAAAAACAAAACAAAAAAAGAAAAAAAAAAACAACCATCCAATCCCATATACACAATCCTTTACCTACAGTTGATCCAGAGGAAGGCAAAAAACCCCAGCAAAGCATGATCCAATTCAACTTTACCTATAAATGTGAACACCCAGTTATATTATCTACACCTAGGAAAGAATCCAGGCCTTTTTTAAAGCAATTTACTGAGCTGACCAGAACCATCTCTGGAGGGAGTCTATTCCACATTTTCACAGCTCTTACTGTAATTAAATCTTTCCATATTTGGAGATTAAATCTCTTTTCCTTTAGGCGTAAAGAGTGCCCCCTTGTCCTCTGTGGTGACCTTAAAATGAATAACTCAACACCAAGTTCACTATATGGACCCCTTATGTATTTGTACATGTTGATCATATCCCCTCTTAATCTCCTCTTCTCAAGAGAGAATAAATTCAGTTCCTCTAATCTATCCTCGTAGCTGAGCTCCCCCATGCCTCTTATCAGTTTGGTTGCCCTTCTCTGCACTTTCTCCAGTTCCTTTTTGGGAACTGGTGCCCAAAACTGAACTACATATTCCAGATGAGGTCTTACTAATGATTTGTACAGGGGAAAAATTATATCTCACTCTCTGGAGTCCATACCTCTCTTAATACAAGTGTAGCACTACTCCCTTGGGAGCTGCTGGTTATGGGTTCCCCTGGGTTACCATTAGCAATAGCATTACAGTTCAACATGTTCAAAGGGATTTTGGCTCAGTCAGGAAACGGTCTAGGAACTTTGGTTTTGTGTTTTTATTGAGAACTTGGATGGGAGAAGGGAATGTGTGGGATACTCCAACTTGTATAACTATGTACAATTGGCTGGGACGACTGAATAATGCTAATAGCGGCCTGGGCGCTGCTTCACCTTGTCATTAGCAGTGAAGTAGTATTAAATGAACTGTCTGAGGTAAACTGTACTGCAATGCAGAACAATCTTCAGGGCTCTTCCTGGACCCCCTTTGTTCCTATTCTTAAGGGTCAACTACACGGCATCCCCTTTACTGTTACACTTCCTGTGTGAGCTAGCTCCTTGATCACTCTGACTTCTCTGGAGTGGTCCCCCTTCCTGGGCAGACCCTTTGGCAAATCTCCTGGTACTCACAGACACTGTTTTTCCCGAGATACTCTGCCAGCAGCTCCACTGTCAGCACTCTGGATCCTCTGCAGCTCAGCTCCACACCTGGTTCACTAGGCCGACTGCCTGAACCACCTTCCTCCCACCTGCAGGAGGAGAGACAGCCGTCCATCTCCTCCTGGGACTTGGCTTCCCGCCCAAAGACGCCCTGTCACCTGTCCCCTCCATATTAATGGGCAATCCCAGGATGCATTACAAGAATGCCCTCCCACTGGGACTGCCATAAAACATGATGTGTCACTGGCTAGGTTTCCTCCACTGTCCAAAAAGCTACCTCATTGGATACAGTGGGGACACTCCCTCAGGCCCAGTGAATCACACCTGGAAACATGTGACAGGCAAACTAATAGATCAGGCTCCCCTGATAAGCAGCAGGAGCAACACACTCTTTTACTTAGCACCTACCTAACTAGGAAGGTGCTACACAAGAAAGGATTTTGGTTGCTTTGGAAACCGCAGCTTGGCATTGCATGCTATTATTAAGCTTAGGATCTACTAACACCCCCAGATCCTTCTCCACCATTGATTCCCCCAGTTGTAACCCCCCAGTATGCATGTTGCATGCATAGTCTTAGCCCCCAAGTGCATAACTTTACATTTATCAACATCAAACCTCATTTGCCACATAGTCGCCCAATTAAACAGTGCATTGAGGTCGGCTTGTAAATTGGAGACATCCTGTAAGGATGTTATTCCACTGCATAGTTTGGTGTCATCTGCAAACACTAAAATGGTACTTTTAATCCCAGACCCTTTATCATTTATAAATATTTTTAAAAGTAATGGACCCAATACTGAACCTTGGGGTAGACCACTGATAAGTTTAGATCATTTAGAGTAAGAATCATTACCACTACTTTCTAAATTCTGTCTTTTAGCCAGTTTTCTATCCATTTGCAAACAGATCTTTCCATGTCGGTAGACTTTACCTTACACATTAGTCGTGTGTGGGGAACTGTGTCAAATGCTTTTTCAAGATCCAAGTATATTACTTCCACAGCCACCCCTCTGTCCTGTCATGTCAATATTTTTTTCTGTCAAAGCGTTTCTGTTTGTGAACGTGCTGGCAGTGGGGGGGGGGGGGGGGGGGTTCTGCCTCTAAATGCCTGGATATGACTATGTGTGCATGGACACATAAGATAACATTAAGGGGTGTTTAGATGCAGGGAAAAAAAAAATCAAGCAGTGGCATTTTAAAAGTCCACTGTGCATGAAGTCTAAAGTTTTGGTGCTGGATTTTTGTTTACAGCAATATAAACCTGACAGAGGATCTAAAGCTCCTCCAATGTATTCAAATCTAGCCATAGGGCATATCTTTGGCCACAAAAACATCAATTCCTAAAGCATAGAAAAAAACCTATGGCTGATATTTCTACAACAAACATACAGCCTTGACCGATATCCCTGAGGAAAGCTTGCCCCACTTACAAATTATCACTGAACTTCTCATATACTGTAGATATATTAATCCCTATTATTGTACGATTTAAATTTAAAACATAATACAATTCAGATACTGACAGAGACAACAGAAAGGCATGGACATTTTCAAAGGTGCCAAGATTTGCCCCTTTCCACAGAAATATTGAAGAGCAGTTCGAGGAATATTTGTCTGCTTGGGGAGTATCAATGGTCATGGGAACAGGATTGTATTAGAGTAACATCACTTTCAGGTGCATCTCAAAAAAATTTGAATATCATCAAAAAGTTACATTATTCCAGTAATTCCATTCAAAAAGCGATATATATATTATATAGATTCATTGCACACAGAGTGATTTATTTCAAGCATTTTTTTCTTTTAATTTTGATGATTATGGCTTACAGCTAGTGAAAACCCCAAATTCAGTATCTCAGAAAATTAGAATATTACATAAGACCAATAAAAAAAGGATTTTTAATATAGAAATGTTGGCTTACTGAAAAGTTTGTCCATGTACAGTATAGTATGCACTCAATACTTGGTCGGGGCTCCTTTTTCATGAATCAGTGAGGCGTGGCATGGAGGTATTCAGCCTGTGGCACTGCGGAGGTAGTATGAAAGCCCAGGTTGCTTTGATAGCGGTCTCCAGCTTGTCTGTATAGTTGGGTCTGGTGTCCCTCATCTTCCTCTTTACAATATACCACAGATTCCCTATGGGGTTTAGGTCAGACAGTTTTCTGGCCAATAAAGCACAGTGATACCATCATCATTAAACCAGGTATTGGTACTTTTGGCAGCGTGGGTGGTTGCCAAGTCCTACTAGAAAATTAAATCAGCATCTCCATAAAACTGGTCATTAGAGGGAAGCATGAAGTGCTCTAAAATTTCCTGGTAAAGGACTGTGCTGACTTTGGACTTAATAAAACACAGTGGACCAACGACAAGCAGATGGCATGGCTCCCCAAATCATCACTGACTGTGGAAACTTCACACTGGACCTCATGCAACTTGGATTCTGTGCCTCTCCACTCTTCCCCCAGACTCTGGGACCACTGAGCAACAGTCCAGTCCTTTTTCTCCTTAGCCCAGGTAAGATGTTTCTGACATTGTCTCTGGTTCAGGAGTAGCTTGACACTAGGAATATGACAGTTGTAGCTCAAGTCCTGGATATGTTGTGTATGGTGGCTCTTGATGCACTGACCACAGCCATAGTTCACTCCTTGTGAATGTCCCCCAAATTCTTGAATGCCTTTGCTTCACAATCCTCTCAAGGGTGCAGTTACCCCTGTTGCTTGTGCACCTCTTTCTACCACACTCTTTCCGTCCACTCAACTATTCATTATTATGCTTGTATACAGCACTCTGTGAACAGCGAGCTTCTTTAGCAATGACCTTTTGTGACTTACCCTCCTTGTGGAGGGTGTCAATGACTGTCTTCTGGATAACTGTCAAGTCAGCAGTCTTCCCCATGATTGTGTAACGTACCGAACCAGACTGAGAGAGTGTGACACCATGAGTCTTCAATATTGAACTTTTTATCACAATATTCAAATTTTCTGAGATACTGAATTTTGGGTTTTCACTAGCTGTAAGCCATAATCATCAAAATTAAAAGAAAGAAATGCTTAAAATATTTCACTCTGTGTGTAACGCATCTATCTAAAATATATGAGTTTCACTTTTTGAATTGTTATACTGAAAAAAAATTAACTTTTTGATGATATTCTAGTTTTCTGAGATGCACCTGTAAGTGATGTTACTCTGCCACAATCCTGTTAAATCCTGTTCCCATTGAGACTCCCCAAGCAGACAAATCTTTCTGAAACTGCTCTTCAATATTTCTGCAGAAAAAACTGTAGAAATGTACTAAAGAAATCAAGTTAGATGCTTGAATAATTAAATGGTGGAACTAATCAAACCTTTGCTTAACACGTGCTGCTGAATGACAAGAGATTAGGACCAGATGCACCAGAATACGTCAAACACCTCAATGAGCTTAATAGCTTCACATTTAAGGCAAAATATGCATTTTTCCATTGAACTGATGGCTGCTGACTTATTATAAAAATAGAACAAGACAAAACATTTTTAAGTATTTCGAATTCAAAAGCCAAGAATTTTCTAGCTAGATAAATTACAATTTTCCAGTAGCAGAATGCCTGACATATTCAGTATCTCAAACAACAAAGTTAAGATTGCAGATTTCAGAAATCTGTTTCTTATAGCTGAATTCCAGGCACACAGCTAAATACACAGATGAAATACGTATTTGGGAGATGTTTCCCCTGCCAAAGAATTTGTTTTTTAGTCCAGTGTTCTGCCGAAAACTCCAACTTGCCGAGAACTCCAACTACATTATTTCCAGTATGTGTACACCAGGAATAATTGGAAATTTCTACCACTTGGTGTTTACACTCCGGTAGATGGTATAATTAGTAGAGATTGTTAGTCCGCCTACTAGTAACCAAAAACATGGCTGCCTCCGAGGTGGTGACAACTAGAGGGTGGACTAACAATCTCCATTAATTATAGCATCTACCGGAGTAATTAAGCTGCCAGTGTTCTGTGAAAACACCAAGTGGTCGAAATCTCCAATTATTCCTGGTGTACGCTCACCGGAAATAACGTCGTTGAAGTTCTCGGTAAGTTGGACTTTTCGGCAGAACACCGGCTAGTCCTCAGATTTACACATGTCTGCCCTACAGGACAGCCCACTCTGGTAAAGGAGGGAGCCGTGTTTGCTTCAGTTTCACTTTCACTTACATGTCCCCCCCACCTCCACCCTGTAACTGGCCAAAGAAAGAACAAGCAGCACAAGGGCTAGTAAATTTCTCCATCCCTCTCTCCTCTTATCAGCTCCTTGCATGTCAGCACACCTGATTAGCCCCTTTGTGCTGCTTCTTTCTCCCCTTATCTGAGCTCTGCTGTACAGAGACAGGAAGAGAATGATACCAAGTCATATTCAAGTTTTTGCTTGCATTAAGAATATATATATATATATATATATATATATATATATATATATATATTTAAATCAGTATTAAAACCCCAAAACAAAATGTATTATATTGGAGCCTACTTATTTTTAGAAGTGGTGCTGCCTTCGTTTTCTTTTTTTAAAGGTTTTTTTCTTCCTTTATTTTTATTGTATGATCCTGCCAGTAAATCTGTTATTTTTCATCTTTCTTTAATAGTCAAGTAGTGCTACATTTTCACCTTGAACGTTCTTTTGAGTGTTATCTGCCTAGTTATTGGAATCCCTAGCGCTGACTTTCATTATTTTATTTTGGTCATCTTTCTTTAATAGGTCAAGCTGTCCAGCAAAAGTGGCAGTTGAGACAAACCATTTACCACTGACAGGGGGCTTACAATGATCAGCTTTTATTCATTTATGTAAAACATTTATCACAAAGGAAAAGAAAAAACTGGTCCTGTAACTGGTATTCTGCTTAAATGTGTTAGTCAAGTCCATCTGAATCTGATCATCTTCCTGGGCATGCTGCTTTAAGACTGAATATTTGAACTTTGGAGGACCTGTGTTCACATGTTTGTTTTGGGACTTTACATCTGATTATCCTGCCTGCTTTATGATAGTGGCTACAGTATATATATATATATATATATATATATATATCCACATCATTGGGTGTCCCTCTTTTTTGAGTCCTATTTGTTATTCTTGGGACATCCTGGAGACATTGGGTGCATGTTGCTTCTCAGGACTTTGATCCCGGTTTTTCACCTTGAAGTGGCTTTTGGTTTTTGTGCCCACTTTTTTTAACCCAATTTGCTTGGAGATTTCAAGCTGGTCTCCTCTCTCTTGTCTCCCTTGATATTCCTGGTGCCCACCCAGAGGGTATTCCTATGTGGGTGCTTGCTCAGCCATACAAGTTACCACTGATAGTCTCGCCATTTGTTCAGAGGAAGCGCAAACGTGAAATGCATTGACCCATGAAGAAGAGTAGCTTGTATTTGAAGGCACTGAGCTATGTACTTGGTTTGTTATGAACTTGTATGCAATGCAGTCAGTCACTTGAGCTGTACAACAATTACAACTTGTTTTTAATTACCTATACTATGTTTTTATGTATTTTCTTTGTGATAAAAGTAAACTTTTAGATATTATTTGTGTCCTTTGTGCCTGTAAAGTCAGATAAAAAATGTCTTCAATTTTTTTAATGTTTTATACCAGGGGTGCTCAATCAATCACTACAAATCAGTGATTTGGTAAACGGTTGTGGGCCAGAATAAATAATGGGGTTTTATCTAATAAAAAATAATGAATGATTGTTTATTATGTATTCGGTCTGACCAGACTTCTGAGGTTGAGCATCCCATCCCCCACACACACCTGTACTCTATTGGTGTCCACTATCAAGTAGATATAGGAGGAGTCCCCTGTAGTGCATTAGCACACCTTCCCAGCAAGGAGTGTTGTCTCCAAGGGTAAGAGAGGCTGGATTCACCCCTTTTTTATGGATAGTGTAGGACCCACTGATAATGGGGTACTTTGACGCAGTTGTGGGCTTGAGCACGATATGGCCATATGGTGGGACTAAATCCCCATTTTCATTTATGGATTGTCTCCATATTTGATAGTCATTTCTTTTGCATGTGTGCGCTATTCTTTTTTAATATAAATGGGGTTTTATCGCTCCCCAAAACCACAAATGTTAATGAGCTCCTTCTGTCCTGTTCCCTATAAGGCTGTTTTCACACTTATGTGCTGCGGTTTATCCGCACCAGGGGGGCAGCGCAGTGCACCTGTGGTTTTCCTGTGGGTTAGCTGCACTTTGCCAATTAATTATATTACATCTTGCGGGTGTGGTGCACTTTCTGTAAGTGCACCAAAACCTCTACATTCAGGGGTATTGGTGTGCTTTCAGAAAGCACACCAAACCCGAAAGATATAATAGAAGTCTTTAGCTCAGTGCAGCTAACCCACAGGAAAGCCACAGGTGCATTGCACCGCATCTGCGGATCAGTGTGAAAGCAGCCTCACCATTTTTTATAAGTGCCACCATGCCCATTGCAAAGGTGCAGTGTATGTGATGTATAATACACTGACCATTTCCTCTTCCAGCTTCTGCTGGCATCACTCTCCAGGCTGCTAGAAAGGCCCCAGACAACATGCACCTGGTATCATTCTGCCTAGGACAGCAGCCAGCACTACAGAGGAAGCATCGATTTATGCGGCTCCTGCTCCCTCTGTGGCCGCCTGCTTTCTTCGCTGTCAGTGCCGGCATGCTGCACTCTGATGCTCTAGGATGACGGGTCAGCAACCCATTGATCACGATCTGGGCTTGCCAACCAGCCATTCTAGATCAGGAGGTCTACGGGCTGAACATCCCTGTTCAATATGGATGTGGCACACGAGTGATCATTAAATATATAAAATCTAGGAGTGGCTTTGTATTTTGACAGCGTAGGTCTCTAAAAAAGATTCTGAAAAAGCATTAGAAATAGATGGGGATCCTAGAAGTAAAGGGCCTTGGGGTATATCAGCTTTACAGAAGGAGGTGATGTTTGGGATAAAGAACATCTGCTAGAAATGGTGCTTTGCTCCAGCGTAGAGTATAGTGTGAGCTATACAGGAAAAGGGATAGTTTCCTCTCCAATCCTCCAGTTGAATAACATTATGTACAGCTGTACAGAGTAAATGCTCAGAGTTCTGATGTAATGTCTAGTAGTGATTACAGTGCTAATCCCTGCCATAAAGTTAAGCAAAAGACATGGAATGGATTTTTAAAACAGTTAACCTCTCCCAGTTTTCAAAGAACTTGTAGAATTAAAAGATATTTGTATATTAGTGTGAAAAAGTAATTTGCTTTCAATGGGTTTCTTTGGCCAGATCTATGTCATGCCAAGAAAAGCTGGACAGTATTGCATTCTCAGATAGTCTTCATGTGAATGTGTCATTAGGATTTGTTATCTGCACTTGTCTTAAAACCAGTTAGTGGAAGCTGGGGACAAACTTTTCATCCTGTGCACAAACTGTACACAGAGCTCCGACTTCTCTCTAAGTCAAGACTAGGTCCTGCGCCTCCCAGTACTAGGTTCTCTTATTTAACAGTCCATTCCCAGAAAATCTGCATACAGTAGAAAGAAGGGGAGTAGGGCTTAATTTCAACCTGGAAAAAATTTAGGAAACCACTGGGTTGATCCCAGGGTTCTCCCCAAGCCCAAAGGAATTGATTAGAAGACAAGAACATTTACTGTCCTGCACCTTATTGTAATGTTAGTCATAACATTTTGTAGATAAACAATCTTTCTTTATACATATAGGCCAAACTGTATTCTGCTACATTTCTTTGGTGTATATAACCCAAATCAGTTGATAATATTTAGTCTGTAGGAGTCCACAAAATATGGTATATGCAGTATATCTGAAAATTTATCAATCCTGATGTACTGACAGCCTATCTCTTCTAATTTCCCCCAAATTACCCCTTTTTGGAAAATAGACAGGTCAAGGTATTTAGTAAGAGTTTTTAAAGTTCTAATTTTTTGTCATTTTTTTTTTTTGGAATATTAAGACCTAAAAATCATTATTTTCAATATTATTATTTTTTTTACATACTGTCACCATTTCAGTACAGAATCGTCATAAAACTGGTGTTGAGGTGATCAGGGATACTGACTGGTGACAGTATGTAAAAAAACACACTGTGACCTGAGCATTACAATGTTAACTTAATAACATTGTACTACTCTGTGGAAGGGATACAGATTTTTTTTACATATTATGATTCCTTATACCAGTGAATTTCACTGTTATAAGCAGCCATTTTTATTGAATGAAATTGATTCATTCAGTGTGTATTGTTGAGATTAACTGTGATTGGCCCTGTCTGTACCATGTGATCACATTGAACAATCACAGCTTACAACACAAATGTACAATGAATCCATTGTTTACAATTGTCATGTGATCTGCTGTGGTCACAGCAATCACATGGTACCGGCAGCGGCCTGGTACAGTGATCTGTCATCGGCGGTCACTGCCAGTGACAGATTGCTCTGCAGCATGGCCCAGAATGATAAACGTCCTGTCTGGAATGATGAAGATCATTTGACTATAGGCTTGGGTCTGTATATGTGATTGGAACATAAGAAGCCTGCCTGTCTAGTGAGACTGCTGTTTGAGGATCTGTGGTCTGGAAGCCTGGCTGAGTAGAGGAAAGGAACAGAGGATGTCTGAGATAAAGTACTAGAGGTCGCTCTGCCACATGAGGTCCTGGGTGGGGAACTTGTGGAGAGCCTGGGGAAGCATCAAGATGGGATCATTGAGACTACTGCTGCTGCTACTGGGAAAGATTTGGTTGCTAATTGAGACTGCTGCTGTTAAGAAGGTACATGGAATGCTGGAGTCAGCTTAAAGGATCGTTTCTGTAAAGGTGTCTCTTCTTTTTATGCTATTGGATCTAAAGGCCAGTAATGAGTGTACTGAACTCCCTACCCCTCTCTCCCAGGAGTTGTGAGTGAGCGTCAATAAACTCCTTTTTGTTTGTACCTAAGAGGGACTAGCACACATATGTTCACATCCCACTATTAAGTAATCTACACCATGAGGTGAAATGTCAGCCCACCCCGTCTCCGGGGGTACCACCATGCCTTTGGGGGTCAGGGGGTGCTACACCTGCAATCTACTGTTCATGGTTGCAATGACTCCTATGGAAAAAAATTATAAATGCCCAATTTCTATTAATTAATATGGATTCATATAATCATTTTTTGAAAAGGTGGACTCAGCTTTTAAATAGGTTCCCACCATACTGATGAAAATGGAAAATCCCACCCCTCTTGAACAACATATATTCAATTAACACTGACATATTTCAGAGTACATGACAGTGTGTAGTATCACTGAAATACTGTAAGTCCCTCTTCCTAAAGCAATGCATGATCTAATAAGCCCACAAACATTTTATAGGATAGTTTGATAGTAGCAAAAACACTGCTCAAAAAAATTAAAGGAACACTTTTTTTTATTAGAGTATAGCATCAAGTCAGTAAATTGTGTCTAAAAAGGGGGAAGGGGTCGGAGATCCCAGGGGGGGGGGGGGGGGACGGACAAGGGAAACCACCCTAATTCCGAAAAAAAGGGACTTTACCGGATGCAGGGTGTGCAGAAAGTGAGCATATCAAGACAACAAAATTATTATCTTAAAAAAACATATACATTTATTAAATACACTGAGGTTAAAAAACATCTATGAGTGGTGGTTATCTCTGACCCCACCCCCTTTTTAGACACAATTTAATGACTATGGGATGTGGATGTAGCTGGCAGTAATTACCATCAACACCAATGTCATTTTTCTATAGCATCAAGTCAATTAAAATCCTGGGATATTGTTCTGGTCAGTTAAGTAGCAGAGGGGGTTGTGTTATCAGTTTCAGCTACTGTGGTGTTAATGAAATTAACAACAGGGGCACTAGATGGGCAACAATGAGACAACCTCCAAAACAGAATGGTTTTTACAGGTGAAGGCCACTGAATTTGTTTTCCCTTGTCATCTTTTCTGACTGTTTTTCACTAGTTTTGCATTTGGCTAGGGTTGGTGTCACTACTGGTAGCATAAGGGGATACCTGAACCCTATAGAGTTTGCAAAGGCATTCCAACTACTCCAGGATGGCACATACATACAATCAGTGGTGTATTTAGGTTTTGTGCTGCCCTAGGCCGGACTAAACTCGTGCACCCCCTAATTTACCTACGACCCACCCCTTCCTGTGAAGGCCACACCCCTTCATGTTTCAGACCCGCCCTGTCATCTGTAAACCACACCCCTTCCTCTTTAGGCTCCACCTTTTCCTCTTAGAGCTCCATCTCTTCCTCTCTGTACATTAAAAGTGTACAGACATCCAAAAAGAGAAAGACCGCACTCAGAGATGTTGAATAAAAATCAATAGAACTCCTTTATTCTCCATGAATACAGCAGACAGACAGTGCAATACACGGACAGACGTGTCGGTTGACGCGTTTCACGATAAAAATCGGTGTGGTTATGATTAATTGATTTTTATTCAACATCTCTGAGTGCGGTCTTTCTCTTTTTGGATGTCTATATGCTTGGATGGCGGATCTGACCTGCACCGAGTGCTGAACTTGCACCTGAGCGGCTTCTCTCCTTGTTTTTGTCTACATTAAAAGTGTACGTCATTTCGCAGGAGCGCTCCTGGGGGCCCCCGCTAGGCAGCGGGGATGCCAATCCACAGGGCGGGTGGCTGCAATTGCCACCAGGCCCCCGCGATCGCTCCACGCTGAGAGAGAAGAAAGGTAAGCTGTTGTACACGCGGCAGACTGTTGTTCTCTCTGAAATGATCACAGAGAGCCTGTGATCCTCCTATTTAGGATCGCATGTCTCTGTGGTCATTTCACAAGTTCCCCCCATGCAGTTAGAAAACACCCCCTAGGCTCACATTTAACCCCTTGATCACCCCTGGGTTAACCCCTTCCCTGCCAGTGTCATTTTGACAGTAACAGTGCATATTTATAGCACTGATTACTGCAGTAATGTCAATGGTACTCCCAAAAGTGTCAGAAATGTCAGTTAGGGGTTCGATCTGTCCGCTGCAGTCCCGCTAAAAATCGCAAATTGCCGCCATTACTAGTAAAAAAGAAATGAAATAAATAAAAAACGACATAAATCTTTCTCCTAGTTTGTTGACGTGATAACTTTTGTGCAAACCAATCAAAATACGCTTATTGGGATTTTTTTTTACCAAAAATATGTAGCAGAAAACAAATTAAATAAATTAAATAAAAAATTTAGATTTTTGAATTTTTAATAACAAAAATTAATAAAAATTGCAGAGGTGATCAAATACCACCAAAAGAAAGCTCTATTTGTGGGAAAAAAAGAACATTGTTTTTTTTTTTAGGGTACAGCGTCACACGACTGCGCAATTGTCAGTTAAAGTAATGCAGTCCTGAATTGCAAAAAATGGCCTGGTCATTAAGGGAAGAAATCTTCCAGTCCAGAAGTGGTTAAAGCTTGGAGCACTTTGCAGTACATGAACTTTCATTGCATGTGAAATGTTAAATGTGTTTGCATTGATTTCAGCGTGCATGGAGCACTTTTGTACATGCTGAAACCAAAGCAAACTCATTTAACAGTTCACATGCAATGAAAGTTCATGTACTGCAAAGTGCTCCATATTTGTTGAAAATATATTTAATGCAAAAATGTAATGGAATTATTGATTTGTAATTGTAGCAATAGTAGTGGGTGGCAACCTAAAATCGTGATTCCTACCTGCTGTCGGATGTCCTGACCTGGTTGGGGGTTCCCTTTTTCCTCCTCTCTCTCCTCCTCCTCGACATAGATAGACCCTGCCCCGGGGAGAAGTTAGTCCCTCTTACACGAAGCGCGGAGGGTGGGTAGGTGGAGCATTAGGCCCCGCCCCACCCACTCATTGAAGTGCAGCCTGTCTGGCCACTCACTGCCGCTGTATGGGGGCAACAGTCCCTCCCTCCCTCCCTCCCTGGCAAGTATGTACGCCCCTCAGTACTGGGACAAGGCCATCCTGTGCCCTGGGCAAAGATGGCAAACTGCGCCCCCCCCATGTGTATTCGCAGTTCACATCTCGGTGTCAGTGTGACACCCGCTGGGAGTGAAGGCAGCTTCTCTGTTGTCTTGTCTCCAGTCATGTGATATGTCACATGATAAGACAGTCTGCCCTCACTCTATAGTGGCACTGCGCTGAGACTGAGGCATTGCATGCAGTTCCGGGGAGGTTGCAGTGTGTCCCCATTCACTTGAACAGGTTGTCTTCAGCAGATGGTAGTGCATGCTGAAAGTGACGGGCGGTATAATTCCTGCCACTGCTGCAAATCAAAATATTGCAGCAGTGGCATCTGTAAACCTCTAGCTGCTGCCTCTGCAGCTTAAATGGCATGAGTGATAGGGAGCTGTATTATGAGGCTCAGCAGCATGTTTTTTTGCCCGCAAACCGCAAGTGTAAATGAGCCCATGGCTAGGTTCACACTGTTACAGGTGGTTGCATGTGCGGGACAGTGTGTAAATGGCACCTATTCCCACACCCACAACCACCTGCAGGAAAAATTCCCGGCTCTTACAGATGCCCAAGGCTGCCATTTATTCTTATTGGCACCCCCATGCATCTGAAAATGCAGCACGTTTTTTGGTGCTGGAAATCGCATGGTGCTTTTGCACCATGCGATTTCCCTGCGGCTGCGTTTTCATATAGGTGTAGGGACCTGTTTCCTGCAGGTACAGTAGTCCATTTAAATGAATGTGCTGCTGTGCCTGCGCAAATGTGAGTCATAGCAAACGCATTAGTGTGAACCTGATATAAAGGAAAATACATACAGCAAGGTGCCTCCAACATATATTACCAACATATTTTACTTAATAGCACAGCTGCACAAAGTCACTTTATAAAATATTTCTGCTGAGTACTCCCCTATTCAATCATATACACAGTGCTCAGCTGAAAAGAGCAGAACATCCCTGCATTGTACCTGTAATTTTTAGAGTTCTTGGGTTTAATCTGGGCATCTTCTGTCTGCTTCTGTCCCCATCTGAATGTCCTCCACCTGCATTGCTTTAGTATCCTTAGCTCTGCCAGGTTGAGTCCCGACATTTTCTTCATCTTCTGCCGGCCTCTATCCCCGCCCACTGGCCCGCCCACCATGTACAGCACTTCCCTAGACCATTAACTACAGGTCTGATAGGAGGTGGGCGGGGACAGAAGATGCAGAAAACGCCGGGACTCAACCTGGACACAGAGCTAAGAATTCTAAAGCAATGCAGGTGGTGGGCGGGCTGACGATCGGGGACAGAAGCAAACAGAAGATGCTGACACTAAACTCGAGCACTAAGCATACAAAAGCCTTGCAGGTGGTGCTCACATTATCAGCACTTCACCTCCGCTGTGCCCTCCCTCCCGCCCACCCCTTGTACCAGCCCTGACGCGCCCCTTCACTGAAAGCTGGAGACAGTAGACTGTGTGTGTGGGAGGAGGCGGCGGGAGTCAGGCAAGGACCAGGGGAGCAGACAATGCGGCGGGAATCGGCACACAAAGTGACAGGAGCACTACAGACAAGCAGGCGGGCCTCACAGAGCGGATCGTTTTTTTTTTTTTTTTTTTTTTATGCGGGGGCGGTGGTTTTTTGCCGCCCCCCGCTAAGTGCCGCCCTAGGCCTAGGCCTTGTCGGCCTAGGCCAAAATACAGCAGTGCATACAATACATGCCATTGCCAGAAGGTTTGCAGTGTCTCCCACCACAGTCTCAAGAGCATGGAGGAAATTCCAGGAGACAGGCAGTTGCTCTATGAGAGCTAGACAGGGCCAAAGAAAGGCCCTTAACCCATCAGCAGGACTGGCATCTGCTCCTTTGTTCAAGGAGGAACAGGATGAACACTGCCACAGCTCTACAAAATGACTTCCAGCAGGCAACTGGTGTGAATGTCTCTGACCAAACAATCAGAAACAGGCTTCAGGATGGTGGCCTGAGGGCCCAACATCCTCTAGTGGGCCCTATGCTCACTGCCCAGAACCGTAGGGCTCGATTGGTATTTGCCAAGGAACACCAGAATTGGCAGGTCCACCACTGGCACACTGTGCTTTTCACAGATGAGGGCAGGCTCACCCTGAGCACATGTGACAGACGTAAAAGGAGCTGGAGAAGCCACAGAGAATGTTATGCTGCCTGTAACATTGTTCAGCATGACCGGTTTGGTGGTGGGTCAGTGATGGTCTGGGGAGGCATATTCATGAAGGGATGCACAAACCTCTACAGGCTAGACAATGGACTAAGATTCTGGTACCTCTGGTACCCTTAATAATCTATTTCCTTCCAAATATGCGTCCCACCTTTCTTACTAGGTGGTACGCATACACCTTTAAGACAGATGATGTCATCGCTGAGCGCCGCAGAACGGCTATTTCAACCGCCGGCGTTATCACTCACATCGTTCGTTCAACCTGCCTTGTGTATCCAAATGCTTTCAAGCCTGTCTTGCTGTCGGAACCTCCAGCTGGTTGCTTCTACCTGGAGCAGACCGGAACCTCGCTACTGATCCCTGTATCTCGCTACCGGATCTTCCCCTCTCTACTGGACCCCTCTACTACTAACATTTACTAGTGATAAGTACCCCACAGGGGAATCCTCCATAACCTACTTACACTATCTATCATCTGCACTGTTGCATAGATTGCTAGCTCTTGAGCCTACTACCATCTACTATCTGCACTGTTACATAGATTGCTAGCTCTTGAGTCTACTACCATCTATCATCTGCACTGTTACATAGATTGCTTGTTCTTAAGTCTACTACCATCTATCCTTGCACTGGGTTAGTCTATCCTGTAATTGTCATCTGCTGTCCTTACCACCTGTCACCATACTCGATTACTAACCTATCTGCACTCTACCTAATACCATCTAGTACTCTCCTGAACAAACCTATCAAGTACTTACCATCTCTATCACTGTTCACACCTGTCCCTTCAGCACAACACCTTCATACTGTCATATACATTCCACCACTCCAGGAACATCTTATTGAGTGTGTATATTTCTGTATGTTGAAGCTGACAGGCCCACAGTGATGAGTCTGGAGAGTTGGATCTGGTTATTCAACACATCTCTACATGACTACTGAGTGGAGATTTTGCAGCTGCATATCCAGCCTACTACAAAAACGCAGGAGCGTTACAGATTGAACGAACCAGGGAAAAAAAATGGATTCAGCAGAATTACCCACTCAAGTGACACAATTAACACAACAAGTAAATGCGTTAATACTTGCTCTTACTGAAGTAAAAGAAGAGAATCAGACTCTGATGCAGCAGGTAACCCGTCTCTCACGGCTTACTACTGTTCAGCCCCCTGAACCTAAAATAAACCCTCCCCTAGTGTTTACAGGTGATCGGAAAAAATTTAGTGAATTCAAAAACGCATGTCAATTGCTTTTTTTGTTAAAACCTCAAACATACTCTACTGATCAGATTAAAGTCTGTACCGTTATTTCATACTTAACGGGTGATCCCCGGGCCTGGGCAGACTCTCTCTTTGAGAAAAATGATCAGATTTTCAACTCCTATTCCTTATTTCTAGCAGAACTCGCTAGTTTATATGAAGACCCCAATAGGCAGAGTACTGCTGATATTCAATTAAGGGCTTTAAAACAAGGAAGGAGACCTGTAGAAAACTTTGTAGCAGAGTTCAAAAGATGGACCCTTGATTCAGGGTGGAATGATACATCTCTGCGAACTCAATTCAGACTCGGGTTATCAGAAGCTGTTAAAGACGAGCTCGCCCGAGCGGATTTACCTGGCACCTTGGATGCCGTGATACAACTTAGTATCAACATCGACAGACGACTACGAGAAAGAAGGGCTGAAAAAATGGGAATGCCATTAACTAGTCCTTCTCAGATTGCGGCCGTTGACCCTACTCCCATGGAGGTAGGAACTATACGCCCACCTTTATCAACTACTGAACGATCCAGAAGGAGATCCAGAAATCTCTGCATGTACTGCGCATCCCCGGATCATTTGATATGCGTCTGTCCCCTTGTCCGCAAAAAAGAGGGTGAGTGTTCACATGTCTTGCTAGGAGGATTAACGACTTCCTTTTCTAACCCCTATCTTTTTGTTCATTTAACATTACAGTGGGACCAGACTAGGATCACCACCAAGGCTATGATCGACACTGGATCTTGTGGAAACTATATTGATACACGTTTTGTTACCTTAAATAAAATACCTATTATTTCAAAGCTTAAACCTGTTTCTGTTAGTTTCATTAACGGTATTCCATTGTCTTCTGGTCCAATCACCAACCAGACACAGGCACTCCTTGCCACTGCCAACGAGTCTCATGTGGAGACCATCACCTTTGATATATTATCCTCACCCCATTTTTCCATTATTTTGGGACTTCCCTGGTTACACACACACCAACCAATCATGGATTGGAAAAGACGGACTTTGGCCTTCCCTTCTCACTATTGTGAGATTACGTGTAACCTCCCATCTTATGGAAAGATCCTGTCTGTGGTGTCAGATGAGATTGCACCACTATGCTATCAGGATCTGTCCGAAGTATTCCTTGAGAAAAATGCTCAAGTGTTGCCTCCCCATAGGGATTATGATTGCACTATCGATCAACTCCCTAACAGCAAATTGCCTTTCGGTCATGTTTATCCCCTTTCACAGGATGAACTTTCTCATCTCAAGGAATACTTGGATGAGAATTTGAAAAAAGGGTTCATCAGACCCTCTACTTCTTCCACAGCTGCAGGACTTTTCTTTGTCCGCAATAAGGATTCCAGTCTTAGGCCTATTATCGATTATAGGCAATTAAACACGATTACGATAAAGGATCGCTATCCTTTGCCGCTCATCCCTGAACTCATTGAACAAGTGCGTGGGGCTACTTACTTCTCTAAATTAGACCTGAAAGGGGCATACAACCTAATCCGAATCCGTGACGGAGATGAGTGGAAAACAGCATTCAGAACCAGATACGGATTATTCAAATATCTTGTGATGCCATTCGGGTTGTGTAATGCTCCCGCAGCCTTCCAAAGGTTCATAAACGACATCTTTAGAGACTTACTTGATGTCTCTGTCGTAGTATACCTGGACGATATACTTATCTATTCGCGATCTATGCCTGAACATATAAAACATGTAAGACTTGTGTTATCCAGATTACTCTCACACAATCTATACGTGAAATTAAAGAAATGCTTATTTCATAAGGAAGAAATATTATTTCTAGGATACATCATATCCAAAACTGGAATTAAGATGGATATGAGCAAGATATCCTGTATTCTGGACTGGCCTATACCAACAACTCGTAAGGCATTACAGCGATTCCTTGGATTCTCCAACTTCTATAGAAAGTTCATCAAGAACTTTTCCGCTATTGTGAGACCTCTCACACAACTGACAAGTATAAAGAAACCATTCAAATGGTCAGAAGAAGCGAATCAAGCTTTCTGCTTGTTAAAATCAAGCTTTACCTCTGCTCCCATACTACGCCATCCAGACCCATCCCTCCAATATATTCTGGAGGTAGATGCGTCAAATATGGCAGTAGGAGCAGTTCTCTCCCAACGACCAACAAATACTTCACCACTCCACCCAGTTGCTTTCTTTTCAAAATCACTAAGCAACCCAGAGGTGAACTACCCAGTATGTGCAAAGGAGTTACTTGCCATAAAACTGGCACTGGAGAATTGGCGACATCTACTCGAAGGTACCCAGTTACCAATACTCATATATACAGATCATAAAAACCTTCAATACCTCCAGACTAACAAAACTCTCTCCCACCGACAGGTACGATGGTCATTATTCTTCCTAAGATTCAACTTCCTAGTGACCTACACGCCTGCAGACAAAAATAAAAAAGCGGATGCGCTATCACGATTAATCGAAGATAACTGCGCCGAAATCCCTTCCATTCCCATAATACCCTATGAACGTATTATTGGTGTTGTCCGTTCCTTGAAGGAAGAGTTTTTGCACAGTATAGGATTGGATTCACCTCCACCACAACTGAGTACTGATGCAGAAGGCTTCCTCTATTACAACGACAAACTTTACATACCCCCTACTATGCGCACCAAGATCTTGGAGTTGTCACATGATGTGCCCATGGCAGGACATATGGGTATGACGAAAACCCTTAATTTGCTTACCAGGCAGTTTTGGTGGCCTATGAAGACGTCTGTACAAAAATTTGTTTCTTCATGTGACATCTGTGCAAGGTCCAAGATTGACACTACAAAACCATCTGGTCTACTCTGCAGTCTACCAATACCCCAGGTTCCATGGGAAGTTATGTCCTTAGACTTTATAGTAGAACTACCACCTTCTAAGGGATTTAATACCATTCTAGTGTCAGTGGACCACTTGACAAAGATGGCACATTTCATTGCTATCCGTAGACTACCTTCGTCTAAACAAACAGCGGAACTACTGATGAACATGTGTTCAAGTTGCATGGAATTCCAAAGACTCTTTTGTCCGACCGTGGTTAACAGTTCATCTCAAAATTTTGGCAAGCACTTTGTCAAATATTACGGATTGAGGGAAAGCTCACTTTTCCCTACCATCCTCAGACCAACGGACAGACTGAAAGAGTCAACCAGTGCATTGAGCAATATCTACGTTGCTATACATCATACCTACAGGATGATTGGGTGGATCTCCTCCCTCTGGCGGAATTTGCTTACAACAATGCAACCCACAGTACTACTAAGCAAAGTCCGTTCTACTTGAATTATGGGTTTCATCCCACTCTTCTTCCACCACGCATCCTGCCATCAAGTAACCCAGTAGCCTCGGATTACCTTACCCAAATAAAAGACTCTCTGGGTTTACTCAATACCACTATATCACACGCTCATAGTCAACAAAAAAGGTACTACGACCTTCGTAGAAGACCTTCTCCTCAGTATGCTATTGGGGACCTTGTTTGGCTATCAACAAGAAACTTAAGATTAAAAATCCCTAGAAAAAACTTGGACCTCTATTTTTGGGACCCTTCCCAATTAAGAAACTTATTGGAAAAGCTGCAGTACAGCTCACCTTACCAGCAGATCTTAAGATCCATCCCATCTTCCATGTGTCGCTACTGAAGCCCCATGTTCCTAACCAAGGAATAAGGCCTACCATCTTGCCTCCACCTCCAATACAAGTTGAAGGCGGAGAAGAATATGAGATCAAAGAGATTTTGGATTCTCGCATCCATAGAGGAAGACTCCAGTATCTCATAAGATGGAAGAACTATGGACCCCAAGACGACACCTGGTTGGATACCTCTGATGTTCATGCACCTAGGCTTATACGAAGGTTTCACTCGAAATACCCAGAGAAACCAGTGCTATAGGCCTTCCGGAGCCGGCCTTAAGGGGGGGGTACTGTAAGATTCTGGTACCTCTGGTACCCTTAATAATCTATTTCCTTCCAAATATGCGTCCCACCTTTCTTACTAGGTGGTACGCATACACCTTTAAGACAGATGATGTCATCGCTGAGCGCCGCAGAGCGGCTATTTCAACCGCCGGCGTTCTCACTCACATCGTTCGTTCAACCTGCCTTGTGTATCCACATGCTTTCAAGCCTGTCTTGCTGTCGGAACCTCCAGCTGGTTGCTTCTACCTGGAGCAGACCGGAACCTCGCTACTGATCCCTGTATCTCGCTACCGGATCTTCCCCTCTCTACTGGACCCCTCTACTACTAACATTTACTAGTGATAAGTACCCCACAGGGGAATCCTCCATAACCTACTTACACTATCTATCATCTGCAATGTTGCATAGATTGCTAGCTCTTGAGCCTACTACCATCTACTATCTGCACTGTTACATAGATTGCTAGCTCTTGAGTCTACTACCATCTATCATCTGCACTGTTATATAGATTGCTTGTTCTTAAGTCTACTACCATCTATCCTTGCACTGGGTTAGTCTATCCTGTAATTGTCATCTGCTGTCCTTACCACCTGTCACCATACTCGATTACTAACCTATCTGCACTCTACCTAATACCATCTAGTACTCTCCTGAACAAACCTATCAAGTACTTACCATCTCTATCACTGTTCACTGTCCCTTCAGCACAACACCTTCATACTGTCATATACATTCCACCACTCCAGGAACATCTTCTTGAGTGTGTATATTTCTGTATGTTGAAGCTGACAGGCCCACAGTGATGAGTCTGGAGAGTTGGATCTGGTTATTCAACACATCTCTACATGACTACTGAGTGGAGATTTTGCAGCTGCATATCCAGCCTACTACAAAAACGCAGGAGCGTTACATGGACCTATTGTCAGACCCTGCGTTGATGCAGGGCGTTCTGGGTTCCTCCTGGTGCACGACAATGCCCGATCTCATGTGGCAAGAGTAAGCAGCCAGTTCCTGGAGGATGAAGGAATTGATACCATTGAATGGACCCAACGCTCGCCTGACCTAAATCCAGTAGAACACCTAAGGGACATTATGTTTTGGTCCATCTGACGCCACCAGGTTGCTTCTCAGTCTGTTCAGGAGCTCAGTGATACCCTGGTCCAGATCTGGGAGGAAATACCCCAGGACACAATCCGTCATCTCAAAAGGAGCATGCCCTGATGTTGTCAGGCATGCATACAAGCACGTGGGGGCCATACAAACTACTGAGTACCATTTTGAGTTGCTGCAATGAAATTTCAGCAAAATGGACTAGCCTGCTGCATCATTTTTCCACTTTGATTTTTGGGGTGTCTTTGAATTCAGCCCTCTGTAAGATAATAATTTTAATTTCCATTAAACGATGTGGCATCCTTTCATTCCTAACACATTACCCAATCCATACCAGTATAGATATCCAGCATGATATTTTTCCTCATTGAGATCTGATGTGTTTTCAAAGTGTTCCTTTGATTTTTTTTTGAGCAGTGTATATACACTCTATTGTCAAAAGTATTGATTAAATTGCAAATCTTTAGATGCAAATCATTAGATTATGTGATATTTTCACACACTTTAGGTGAAGCAAGTATGGTGGCTTATGGAGCCATAATCTTTTTTTTTTTTTAGCTTTTCTATGTGTCCAAGATTTCATAGCTCCTAAACAAGAGAGTGTAATGCTGAATGCTTCTGGCATGAGATAGATGTTCTATACCTCTGGCTGTATGGCTGATATCCAGAAGGCTCAGTGCTTAAAAACATTTTATTCTCACAGTGTGGGAACTATTTGAGAGTTAATGTAAAACTGAAAGAAACAATTTCCCCCTAGGTCAATAAATTTAAGAATTTTTTGGAAACTTCATTTTAGACTTGCCTGGTCCTGTTCTGTAGATTGTGAGCCATGCATTTCCGTATTGCTAACCGAGTCATGTTTAGGAGGGTATACTTGCTGTAGTCACCTTATTAGACTGTGTTTTAATAGAGCAAAAATGCTGGGAGCCAATCACATGAATAAGAATATATACGAATTTACATTTCTGGAAGGATTTTCAACACAAAGTTCTGAAAAAAAGGGATTTAGAAAATCATAGCTGGCTGCAAATTGACATTAAATAGACATTTTAATGAACAATAAATGAAATAATAATAAAACAGTATTACCTTGGTTTACGAGTAATGTGGTATATGAGCGTTTGCAAGACGAGGAACATTATATATATAATATAAATTGTAACTTGATATGCTAGCGCTGTCTTGCAAGCAAGCAGTAGAAGGATCACAGTTTCACAGTTTTAATGTAAAAAAAAAAGTGGAATTACACTCACAATGTACAGTATCTCACGAAAGTAAATACACCGCTCACATTTTTGTATATATTTTTTTTATATCTTTTCATGTGACAACACTGATTAAATTACAATTTACTACAATGTAAAGAAGTGGGTGTGCAGCTTGTACAACAGTGTAAATTTGCTGTCACCTCAAAATAACTCAACACACAGCCATTAATGTCAAACCGCTTTCAACAAAAGTTAGTACACCCCCAAGTGGAAATCTCCAAATTAGGCCCAAAGTATCAATATTTTGTGTGGCTACCATTATTTTCCAGCACTGCCTTAACCCTTTTGGGCATTGAGTTCACCAGAGCTTCACAGGTTGCCACTGGAGTCCTCTTTCACTCCTCCATGATGACATCATGGAGCTGGTGGATGTTAGAGACCTTGCGCTCCTCCACCCTCCATTTGAGGATGCCCCACAGATGTTCAATAGGGTTTAGCTCTGGACACATGCTTGGCCAGTCCATCACCTTTACTCTCAGCTTCTTTAGCAAGGCAGTGGTCGTCTAGGAGGTGTTTTTTGGGTCGGTCTCATGCTGGAATACTGCCCTGTGGCCCAGTCTCCAAAGAGAGGGGATCATGCTCTACTTCAGCATGTTGGCATTCATGGTTCCCTCTATGAATTGTAGCTCCCCAGTGTCGGCAGCACTCATGCAGCCTCAGACCATGACACTCCCACCACCATGCTTGACTGTAGGCAAGACACACTTTTCTTTTTCGCAAAAAAGGACTGAGAAAAATTAATAACTAGATTATAAATCTCAATCACCCAGCGCTTCTGCACTCCAGATACACTGTGTGCACACCAATACAATGAATATTGATTAATATGAATAGATGATTAATATGAACAGCTGCCACCTAAATAATATAACATAAATCTCAAATGCATATCAACTTAACATATATATTAAATTAAATGAATATCCATAAGCAGCGCTAAAAAATAATCTCTGTAGGAAACCATTAAGAAAATACAGTCCAATATAGTCCATGGGATATAAATCAAATGAAGCTCCTTTAGGATCCAAGTAAGGAATAGTCACCAGTGCTGGAACCGTAAGGATTACTCTATCCCTTCACCTCACCCAGTGAACCTCTCCCAGAGGAATCGCACTTACCAGATCCTATTACAAAGCAAGCTCGTCAGATCAAGTCTCCCAGCTCATCAGGACCATAGGACCATCCACTAATACAAACTCTTTTACAGCCCTGTTCACCGCTGTGGCTTTCTCTCACAAATAGTGCATGGGAAGGAAAGAAAGGGCACATAGAGCAGTATTGCCACTACAAAGTAACACGTTTATTGATACTCCGCCCCCCCTCCACAGATGCACTTACAAACAGGAAAAGTAAAACAGCGTGGATAAAACCATATAAAGCAAATCATAGACGCTTTCAGGAGCCTACCGGTCCTCCGTCTCGCTCGTCAGCGTCCGGAAGTCCACGAACAATGCCGAGGCTGCCGATTAGCGTCCTGTTGCCTGGGTGACCGCGTAGCTCACGCCCTTACGCGTTTCGTCATACCAAGACTTCTACGGAGGGCGTGTCTTGTCTTTGTCTTTGTACACGGAGGTCTTTGTACTCCTCACCTGGTTGCCACCACACATGCTTGACACCATCTGGACCAAATACATTTATCTTGGTCTCATCAGACCATAGGACATGGTTCCAGTAATCCATGTCTTAGTCTGCTTGTCTTCAGCAAACTGTTTGCGGGCTTTCTTATGCATCATCTTTAGAAGAGGCTTGCTTCAGGGATAACCGTCATGCAGACCAATTTGATGCAGTGTGCAACGTATGGTCTGAGCATTGACAGGCTGACCCCCACCCCTTCAAACTCTGTCAGCACTCGTCTATTTCCCAAAGACAACCTCTGGATATGACACTGAGCACGTGCACTCAACTTATTTGGTCCACCATGGCGAGGCCTGTTCTGAGTGGAACCTGTCCTGTTAAACCGCTGTATGGTCTTGGCCACTATGCTGCAGCTCAGTTTCAGGGTCTTGCCAATCTTCTTATAGCCTAGGCCATCTTTATGTATATAGTGGAAAAATAGCCTAATAGTGAGGCTACCTATAGCGCTTGCTGGTATGTTTACACCTTAATACAAAAAATTATATAAAAAAAAAAATTAATTAATTATTTATGTTTTGTGATAAAGTGGTGGTGTTTTGTAATAAAATTGCTAGTTAATGTGTACCATATAAAATATCTAAAACCTTGATAAGAACTATTAATAAATAATACACTGATATTTCATACAATGGTGAAATTCGAAATAAATAATTAAATAGTGAGATATAAAGTGCTTGTGGCTTATATGATCAAGTCCATAACATGTGACTGTAGTGATAAAGTTCAAAGTGGATCTCTTGTGCAAATGATGCTTATCCAACGCAAAAAAGTGCAGGTGCTCAACGTGGAAATTTTCTGTTCACTTTGTGACAATAGTGCAGCTCTGGTCCCTTTTCCACCGTGGTAAGATAAGGGTGGGTCACTTACCAGATGAAGTGGGTCTTATATGCCTTATAGCATCAAGACCAATAACGCTTTAATAGCCTCCAGGCTAATAGGGGTCTCCTCGTGGCTCTGGGTGGGATGGTGGACTCCCTCCTCTCCTCTCACCTCGTTAGATATGGGGCCAATATATATATAAGGAAGACAAAAGGTGCTCCAGATAGTGTAGTATTTTTTAAAAGGTAAATTTTATTCCCATTCCATATCATTTTTATATTTTTTACCCATGGAATGGGAATAAAATGTACCTTTTAAACCATCCCATCCATCCCACGTTTGTAGTGCACAGTGGATTTGCCTTTAGTAAATAAACCCCTGTGTCTGATGCAAAAGTTAGAAGAGGTTGGCAAGAAGTTTAGCAAGAATGTTAGAAAACTATGATGGTAAATTATAACTGTTACTTTGAATGTACACTATGAACAAAAATATATTTACACAGGGCAGATTTGTTATTCCTTATCATCTACTATCTGTTTACATTTGGATTTCTTCCAAATTCCCTTCACGCCAGGACTACATCTTCGTATTTTCTCTGTTCCTGCTCTTCCATTGACTCTTAACCTTTCTGAGTATTTTCACCAACATCCTATTAATGTTTATACAGCCAATTCCAGCAATCATGTACAGTAATGTGATCCTTTGTACTCCACATCATGCAGTATATTCTGGACAGATCGGAGGAGGGTATGCCGCCATGTGCAATATCCCTTGACCAAGAGGATTTTTACTTTAATTATACAAGAAAAACAGAGCCAGTCTGTAAAATCATTCTGTTAACTGTTATTGCATTTCAGGAAATATTTGGGTCTATAAAAAGTCTTTATACAGGGGGCGGAGCGACCGCGGACGAGCATGGCCGCATGAACTGAGAGCTCCTGCACTGGACCGGGGAAAATCACATCTACGGAGCCTCTAACCTCTGCCTGCCAGAACCGATCGCATAGCGGTACACCCGGGAACACAGCAGAGATGTCCAGGCGGCAGCGTGACCCACCTAAGCTAAAGAAGCTCACATTATACTTCCCGCCGGTGGCGGGAGGCTCCAGCCAACATGGCGCCCGGACGTCTCTCCATAGGGACGCAGCCAGTGCCCTGGCAGAAGCGACCCTTCTAAAGGACTCCTTACACCCGGCGGATGCCGACCCCGATCTGCACTCAGGTCAGTCTACCCCCTCAACTCAGAGCCCTGCAAAGAGCAAGCAGAGGAGATCCTCCTCACCACCCGCAGCAGATTCTGCACATGGCGGGGGATGGGCAGAGGATACACTGGACATGGACACTATCCTTCCTGATCCCATAGCAGCACTACCAACTACGGGGCAGCCAATATCAGATACGGCTCTGAAAGAAATGGTAATGCTGCTGCGATCCTCCCTGCAAGCTGACTTAGTGTCAGGTCTAAAGGAATGTAGAAGGAATATCCAGGTTGTGGAATCTAGGATTGACCATGTTGAAACCCAAATGACTGACTTTGCCACTTCCTTTAATACCATGGTGGATGCCCACTCAGCTCAGGAAGATGATATCTCCTGGATTAAGTCTAAACTAGCAGACCTTGAAGACCGGTCATGCCAGAGTAATCTAAAAATCCGCGGCATACCTGAAACAGTTTCCTCGAACCAACTCCCGCACTTTGCGAAAGATTTGTTCCTTGCAGCAGTCCCAGGCTTTTCCCCACTCCCAGTGCCTGGCACGCTCCAGTGCCATCAGTCTTTTCTACTTCACACTTCTACAGTGCCAGTACATAACTTCTTTGGTCTTCCCCTTGATGCATCATATACACCTTGACCCACTCTCCGAGCTCAAGACACACACCGTCAGCTGATTCCATCACCTCTAATCCTTTTCCCATGGGACTGAAGATTCTCTCTATCAATTCCAATGGACTAAACCACCCGGCCAAACGGAGGACATTATGGAAGGAAGCTATCAGACAAAAAGTTGACATCCTGGATGCCCAGGAAACTCACTTTCAGGTGGACGCTACCCCGTACTGCCAGCACCGGAACTTTCCGCACATTTTCCTTGCTTCTGCTCCGGTCAAGAAGAACGGTATACTAGTGGCTGTCAGAGACTCGATGGTGTTCTCGCTTAAATCGTCACATCTAGATCCAGAGGGTAGATATGTAATTCTGATATGTGTTATAGATAATGTGCCCTTAACATTGGTATGTTTATATGCTCCTAATACTAAGCAACAACACTTTATCCGCAAACTCCTCAAGAAGGCTCAGGCCTCCTCCTCTGCGGTGACTTTAACTTACCTCCAGATCCACGGGTCGATACCACCTCTGGGTGTGGCGGGCGCTCAGCTGCTCTGGGGGGCCTGCTACGCCGGGAGGAGCTATACGATGCCTGGCGCTGTTTTCACGCCGAGGAGAATGATTTCACATTTTTTTCAACCCGCCACAAATCCTATTCCCGTATTGACCTTATTGTGTTGAACTCATGGTTATTACATCGCACTTCAGAGGTCACGATTCATGACATCTCCTGGTCAGATCATGCGGCTGTATCCATCTTGCTCCAGTTGGGGGGGGCCTGGTTCTGGCTTTTCCACCTGGAGATGTGATAACAGACTGATCCAACTCCAAAAACACGCTGCCTTGATCCGAGACCACCTGACATCCTTTTTCCAGACCAATGATGATCCGAGCATTTCACCCCAAACTCTGTGGAACACCCACAAAGCCTTCATGAGAGGCATACTGATTCAACTTAAAGCCAGAGACAGGAAATCCCATAAATCATCTATTGATTCCTTATTGGCGGACATCAGTAAACTGGAAGCCACCAATAAGGCCTCTCCCACAGACATGACCTCAACGACTCTCACCCGACTTCGACACGAGTTTGCTCTTAATCCGAGATCATGACAAAGCTATGCGATCCCTCAAACTGAAATTCTATTCGCAACATAACAAAGCTGGGAAATTCCTGGCCAATCGCCTGAAAGCAAGGAAGGTAAAAAGTAAAATTCCTCACATCTTCCACCCATTTACCAAGCAGAAATTGCTAAAGCCTCAAGATATAGCAGACGCTTTTTCAGACTACTATGGGGCATTATACAACTTGAAAGATGACCCCTCCTGCCCCACCCCAACTGATTTGGATATATCATCCTTCCTGACTGAGATAAATCTCCCCACACTGACTGAGGAACAACTCCAGAAACTGAATTCACACATCTCCCCCGAGGAAATTACCCACACTATTGGCACACTCCCCAACGACAAATCCCCGGGCCCTAATGGTTTCACAAATGAATACTTCAAACAATTCCAGGACACACTATCCCCATTCCTACTTCGCCTATACCAGTCCATTTCCCTATCGGGCTCTTTCCCACCAGAGATGCTTAAGGCACATATAGTGGCTCTCCCTAAACCAGGCAAATCCCCGGACACCCCGGCGAATTTCTGCCCGATTTCTCTGTTGAATTCGGACGTAAAGATTTATGCCAAAATTATTGCTATTCGCCTTTCCACCATCCTTCCCACCTTAATTAATCCTGATCAACTGGGATTCATGACCAATAGACAGGCGGCGGATGCCACGCGTCGAGTTATCAACCTAATACACTACGCTGAAGTGACGAAAACCCCCTCCCTTCTTCTATCCATCGACGCCGAAAAGGCGTTTGATAGAGTTTACTGGAAGTACATGCTCTTGGTGTTGGAGAAATTTGGATTCACAGGCCTGATTCTATCTGCCATTATGGCTCTATATTCTAACCCATCTACTCACGTATTTGTCTCTGGTGTGATTTCCAAACCCTTCTCCATCACCAATGGCACTCGCCAAGGATGCCCACTCTCCCCAAGTATTTTTAATTTGATGATGGAGCCGCTAGCTGAACACATACGATCACATCTCCACATATCCGGATTTCGCATTAAGGGCATCTCCCACAAGATAACTCTCTTTGCGGATGATGTCATTCTCTCCATCACAAAACCCGTAGTTTCCATGCCCTTCCTACATCAACTTCTCACGTCCTTCTCTTCTATATCTTACTATAAGGTAAATTTCACCAAGTCCCTAATTCTTAATCTAGGAGTGCCACTCCATGCTAGAAGACACCTTGAGTCCCAATTCCCGTATGTATGGACTGATAGTGACATCTCATATCTAGGCCTAAAACTAACTCCCTCAATATCCTCACTGGCGGAAGCCAATTATAAACCACTTTTAGCTGAGATCCAAGCCGACCTGGCCAAGAAACCCTACCAGGAGCTATCTTGGTTGGGCAGATTGGCAGCCTTTAAAATGATGGCCCTCCCCAAAATCCTTTACGTGTTCCGAACTCTTCCTATTCCTCTCCCATCGGCTATAATTAAATCTTTAAATCGGGTACTCAAACACTACATCTGGCAAGGAAAACACCCCCGATGCTCGTGGGCCCATTTTATCAAGCACAAAAAGGTGGGAGGCACGGGCATGGTACATTTGCAGGACTACTTCCTGGCGTCCCAACTTACCCAGCTATGTAAATGGTTCCCTGAGAACCCTGACATTCATTGGTCTCAATTAGAAGCTGCATACAGCAAAGTAGATCGCCTGCACCTTTTACTTCTAGCGGATGGCTGGAAGTCCCAAAACATGCCAGACTTGCTACTCACAACCAAAACGTCTATCGACGCATGGAGGGAACTCCACAAACACACAAATGGAAGAGAAGACCACTACAAACCAAGATTACCTATTAGACTGCTAGACATCCTGATTCCCTGTCTCTCCACTTTAAAATGGAGGGACCGTGGTATCTATTGGATCGATGATCTCTTTAGTGATAGTCGACTGAAACCTTTTCCTTCCCTCACACAGCACTACCAACTACCACGCTCAGAGCTCTATACCTACACTCGCATCTCCACGTTTCTGACCAAACATCCACCCCCTATCATTACTATTCCATATACGGTTCACCAGTTCCTTACGAATCCTTCTGGATCGACTAAAGGCATCTCCTTTTTTTACAACATATTTAATGCCAAGGCCACCTTTCACAAATCGAGTCCCTTGGTCAAATGGGAAAGTGATATACAACGGTCCTTTTCGCCACGACAGTGGACATGTGCCTTTCGCCACTCCTACGGGGTGTCGAACTGCACTAACCACTGGGAATTGTCGCAGAAAATCCTGTCCCGCTGGTACTTTACACCGTACAGGCTATCACAATTCTACCAGACCCACTCCTTGCTCTGCTGGCAGGAGTGTGGCCAGGTAGGAAACTTGTACCACATTCTGTGGACGTGTAAAAGCCTCACCAGCTTCTGGAACCAGGTCTTTGGTCTTATTTCCTCTATAGTACACTCGCCCACTACACCAAACCCGGCACTGGCACTCCTTACTCTAGATATTGACTTGATTCCTAGCAAATACAGGTGGGTGGTCTCGCACATACTACTGGCCGCTAGGGCCACCATCACTAGGAGATGGAAAAACACGGAAGCCCCTAACCTTTCGGAGGTTGTAGCATCAGTGATGACCACGTTTGAATTTTCAAAATCACTGGCACTGCGCTCCCAGTCTCTCCCGCAGCATACCAAACACTGGGAACCATGGACCACTTGGAATGATAAATGATTGTCAATTGTTTCTACTTCTGTTTTCTGACATGTCTGCATCTCTTGTATCTGTCGTTTAAAACCAATAAAAATTATTTGGAAAAAAAAAAAAAAAGTCTTTATACAGTTCATATAGTTAATCTAACTTTAAACTTTAAAAAGGGCCTTCTCCCAAACCAAGAAGTTGTGGTTGCAGGCTCTTGTTTGGACTTACTTCCAAGTGATAGCAGTGGAGTTGTGGAAGGCTAATCTGAGTCATGACTATAGTTATATAATTACTATTACCGAAAGAAAAAATTTGCATCCTCAGAAACCTAAACCTGCAAGTGATCCAGAGGAAGGCAAAAATAAAGCATGGTGCAACTTTTTGTAACAAGGAAAATAATCCTCCCTGATCCACAAAACTCCCTAATTAAAAATATGATATTGTTTCCTGATAATATTGGTTGGAATTTATAATTTGTGTAATCATCATATCCCCCTTAATCATCTTTTCTAGGGATGGGTGAATGGTTCGGCCCGAGCACGGGCCCAACATTGACTGTTCACTGGTTCAATGAACACCCAAATTATCGGGGCATTCGACTGTTTGTTTGTCCCGCTGAACAACCACAATTCACTGCGCCACTGCACAGTGCATTGGAAGTCCTGATTGGCTGAAGCAATGAAAGCTTTGCCCAATTAGGGCACATAGCACTGTCAGAGCCATGATTTGACGCTGTCATGATGACTCTTTCCAATCATGGCTCACTGTTCTTAGTCACCACCCACATTATAAAAGTATTCTTTCAATAGCAGCCATTTGTAGTGTGATATCGGCGTGGGGAGAGATAGAACAGGGCTCTGTTCAGTGCTACTAAAGAGTTGGAGTTCTATAGTGTGCTATTCTGATTCTTTTGTCAGAGTAGAATATCAGTTTAGTCTAAATCTAGTGATAGTTCAGTGTGAGTGTAGTGCGACTATTCATTTTTACATTAACTTTAGTTTACTTTGTTACTGCAGTATAATTCAGTGCGTTACTACACATTTATCACAGTATATTTCTGTGCGTTATGAGCCATTCAACACAGTATATTTCAGTACGTTACTGCACATTTAACGCAGTTTTTTTTCTATGCATTACTGCACGTTTAAGGCAGCATATTTCAGTGTGTTACTGCACCTTTAACGCAGTAAATTTCAGTGCAGTACTGCATGTTTAACGCAGTATATTTCTGTGCATTACTGCACGTTTAGTGCAGTATACTTATGTGAGTTACTGCCCGTCTATCGCAGTATATTACAGTGTGTTACATGCCGTTTAACGCTGTACATTTGCGTTAGTACACGTTTAACGCAATATATTTCAGTATATTACTACACGTTTGACGCAGTATATTTCAGTGCGTTACTGCACATTTAGTGCAGTATATTTCAGTGTGTTACTGCACCTTTAACGCAGTATAACTCAGTGCATTGGTGCACATTTAATGCAGTACATTTCAGTGCATTACTGCATGTTTAACGCAGTATATTTCTGTGCATTGCTGCATGTTTAACGCAGTATATTTCAGTGCGTTACGTGCCATTTAACACGGTATATTTCCATGCGTTACTGCACGTTTAACGCAGTATATTGCAGGGCATCAGTGCAGTTTTGCTGCAGTATATTGTAGTTTGTCAGTGTAGTGAAGGGGTAGTGAATTAAAATTCAAGGAGTTCCGGTCACTAAAAAATTTTCCCAGATCAGAAGTCTTTCCTTATTTTGGCACAAACCACACTCTCTGGCACTTTTCTTACTGTTTCCTCCACAAACTCTGGTAATACTCTGTAAATGTTAAAGTCCCCAATAGTGTTTCCCCCTTACACCAGGTGCCCCTACCAGAGTGATTCAATACATAGGGTGCCCCCATCAGACTACCCCCATTAATCAGTTGCCACTTTCATGGTACCTCCTTATACCAGGTGTCCCCATCACAGTGCCCTCTTACATCAGGTATTCCCGTCAGAGTGTCTACGTACATCAGGTTTTTTCATCAGAAGGCCCCCTTACATCTGGTGTCTCCCATCAGTGCACCCCCTTACATCATTTGTCCCCATCAGACTGCCCCCTTACATTAGGTGCCGTCATCAGATTGCCTCTTTACATCAGGTGTCCTCATCACATCAGGTGTGCCATCAGAGTGCCCCATTCCATCAGAGTGCCCCTTTACATCAGGTATTCCCATTAGAGTGCCCACGGATGTATATCTGGTGTCTCCCATCAGAATGCCCCCTTACATCATTTGTCCTTATCAGAGTGCCCCTTTACATCAGGTGTCCCCATTACATCAGGTGTGCCCATCAGAATGCTCCTTTACATTAGGTGTGCCCATCAGAGTGCCCCTTTAGGTCAGATGTGCCAGAGTGCCCCTTTCCATTAGGTGTGCTCATCAGAGTGCCCCTTTGCATCATGTGTCCCCATCACATTAGGTGTGCCCATCAGAGTGCTCCTTTACGTTAGGTATGCCCATTAGAGTGCTCCTTTACATCAGGTGTCCCCATCACAGTGCCACCTTACATAAGGTGTTCCCATCAGAATTCCCCATACATCAGGTGTCCCCACTCACATCAGGTGTGCCCATCAGAGTGCTCCTTTACATCAGGTGTCCCCATCAGCATGCCCCTTTAACATAAAATATGCCCATCAGCATGCCACTTATTTTAAGTTAAGGGGCACATTTTATGTTAAGGGGCATGCTGATGGACACATTTTGTTGTGCCCATCAGAGTGGCCCTTAACATAAACTGTGCCCCATCAACGTTCCCCTTAACATAAAATAAGGGACATGCTGATGGGCACAATTTATGTTAAGGGGCACGCTGGTGGGCGCATTTTATGTTAAAGGGCACACGGATGGGCACATTTTGGGGTGCCCATTAGAGTGAACTTTACATAAAATGTGCCCATCAGTGTGCCCCTTAACATAAAATGTGCCCATCAACGTAACCCTTAACATAACATGTGCCCATCAGTGTTCCCCTTAAGAGAAAATGTGCCCATCAGTGTGCTTCTGTAATTATCACACCCCACATACCTTAAGGCAAGCAGGGAGCTGGAGCCAGCCGAGGTAACAAGCTGCAGGGGCAAGAGCTGCTCCGGGAGTCTTGCTGTAGGGGGCGGGGCACACATATCACATCATACCTCACGGCTGGCGAAGTGAGAGCCGAGAGCTGGAAGCCATGAGATAACAAGCAGCAGGGGACAGGGCGTGTATGTGACGTCACATCTTACCCTGTGCCCGGCCTGGAAGCCATGAGATCGTAAACAGCAGGGAGCGGGGCACACACACAACGTCATTGGTTGCAGGGACGCCCGCAGTCCAAGCACCCAATGACTGCTGAGCGGCTAAGTAGGGATGTGGCACTGTAGGCAGACGGCCTGACGGTCCGTTTGTTACATTTTGTTAATAAGCAACCCCCCCATTATGTCAGGGAGGCCAACAAGGAGAGGCAGATGTTCCCATGGCACTGTAAGTGGGCCAGCAGCGTATGTGTCAACAGGCAAAGGTGGACGTGGTCAGTCCTCCGGCAGGGCATCTTTTCCTCTGTTTACTGATGTTGCTAGTGCTATCCAGCCACAGCATGCAGAGGAGTTGGTGGACTGGCTTACTGAACCATCCTCATCCTCCTCATCTTCCCTCACTCATGCAGAGACTAGTGCGAAGTCCACTGAAGCTGCCAAAGTGGCTTAGTCTGCCTCCTTGTCCAAAGCTACTCCTGCCATTGCCCCAGCATCAGGCATTTAGGAGTCAGCTGAGTTTTTTGAACACAGCGTCAGCCTCTTGCTCCTTGATGATGTGCAGCCATTACTTGATTCTGATGTTGGTTCTGAGGTTGAGGAAGGTAGGAACATGAGCATACAGAGGGGAGAACACTGGTACAAAAATTTGCAGTTATGTTCCCCCAGCCGCAGCGTATTGGCAAGTTGTCTCCAGTGCTAATGAAGATGGAGATGAGGATAAAGAGGACCCTGACATGACTTGGGTGAAAGATAGAGCAGAGGAGGAAAGTGAGAGTGAGCCACAACCCCAATAAAGCAGTCATCATAGAAGAGTAGGGAGCAGCTACCCTATTCCATCCCATTGTGGAGCTGTTATCTCCCGGCACCCTTCCCACAGCTCAGCTGTCTGGGCCTTTTTTAGCATACGTGCAGCTGATCGCACTGTTGCAATTTGCAAACTTTGTCTTAAGCACATCAAGCGTGGAAAAAAACACCAACCATTTGGGTACCACATGCTTGACAAGGCATTTAACCTCTTACCACTCAGCCCGTTGGCAAGAGCACCTGAAAGCCACACAAAAAAGATGCAGTTCTGTTCCTCCTTCTTACTCACATCAGTCTACCCCTGCTATACCTAGTAATGACCACTCAGCAGCCTCCACTGACAGGGTATGGTATAGCGCAGGGTGTCCCAGGCCCTTGCAGCACATCTGCCAGTAGCACATCACCAGCTGTAACTCTAGCCGGCAAATTTCTCTTCCATGCAGCAGCGGAAAAAAAAATACAGTCACTGCCACCCACATGCTCAGGGTCTAAATGCAAGCTTGTCAAAGCTGCTGGCTTTACAACTCCTGCCTTTCTGTCTGTTGGATTCTGCCCCCTTCTGTGAATTTGTAGAATGTTCTGAACCACAATGGCAGGTTTCCAGTTGCTAATTCTTTTCACTTATTGCCATACCATCACGTGGAAGGCATTGTTGTGGCATCGTTGGGCAAGGCAGTCAGTCACAAAGTCCACGTTACTGCTGACATGTGGTCCAGCAAATATGGTCAGGGATGATATATTTTATTAACAGCACTCTGGGTAACTCTGCTTGCAACTTGAAAGGATGCAGGACAGGGCTCAGTGCTGCAGCTTGTTGTACCACCAGGTCTCCATACAGCTAGTAGTGCAGATGAGAGATTTGTCAGCTCCACCCTCTCCTCCTCCTCCTCCTCCTCCTCCATGCCCTCCTCTGCTAAATTGTACTCTGAACCACAAGTTCCTCCTAGGCATTCAAGGGGCTATTCAATATGTCAGGCTAAAGTGTGCCATGCGGTACTTCAGCTGGTGTGTCTAGGGGAAAGGAACGAGAGAAGAGATTCTTGCATCTCTGCATGGGCAGATCCAGAGGTGGTTAATGCCAGCTGGAGCCAAGAATGGTGGTGTGCAATAATGGCACAAACACCTGTCCACACTTAGACAAGGAAAGATGACACAAGTGCCATGCCTGGCACATGTACTCAATTTGGTGACGCAGCCTTACTTAAATAGGTACCCAGGGTTAGAAGATCTGCTAAAGCATACCAGAAGAGTCTATATCAATTTCAGGAGGTCATACACAGCTCGTGCTCGGTTGGCTCAAATTCAGCGAGAATTCCCCCTGCCCTTAAACCACCTGATTTGTGACATACCCACCAGAGGGAACTCGACTTTGGCAATGTTGCAGCGGCTGCACATACAGCAGAGGGCCATCAACGAGTACCTGTGGGAATATGGCACAATGACACACTCAGGCCGGCTCTGCTTTTTTTCCCCACGCCAATGGCTGCTGATAAAATAGGAGGAGGCGACATGGATGGTGAGACATGACAATGCATGCATCAGTGACACAATCCCTGTTGTGTTCCTGCTGGAGCAGGTTCTGCATGGCATTATGGACAGGGCACTCGAGGCAGGGCAGTGGGAGGAAGAGGAGGACTTCTTTTCCTCTCAAGGCCCACTTTATGCAGACAGCATTCTTGCCACGCCACAGAACACACAAGAAGAGAGGGAGGAGGAGGATTCTGGCAGTTTCGAGGCATTGAAGCTGAGGAAGACATATGTCAATCCTTAACCACTTTAATACAGGGCACTTCCCTCCCTTCCAGCCCAGGCCAATTTTCCCCTTTTAGCGCTGTTGCATTTTGAATGACAATTGCGTGGTCATGCAACACTGTACCTACACCAAATTTATGTCATTTTCCCCCCACAAATAGAGCTTTCTTTTGGTGGTATTTGATCACCTCTGGGTTTTTTCCTTTTTGCTAAGCAAATAAAAAAAAGACCGAAGAGTTTGAAAAAAAAAAAAAGTTTTTTTGTTTATGTTATACAATTTTGTAAATAAATACGTTTTTTACTGCACTGATGAGCACTGATGAGACTGCACTCACAGGCACTGATGAGGAGGCACTGATGGGGTGGCACTGATGGGGTGGCACTGATAGGCGGCACTGATAGGCGGCACTGATATGCAGCACTGATAGGCACTGATATGTGGCACTGATAGGTAGCACTGATATGCAGCATTGGTGGGCACTGATAGGCGGCACTGCTGGGCACTGATAGGTGGCATTGATGGACACTGATAGGTGGCACTGACGGGCACTGATAGGTGGCACTGACGGGCACTAATGGGCACTGATAGGTGGCACTGGTGGGCACTGATGGGCACTGATGGGCGGCACTGATGGGCACTGATAGGTGGCACCGGTGGGCAATAATGGGCACTGGTGGGCGACACTAAAGGATGGCAATGATGGGCACTTGTGGGCAGCACTGATAGGGAGGGCACTGGTGGGCAGTACTGATGGGGAGGGCAATGGGGGGCTCCCTGAGCCCTGATTGCCATCCCTGGTGGCCATAGTGGGCATCCCTGGGGTCATAGTGGGCATCCCTGGGGTCATAGTGGGCATCCCTGGTGGATCTAGTGGCATCCCCCCCCTGAGGGTCTGCACTGGTAATCAATGATCTGATTACCAGTGCCGACCCCCCCCTGTCAGGGGAGCCGCCGATCGGCGCTCCTTTACTCGTGCCTGTCAGGCATGAACTAAGGAAAGCCGATCAACGGCTGTTCCTGTTTTACTATGTGACCAGCCGTGATTGGACACGGCTGATCACATGGTAAAGAGCCTCCGTCAGAGGCTCTTTACCGAGATCGGAGATGCAGGGTGTCAGACTAACACCTCGCATCACCGATCGCCGCTCTGCGCGCCCCCGGGGGGCGCCCAGAGCTGTGTTATCCTGCCGCCGTCATATGACGTCCGGTCAGGATAACACAACCACATTCCCGCCGTCATTCTGTAATAGGGCGGGCGGGAAGTGGTTAAGGGATGGTTTTCCATCCCCAGAACCCTTTGGAGTAGTACCTGGCTGGGAGGCAGTTCCAGATACTGTAACGCTCAGTGAGCCCCGAGGAGTCTGCTTTTCATGCCTCCACAAACTTGCGGTGCATGGGCTCTGTCATGCTTCAAAGCCTGCAAAAGGACCCGAGAATATGTGGCATCAAGGAGAAGGATCACTATTGGTTGGCAAACCTCCTTGACCACTGTTACAAGGGGAAAGTCTCAGAACTCATCCTATCCTCACAGAGGGAGCAGAAGATGAAATCTCTTGAGGACACCTTAAAGAGGAGTTTAAATATTGCCTTTTCCATTTCTGGTAGGTTACAGTGTCTTGGAAAACATCGTTTTGAGGCTTCTGTTGGTCAAGAAAGGAGCGGTGGAAAAGAGGGCATTTCACAAATTATGCATTTCACAATTTTTTTAGTCCTCGGCCCCCAGGACTGTCAGGTGGATGATTATCTAGGTGTGAAAACAGAGAAGGAGAGCTTTTCAGTTGAGGATCCACTGGGTTACTGGGTCATGAGAAAAGACCACTGGCCGCAACTTGCCCAGTATGCAATTGAGTGGCTGGACTGCCTTGCATCCAGCGTGCTTTCCGAACAGGCATTTAGTACTGCCGGAGGCTTTGTTACTGATTAAAGAACCTATCTGTCCACAGACTCTTTTGACGGGCTGACGTTTATCAAAATGAATCAGTTCTAGATTACCAGTAGCTCTGAATCCCCTGATGCCAATGTCGCTGATAAAGTGTTTTTGGGATGTGGAATCTCTTCAAGACTTTTAGCCTGCCTACCATTGTGGGTCTTTATTTCATCTGGAAGAAATTTTTTGGTGTAAAAAAATATAGAGTACCTTTACACGGTTACGGTGAGAAGGCACCACGGACACCCAAAGACTAATTTATTCACACCTGTTTGACAGGTGCATATCATTTAAGTTTTTGACAGCAAGGCAATACTTGCTTTCATCAAGAGTACCTCTATAGGGTTACGGTGTGAAGGCACCTGGCAGGCTCCCCGGCCTCTACCAGCAGGCAATACTACTCTATGTGAGGCCCTTTCTTCCCCATATACATCTACGGAGTCTTCCCCATATACATCTACGGAGTGCATATGCAGTGTACAGTAAGAGTGGACCCGGGCAGGCAATAGGACAGCGCACAGGGTAGAGAGGATCGGCCGGAGAATCCTTTTGGTATCCGGAGACATCAGAGGCGATACTATACCCAAGGCTTGTCACCCCTGCAGGGGTAATCATTTCTGGTGAGTGCGGCATAGGGGTCATGGGGAGCACTGAGTGATCACCATAGCCAGCACCTTAAGGAATTACTGGAACACCTGCACTGAAGTCACCTTGTTGGGAAATTGTTTCTCTCAACACCAGAGTTATTTGTGACAGTCATATTTTTGCTCTGTGGATAATAAGCTATTGGACATTTATTGTGGGACTGTGTACATCCAGCGTTAATTAATTTTTTTGATTGAAAGTGGTTTTTGTATTTTTTTATATATTTATTCCTGCACTTACCTCAGGTTTTATGTGGGATTCCCTGCTGTTTTATAAGTTTATTATTATATATTGAGTATCTCTTAGCCAGTTTGGAATTAGCATCCTATTGGTTTTACACCTTTTATGACGCATACATTGCTTATTCTTTTTCACCCTATTTTGATTGTTACTAATATTTATTGACATAATTTTATCACATTATCACACGGATTCACCTTTTTATCACCTTATTTGATATTTCACATATTTATATATTTTTGGATATATGTATTTAATACCTTATTTATTCACCTAATTTTTTAATACCAGCTATTTATTTCACAAGGTCACTGATTAATTGACTTGCACTATAGCACCTTTTACACCAGGTTACTGATTATTTATTTGCACTATAGCACTTTTTATCTTAACCAATCAGGAAGCTACAGGCAGCACCATAACCTCCCTCCTATTCTATCACTTTACTATTAATCCTAGGATTATAGTCTCAGAGGTAGGCTGCAGCCAGCTATAATAGGAATCTAAAATATCCTAAGCGCGGAATTTTTACTTTTTCATAGCTCTTGATTCTTTGCCTTACTTTAAAATAAAGTATCTTGCTGACCCAAGAAGCTTTAGATTAGAATTACATGTCAATATTGGGGGCGTGGCCAAAAGGCAGAGGAGATGGCCACGTAACTGCGCAGCTCTCCAGCAACATGGCTCACCGGAGAGGATTCCACACTGGCAGATCTTCATTTCTTGCCCCAGCAAGTCTCCAGAGCACTGGGCACATCTGAGGATGGCTGCGCTAAAGAAAAGAGGAAGGAGCAAACCAGGGAGAATGACTGATTTCTTCTCCCAGCATAAGAGAGACAAAGATGGCCCTGGCAGCTACCGCAGCATGACACACGGCCACCCTGTGGAGCACAACACAGCTTACAGGAACTCACCTGCACATGTCCACAGCTTAAGACACAAGCAGAGAACTATTCATCATACTCCCTCAGTCACATCCAGCCCTGCAAAATCCAAGCAAAAGCTAAGCAGTCCACTAGCAGCACTGGAGGTGAGTGCTTTAAACTTTTCTATGGAGGACACTAGTAAGCTACAGGATTCTATAGCAGAATTTCCTACCTCCAACCAGCCAGTCTTAGACACTACACTTAAAGACATGCCGGTATCCCTATGCAGCACCCTGCATTCTGATTTCATGTCTCTAGTACAACAATTTAAAACAGAGATCTCATCAGTGAGTGACAGGGTAACCCATATTGAGTCTAAGATGGAGGAGTTTGCACCCACATTTAACGAGATGGTAGATTCCCACAATGAGAGAGAAGATGAGTTGCAATGGATGAAAGAAAAAATGGCTGACCTGGAGGACAGATCCAGGCGGAACAATGTCAAAATGAGAGGAATCCCGGAATCGATTAAACAAGTGGATTTCAAAAATATTTCTATAACATCCTAAAGGAAGCACTTCCAGAGGCTCCCCTGGAGCAGCTCCTGGTGAACCACATACATGGGCTATAGTGCCTTGCGAAAGTATTCGTCCCCCTTGAACTTTTTAACCTTTTGCCACATTTCAGGCTTCAAACATAAAGATATAAAACTGTAATTTTTTTGGGAAGAATCAACAACAAGTGGGACACAATCATGAAGTGGAACAAAATTTATTGGATATTTCAAACTTTTTTAACAAATAAAAAACTGAAAAATTGGGCGTGCAAAATTATTCAGCCCCCTTAAGTTAATACTTTGTAGCGCCACCTTTTGCTGCGATTACAGCAGTAAGTCGCTTGGGGTATGTCTCTATCAGTTTTGCACATGCCCATTCCTCCTTGCAAAACAGCTCGAGCTCAGTGAGGTTGGATGGAGAGCGTTTCTGAACAGCAGTTTTCAGTTCTTTCCACAGATTTTCAATTGGATTCAGGTCTGGACTTTGACTTGGCCATTCTAACACCTGGATATGTTTATTTGTGAACCATTCCATTGTAGATTTTTCTTTATGTTTTGGATCATTGTCTTGTTGGAAGACAAATCTCCGTCCCAGTCTCAGGTCTTTTGCAGATTCTTCCAGAATGGTCCTGTATTTGGCTCCATCCACCTTCCCATCAATTTTAACCATCTTCCCTGTCCCTGCTGAAGAAAAGCAGGCCCAAACCATGATGCTGCCACCCCCATGTTTGACAGTGGGGATGGTGTGTTCGGTGATGAGCTGTGTTGCTTTTACGCCAAACATAACGTTTTGCATTGTTGCCAAAAAGTTTGATTTTGGTTTCATCTGACCAGAGCAGACATGAAAGTGGGGGGTGTCATGGCGCTCTTCTAATATCCCAAGGTGGTACAAGGAATGTGGGTGGATGGGAGGGGGGGGGGGTTATGGGGCTGCGTGGGGGGGAACAAAGTTTGGTACTGTAGGGAAGCTATAGTCCGCGGCAGCCGGCTGAAGCGTGGAGAAGCCCTGAGAGATGCAAGAAAGGAGAGAGCGGCGCCAGCTTAGTATAGTACAAGTTTATTTAACACTGTTAAAATTGGTGACTCACTGTCCGAGGTTGGGTGAGACCGGTACACAAAGAGTGTTAGAGTCATCCATCTTCCTCTTCCAGGATAGTGGTCATAGGAGAAGGTGGTGAGGTTCCAGAGGTATAGCCGAGCCGCTGTGGGGCTGCTAGTTGTCACTGGCCGCGGCGGAGCATGCACAACAGGGCTCCGGCTGCCGACTTCTGATCCCTGATGACATCACTTCCTGGCAGGAGAAAAATAGGGGTTGCACGCGTTCAGAGCATCCGTGCTCCTTCGTCAGTATGCTCTGAACGCGTGCAACCCCTATTTTTCTCCTGCCAGGAAGTGATGTCATCAGGGATCAGAAGTCGGCAGCCGGAGCCCTGTTGTGCATGCTCCGCCGCGGCCAGTGACAACTAGCAGCCCCACAGCGGCTCGGCTATACCTCTGGAACCTCACCACCTTCTCCTATGACCACTATCCTGGAAGAGGAAGATGGATGACCCTAACAATCTTTGTGTACCGGTCTCACCCAACCTCGGACAGTGAGTCACCAATTTTAACAGTGTTAAATAAATCTGACCAGAGCACCTTCTTCCACATGTTTGGTGTGTCTCCCAGGTGGCTTGTGGCAAACTTTAAAAGACACATTTTATGGATATCTTTAAGAAATGGCTTTCTTCATGCCACTCTTCCATAAAGGCCAGATTTGTGCAGTATACGACTGATTGTTGTCCTATGGACAGAGTCTCCCACCTCAGCTGTAGATCTCTGCAATTCATCCAGAGTGATCATGGGACTCTTGGCTGCATCTCTGATCAGTCTTTTCCTTGCATGAGCTGAAAGTTTAGAGGGACGGCCAGGTCTTCGTAGATTTGCAGTAGTCTGATACTCCTTCCATTTCAATATTATCGCTTGCACAGTGCTCCTTGGGATGTTTAAAGCTTGGGAAATCTTTTTGTATCCAAATCCTGCTTTAAACTTCTCCACAACAGTATCTCGGACCTGCCTGGTGTGTTCCTTGTTCTTCATGATGCTCTCTGCGCTTTAAACGGATCTCTGAGACTATCACAGTGCAGGTGCATTTATACGGAGACTTGATTACACATAGGTGGATTCTATTTATCATCATTAGTCATTTAGGTCAACATTGGATCATTCAGAGATCCTCACTGAACTTCTGGAGAGAGTTTGCTGCAATGAAAGTAAAGGGGCTGAATAATTTTGCACGCTCCAATTTTTCAGTTTTTTATTTTTTAACAAAGTTTGAAATATCCAATAAATTTTGTTCCACTTCATGATTGTGTCCCACTTGTTGTTGATTCTTCACAAAAAATTACAGTTTTATATCTTTATGTTTGAAGCCTGAAATGTGGCAAAAGGTCGCAAAGTTCAAGGGGGACGAATACTTTCGCAAGGCACTGTACATTGTTTGCAGATGATATAATATTAACCCACTTCAATCTCTCCCCACAGCACATAAGGTTTTAGAGGAATTTAATGCCATTTCATATTACAAAATTAACGCCACTTAATCCAACGTAATGGGAATAGGAGAAGGGAACATTATGAAAAACATCTTACGAAAAAATGTTCCCTATCCATGGAACACAAACTCATTAAAATACCTGGGTATCACTCTAACACCCTCAATTTCCAGTCTTTTTACAGCCGCTCATACCTACCCTACAACAAGAAATGTCTTGTCTACAAAAGTTCTACTCTTCATGGACGGGCAAACTGACGGCATATAAAATGCTGATACTACCTAAAATACTATACTAATTCTGCACTTTGCCCATTCGTGTTGCGGATAATCTTTTTCCTTGCCTACAAGCTCAACTAAATACGTTTTTTTGGGCTGGCAAGAACTCAAGATACTCAGCCCAGATATTATCAAAACACAAATCGGTGGGTGGCATGGGCATGCCAAATTTGAGAGACTACTATTACGCTACTGTACTAGACCAAATGAAATATTGGTTCCATCCACCTGATCCGAAGTACTGGAGTGGTTTAGAACATGAGTGGGCTCACACACACAACCTTAACACAGCATTATTGTTCAGCGACATAGCTGATCTGAGCAAACTACATGATCACCCTCATGATCATCATCAGATAATATATCTGATAGCTTTAAAATACCCATCCCTCTCGAATCATTAAAATACCTAGCTCCAGACATTACCTTTACACTATGGCAATCAAGAGGCATCAGGGCCCTGGATGACCTCCTTAAAAAAGGCGGTCTAATCTCATTCAACTGTCGAACCCAAACCTTTTCGCTTCCTGAGACTGAATACTTTACATACAACAGAATTGCTTCCATCCTTCAACATTACCAATTCCACCCTGTTCCTATACCAGAAACAGCATGGAAATTCTGGAATTCAAAAGGATTCAAACTGAAAGGCATCTCTCTATTTTACAACCTTTTACAGGATAAATCTAAGTTTGTGAAACATTTACACATGAGTGGGAAACAGAGCTGAATAAATAATTTACAGACAATCAATGGTTGAAAGCTATTAAATGCAATTATCAATATTCTAAATGTTCAAACTATTGGGAAATGGCCCAGAAAATTCATCTCAGATGGCAAGTTACACCATATCTGATTGCTAAATTTACAGCTAACTCTACTAACGAGTGTTGGAGGGGATGTGGCAAGGTAGGGACTTTAACACACATGGTGTGGTCGTGTCATGTTTTGGGCCATAATATTTAAATGAATATCCCAAGTCACTGGTTGGCTGACTGAGCCTAATGTGGAACAAGCCCTTTTAAGTATTAATATGTCCAGAGCCCACCCACTTTAGGACCAATTGCTATGCACATCATTCATGCAGCTACAAGACTAGCAATCCTAAAAAATTTTAAACCTAAAGTGATTCCTAATATAAGAGAGGTTAAATGTCAAGTCATTGAAATCTACAAATATTAACAAATTATAGCATACAAGGAGGGTAGAAAATCACAATTTGTAAACCATTGGCATCCATGGCGTCCTTTCATTATAGTCCAATACACCTAGGTGGCAGGATACCAAATCTTTTCTAATGTTCCTAAAATCTTCTTATTTTTTTTTTCTTTCTTTCTTTTCCTTTTTACATCTCATCTTCACACTCTGTGAATTATCTACCAGTTTAGCGCCTTAATCCGATTCTGGCGAAAAGTTTTCCAGAGGAGAAGGCGAGTAAAGGTATTTTTTGAAGTAATTTTTATATCATCTAAGTTTAATACTTGTTTCTTCTGACAATTGGTTAAAGCTTTATTTCTCTAGCGCTCATTGACAGACGTAGTCCTCGGTGATACACCACCTTCGGGTTATGTTGCCTCCACAGGAGCAGGACTAGACAGGAAATTAAAAAGCTCTGGCCACACCCCAGGGGCAGTCCCAGAGGGTATATCCTCTCTCTCTCTGCCTCAGCAAATCAGTTATTTTCTGTCTAGTTAGGAGTAAGGACCTAGACACCTTGCTGGGATCTTAGGTCCTGGCAAGAATTTTTTCTTAAAGGATTTTTTTTTAGACAGCTTTTTTCTCCAGTGTTCCTGTGAGATCTTCAAGCAAGAAAGCTGAACTGGGCGACGGGCTGGATGTTGAGATCCGGTGGTCACCCCAGTTCAGCCTACGAGCGCGTGCAGGCCATAGCTCCGCGCTGGGTCGGCCGCGACAAAGTCCCATTAAAGGACTGTCCACGCGAGTTAAACGTCTCGCTGAAACGCCAAAGACCATGAGTCACGGCGTCCGTATCGGTCGACAGCCCTCCCGCCCCGGTGGAGAGGGGTACTGTCAGGAGTTGGTGCCCGCCTGGTTCCGGTATGGTGAGTAGTATGTTCCCCCTTTCCCCCTGACGGGTTTTGTGGTGAACGCGGGCCCCTCTCTGTATGGTAAGATAGAGTCCCTTTCTATCCTACAACATGACACAGATCCTCCTACTTTGAGTGTGATTTTATGTGTGCAAAAAGCCAGGAGGCTTGGTTTGGGAGCTAACAATCTAATTGTATACATGTTTTAAAGATGTAATCTGTGGCATTCTGGGAATCTTATGGGTTAAGAATAAGCTACCTACCAGTCAGAAGCCACGGACATGTAGACTGCCTTCCTAATCAGATCTCCAGCTATTAGCAGGCCTCCCGAACGGCCATGCGGTCCGCCAGGGCCGGTACCGCCAACCACGCCATATCCCCATGCAGTGAGAGTGTTGTGTGCCCTGCAGCACACCGCTATTCAGTACGGGCCGCCGCCATTTTTTTTTGCTGGATCGCACGAGCCGCCATTTTGGCGTAGCCTCGTGTCTCCAGCATGGGGGCGGCCATGTTTGAGGTGATCCAAACACCTCGTGGAGCTTGGGGGAGGCGCCGAAAGGCGTACAGAGGGGCGGAGCCGCCTCCTTTTTTCCTGGGCAGCCAGCCAAAAGACTTCCTGTTTGTTAAGACAGCGCTGTAACCTGTTGCAGTTAAACTCTGAGCATCAAGTGGTGAGCCTGGGGGTCTATCTCTCTCTCTCTCGATCGATAGGGATCCCTAGCAGGTAACACTAAGGGGCTTTTGTGGCGCTGGGGGTCGGAAAAAAAAAAAAAAGAAAAGTTTTATTTTTGAATTATATTATCCAGGAAGTAACTGGAGTTATCATGGACCCTGCCACACATATTCCCCCACCTGTTTCCCTCGAGGGGGCCACGGGACCCGCCGGTGCACAGAGTATAGAGTCATTTACAGCAATTTTGGAGTCTATGGTGGCTCGGGTGGAGGCGGCCTGTCAGGGACGGGGGTCAAGGAAGCGAGCCCCGCCTACCCCTATACCATCTGACACCTCTGACTCAGATTCAGAGGTGGTCACGGCAGTTGCAGGTTACTCTGCAAGGGCTGTTATCCCAGGTAAAGCCCCCTCAGACAGTGAGGAGGACGCTTCTTCTCCTGCTATTATTCAGGAAGAAGCATTGGTGGACGCACTAGTTGTGGCAGTGCAGGAAACCTTAAAACTTGAGGCTTTACCGGCAGAGGCAACTGAAACAGAGATTCCTTTTGGTACTAATAAGCCCATCAAGACGATGAAGGCTTTTCCTGTACCTAAATGTTTCGGTAATCAGATTAAAGGAGAATGGGAGCATTCTAAACGTACCTTTACTATTTCCAAGCGTATTGCTAGACGCTATCCGTTTGAGGAATCCATCATTAAGAAATGGACGGTACCACCAGTCGTGGATCCGCCTATTTCCAGGCTGAATAAAGCCACGGTTATTCCAGTGGAGGACACTTCGTCCTTTAAGGATCCGGTGGATCGAAAGATGGAAGCAGAGTCCCGCACCATCTTCTCTCTGATAGGGTCAGCTTTTAGACCAGTAATTGTTATTGGTCTAGTTTCCCAGACACTTACGGAATGGGCGAAAATGGTACGCCAAGATCTTAGGGGAAAAGATATTCCCCAGGAGACATCTGATTTGATGGAACAGATTATACAAGGGCTACAGTTTATCTGTGACGCAGCCTTGGACACTACTCCCTTATTAGGGTATGCATCTAAGACAGCGGTGATCCTCAGACGTGTGCTATGGTTAAAATGCTGGTCAGCTGACCTAGGTTCCAAGAAGACCTTGACAAATCTCCCCTTTCAGGGGAATCGTCTATTTGGGGCCAACCTAGATGAAATCATTAAGGATGCCACTGGGGGCAAGAGCACTTTTTTGCCACAGGCTGCTAAAGCTAAGGGACCTCGCAACAAGCGAGGACCTTTCTTTACCGCCCATAAAGGGCGCCCGGCTGGTACTAGCGGGAAAGGCAAGACTCCTCCAGGAGGGTTCAAGAAGGGCTGGTCGGACAAGCTAAGGACCAACCCAGCCAAACCCGAAGCAAAGGAGTACACAGCCTGAAGGTGCGCCCCCACCCGGTTTCAGGGTGGGGGGACGTTTTCACCGGTATTCAGGACATTAGATCGAGCATCAACCACTACTACCGGTGCGATTCTTCCCTTCCAACATTTAAGTACTACAGGAAGCGGTAATTACCGTTCCCTGAATAGATCTTTTCCTTTACTTTTTCCTAAGATTAGTCCCGATACCTCACAGGAATCGGATCTGGTTGACCAGATAGGCCAAGTAGCCTCTAGTCGGGTGACTTCGGTCCCTGAGGTTCAACCAGAAAAGATCACCTTTCCTGATAACTATCAGGTATCTGATAAATGTGTGGGAACAGAAAACGACCAGACTTTCTCGGATGGTCGGGGCCAGATACCTCTAGGGACGCCTGGTTCAGATCCAATCAGCGCCAGTGGTCCTAGAAATTCTAGGCTGGCCTCCTCAAGCCGGCCTGGCCGACTTGGACATGTTAGTCGTAGACGTTCCGTGGGAACTTCGTCTCAGGGAGTGTCTGTGGTCTCAAGGACCAATTTACCATCATGCTTTACAGTCGCTGGGTTTAATGGCCTGGCCATTGAGACCCAAGTACTGAAGGACAGAGGTTTGTCAGCTTCAGTCATTCCTACCCTTATTAAAGCAAGGAAAGCGACTTCCAGCAAAGTCTATTATCACACATGGAAAACTTATATTGCGTGGTGCGAATCTTTAGGATTTCCTCCACGTACCTATTCGGTGTCTCGAATATTGGCCTTTTTGCAACAGGGGGTTGAGCAGAAGCTAGCCTTGAGCACCATCAAGGGTCAAGTTTCAGCATTAGCAATCTTCTTTCAGAAGCCTTTAGCTACCAAATCCTTGGTGCGGAATTTCATCCAGGGGGTGCGGCACCTGGCTCCTCCAGTCCGCGCGCCCTTACCGCCTTGGGATCTTAATTTGGTTTTGTCGGTTCTACAGAAACCTCCCTTTGAAAACATCAGGGAGATTCCCTTGCTTACTTTATCCCAGAAGGTGGCCTTCTTGGTGGCTATTACTTCTGCTCGCAGGGTGTCAGAACTGGCTGCATTATCATACCAGTCCTCATACCTAGTGATTCATAGGGATAAGGTAGTACTTCATCCTAAGCCATCTTTTCTTCCCAAGGTGGTTTCAGATTTTCATCTGAATGAAGATATTGTACTACCTTCCTTGTGTCCTCAGCCCAAGCATCATCGGGAACATGCGTTGCATTCCTTAGATGTGGTTCGGGCAATCAGGGTATACCTGAAAGCTACGGAATCATTCCGTAAGACGGATTCACTTTTTGTGATCACGGATGGCCCCAGAAAGGGTTTGCCTGCATCTGCCGCGACCATTGCCAAATGGATTAGACAAACGGTGGTACAGGCTTATTCTATTAAGGGTCAGAGTCCTCCGTTCCCTGTTAGGGCGCACTCCACTCGAGCGCTCAGTACTTCCTGGGCCTTTCGCCATCAGGCGTCAGTGGTCCAGGTATGTAAGGCGGCCACCTGGTCGTCAGTACATACCTTTACAAAATTCTATAAAATTGATGTGACGGCATCGGCGGATGCCTCATTTGGCCGCAAGGTTTTGCAGGCCGCAATTTGAGGAGACCGGTGGTCTACCTCGAGGGTTTTTTTCTGTTTGAAAAAAAAAAAAAAAATTGTTTTCTCTTTTTGTTGAGTCTCATCATTAAGGATGAGCATTGTAAACTTCTAGTTGGCACCGGTTGGGCCTTCTAGATTGGGATTTGATTTCCATTTTCCCACCCCTCAGTTGTGATACTGCTCTGGGACGTCCCGAAGGTGGTGTATCACCGAGGACTACGTCTGTCAATGAGCGCTAGAGAAAAATGGATTTTTGTAAAATCTTACCGTAAAATCCTTTTCTCTTAGCTCATTGACAGACGTAGTCCCCGCCCCTCTGTTTTTTTGAGTTGGGTTAAAATCTCTAAAGACTGCTTTTTCACATAACTGATTTGCTGAGGCAGAGAGAGAGAGGATATACCCTCTGGGACTGCCCCTGGGGTGTGGCCAGAGCTTTTTAATTTCCTGTCTAGTCCTGCTTCTGTGGAGGCAACATAACCCGAAGGTGGTGTATCACCGAGGACTACGTCTGTCAATGAGCTAAGAGAAAAGGATTTTACGGTAAGATTTTACAAAAATCCATTTATTAAACTAAAGGTGCAAAGCACATGACCTAATTAAACCAAAAAAGGCTTAAGATATCCAACGAACAGCTTATATATGATGGCGATTTTATGTATTATTAGGCATGTAACACAATTTTGTATAACCTAAATAATTAATCACGTTTATATTTCATACTTTTGTAATGACAAAAATGTCAATAAAAAATATTTGGAAAGAAAAAAAAAAAAGAATTACATGTCAATATTAAAGTGATATTAAAGTATTTTATGTTTATTGATTTATTTTGCGAAGTGAACTCCTAATAGCAGACCATACATGCTCTTGCTGTTGTGCATATGCATTCTCTCGTTTAGAAGTAAAAATATTCTTTGTGGCCAAAGCCACACTGACTCGCATGACTTTGGCTTTGTGTCTCTCTCACTCTGATTGTACAGTATGTGCAATGCTGGGAGGAACTGCATGTGAGATTGTAGTTCTATTGGCAACTTATTTACCGAAGAAAAAGATTTACTTTGATATCACTTTAGGTCTATGATCTTCCAGGACAGATGCTTCTCCATCTTTAGCCCACCTATTTTTTTCTAGCTTTTATCAAGTATTCACATTTTAACCATCAAGTATATTACTTTATATTTAGCAACCTTATTTGCTATGTAGCTCCCCAATCCACCAGTGTATCCAGGTTGGCATATAAGTTAGGGACATCTAGTAAGGACTTCATTCCACTACATAGCTTTGTTTCTTCTACAACCACAAATGTTTTTCTTTGGGGAGAATTATGAAACATACACACGAACACATATAAAACTGTGCTGTCCTGTGCCATAACAGAGTAGAATGGAAATGCAAAATATGATATATGACTCTTCTACTGCATGTTTTTTTTTTTTTTTTAAATCAGGTAACATTTTATTGAGATGTCACAATCAAATACATGCGAACAGTACAGTCATATTAGTACAAGTTCCACCAATCAATACAAAACTTTTCAGAATGACATTTAACTATACAAATACACTGCAGTCATCGCCCAACTATTTATGAACCCCCAACAGTGTCACTTAATGCCTTCGACGTCAGATCTCTGAGAATAAAAGAAATGCAATCTACATCCCATGAAGGAGAACCCCTCTTCCTCAATGGGCATATAGCAAAAGAATATTCCTCTGATTCAAAAAATAGTGTCAAAGGAGTATTCTGTCCATAGTTAGGTCAGTTAGGGCTAAAACTGGAGAAGCCAACCAACAACCCCCCCCCCCCCCCCCAATACGTTCTCAAACTTGAAGGGGCTGCCTCTATGCTGATATATATGTTTTCCAATATGCGGCATTGTGCCCATTTGTTCAAGCCACATCTGGGGCATAGGGGGAACCGGTGAGATTCTATGTATAAGTATCAGCCTACGAGCCTGGAACAAAGCCCTAGCTGCTGCTTATCTTAAAAAGTAGTCCTAAATGGCAGTGTCAAGTATACCCAACACGCAATGTTTAGATTCCACAGGAATGGAGACTTGCAGTGCACTATATATCGTTGCAACTACCTCCCTCCAATACCGATGAAGCTTTGGGCATCTCCAGATTAAGTTTATTAGGTCACCCACGTCTCTTTCACACCTATTACAGAAAGGATCTGGATGTAATCCCATACAGTGAAGCTTAAGCGGGGTTCATGTGTTCTAAGTAATATATAGAGTTGGGACAGTCTCTGTCTCCTACTGAAATTCAGTAAGAGTTGGAAATAAAGCCTTTAGTGTTGCATGAGGTGAAAAACTGGGGTAGGTGAAAATACCAATGCCTTCATAGACCTCTGGGCCTGGAGAACATGTCACAGTTGAAAATAGTAAAATAGCATATTGGAGGGGATGCCCAAATTCAGACAGCAATTGAGCAAATGATAGAAATGCACCATTTTCAAAAATATGTTTAGGATGTGTTACACTTACAGCACACCACCTAGCAGCATGCTGTAGCTTGAGGAGTTCAGGGTAGGTATGATTGTCCCAAATTGGGCTATAACTAGTCTATCCTTTGTTTTTTTGTAAATATTTTGCTTTCTCCCATACTTTTTGTAGAAGTATATATGTTGAGTTGTTTACTAGGTTTGGAGAATACCTGTGCCTCCAGTCCCTCCGCTAAGGTAGATGCCCCACTAAACTGTAACATTATGGCTGTAATGGATCAACTGGCACCCCGACGGGGTACCTCTGTTGATGGATGCTCCTAGTGCTTCCCGAGGGCTCCAAGCACTCCACCAGACACCATAACAACCGCAGACCCCACGAACCACCGCAGCTTGGTTGGGGTCTCATCGTCTCCTACCCACCCTGGACCTACGACAAGGCTCCAGGTTCCCGTGGGTGAACCTCTCTTTTCCCAGAGAGTGAAGCAGGCACAGGAACAGGAACAAGCTCTTACAAGAGCTTAGTGATTATTTAAGGGAGTATGAAGAGCATAGCAATCCCTTGTAGCAGATTCCCCCAATGAGAGACAGGACTCTAGATTGAGGGTGAAGTAGAACTCAAACTCTTTATTCAAACACATGCACAAAGAGATATACACTGTGGGACAATCCCCCCTCCCCCTTAGCAGCCAACCCACATACACATATACATCCCATAATAAGTTTATCTTAAGGCAGACAGAAACAATAGAACAATATAATACAGGCACTTACCAATAACAAACCCCACCCCATCTCACTATCTAGCAAGGGTCTATGAGACACTCCTGCAATATTCTAGCAATCTGAAAAGTCAAACCATTCATCTTCATACATTTCCTGAGAGATATTGCCGTCAAATATTACTGTCCCGTCTGAAGCCATCCAAACCAATCTCTCAGAGTTCCCCGAGTATCTGTCACTCACTCACAGTGACGGTGGGCATCACAATGGCTAACGAGGAGTTGCTCAGTTCTGGAGGTTGAAGTCTCTACCATACCTCTCACCATGTGTTGGAGCTGAGATGCCAAGAAGTATAGCAAGGGGTTCAGAAGAGCCAGACTACACCAAATTTTTAATGGGAACTACCACGGGGGAGTTCTGTAGATGATATAACAGCTGTTCTATAACTTATTCCATAGCTTAACCTTATCTCTGAATTTCACAAATAATGGTAGGATATTGAGGCGGAAAAAGTCGAATGATTGTGGGAATATCACTACACCCAAATACTTAAATTATGCTACTACAGTCACCGGGCAGTAACTCCTAATTTGGGGTGGACCCCTTGATCAAGTGGCAAAAGAACAAATTTAGACCAGTTCATGTAAGCCCAGAAATCGCCCAAAGTCCGTTATAGTTGATATGAAATTTTTTAGTGAGGTGTCTCTGTTAGCCTGTAGCAAGAGCATATAATCTGCATAGAGCAGAATTTTCTCCTGTAATCTACCAAACCTGAACACTTCTGTATTGTCATTAGCCCTGATGCATGCTGCCAGTGGCTCTATTGCTAGAGCAAATAAAGGAGGTAAAAGGGGGCAGCCCTGCCTGGTACTCCTCCCTAAATAGAAGCAGTCAGATATTTTGCCTCCCTCTCTGATGGACGCCCGTGGTTGATGGTATATTAAGTACACCCAGGATATGAAAGTGGCACCAAATCAAATCTTCTCCAATATTGCCCATAGATATCCTCATTCAACGCTGTCCTTATTGACATCTAATGACAGCAAGGCTCTATTGCCCTCATTGTCTGCTGGAGTTTGTATATTAACGTACAACCTTCTAAGGTTAATAGCCGTCGACTTATTAGGAATAAATCCTGCCTGTTCATCATGAATAATATCAGTTATTACATTGTGTAATCTCCTTGCAAGGACCTTTGCTAAAATTGTAATATCAGCCTGGAAAAGTGATATGGGCCTATAGGAATTGGGCTCTATGGCTGGCTTCCTACTGCATGTTTTTAGAAGTACAGAGTACAGTTCCCTGGTCATCGGTTTTAATGATTTTAAGTTAAAAAACAGGAATGCCTAGGGGGAAAAAATAGAGGCATGTGCAGATCTTCTTCTACAGGTCCATACATTGGACCTGTGGCCCAATGAGGGAAACAAATAGGGCTCATATTCTGCATTGAGCAGGTCTGCCAGATTTGAGAGGAGGAACAATGTTGGCTTTTAAATTAATCTCAACCAAATATGGTAGTGTTGTATTGCAACTAGAGCCACAGCTTGTTCTATTATTTCTCAACCTATCCCGACTCACTGAAATGTTGGGTATCCCATGGGTGCTGTCTGTGTTGCCTCAAATCTATCTGTAGGAAATACAGACAGCAATAAAAATCTGATATAGCTTCTAAACCTTGTTGTCTTTAACTAAAAAGTTTCTAGCTAAGAGTTTAAATGACTAAATTTAAATGAAATTTTGATTATCCCATGGGTACTGCCTGTGTTTTCTCAAATCTATTGCATTCTATTATATATGCAAATACAGACTGCAATATAAATCTGAAGGTTAGATCTGACATTCTAATCCTGGGTGTCTTCAACAAAAAAGTTTTTTGGCTAATAGCTTAAATTGCTAAATATGTTTAACAGGCTGTTGTGTTCTTCGCTTGATCCTTAATTCTCCCATTACAGGGATGATAAAAATATATGTATATTTTGTTTATGGCAGTAAGTCATATCTTTATTTTATGTTAAACATAAAACCTGATTGCCTCCTAAACTCAAATGCACCACTTTTGCTTTTTTTCAGATTTTATAGATTGTCCCTACTGAATTTGTACTACAGAGTAGTGTTATTTCTTTCATAACTGAGCCAAATTATGCAATGGCAAAATCTGAATTTCTGTACAATTTTTTCTCATAAATATCAATATGGTTTGTCAGCCAAGGTCAGAAATGAAGTTGCTTTTTCCTGGGGATTTTAGGGAAATTGCTTATCAGTCTGAGGCACAGTGAGGGATGTCTCCAGGGACAGAGTCAGAGACTTTCTGTAATATCAAACATCTGCCTCTACAACCAGTCAGTCCATGCAGCTGTGAGAACATCTTGTGTCCACTGTAAACAGATTCTGCCTTATAAGAGGAGAAAGCGATTGGAAAGTCAAATGAAATATACACATTTTCATTCAATTCAGATGTGTTTGTGTGGCCCCTTGCAGAGCAGAGATCTGCCATAACAATAGGTGGCCACATATGACATTTACAATATGCAGGACCAATGCTCTACTTAATTAACTGAAATGAATTCATTGTGGAGGATCTTAGTTGCACATTTTGCCTTAGGAAAGCATACAAATTAAAGTGATGGTAAATGATCACCTTGTAAATCAACTCATTCAGTTTAAAATAGAAATGAAAGGCAAAATATTTTGGTATAGATAAAAAAATATATTATAAATACCCTTTTTTCCTTTTGTATAAGTGATCACATTCCCTCTGTTCTCATCTGCATAAAAGCTGAGGGGAGGAGAAGCAGCAGCAGCACACTGAGCTTCCCGGTGACTGGCTGTGCAGCGGGGGCGTGTCAGAAAAAGTCTGAGCATTGGAGGAGAGTACACTGAGGTCCCAGCAAAACTACAGAACTGACCACAGTGTGCTCTCCTGCTTAGTGTGGTTAGTTTTAGGAAAGCAGAAGGACTGGCAGGAACACCAGAGGATGCACATAAACGAAACAATACAAAGAGAACAGGATACATTCTCATACAAGTACATGGTATGGCAGGCACACATCAGGAATATGAAGTGTTAAGGTAACAAACTCTTTAACTTAAAAGGACTGATACTATGGAAGATGTGCCCAAAAGGCAAGTGGATGAAAAAGGACTAGTCATCAGTATTGCCCGTGGTGCCACTGCAACTGGTCTTTTCCCTATTACTGACTTCCCATGCCTTGTTCTGCCCTGTATCTCTGTGTGGAGATGACCCTCTTAGAAGAGGCAAAGCTTTGCTTCCTCATTTTAAAGCTGCCCCCAGTGACTGCTGGTCTAATGTCTGATAGTACAAATATCAAACATTAGCAGGAAAGGTGCAGAGCAGATCCAGAGAATGGACAAAGAAGGAGCAGGGAGATGTTTATATGCAGGCTCTCAGGTACTGTTTACTCTCCAGCAAAGAGAACAGTGGGCAGCACAGTAGTGGCATCAGCAAGTTTTACATCATAGAGAACTGCAGTGCTGGGCAGCAGAGGCTTAGATGATCTTATAATAGACTCTTATCTCTAGACATGCCAGGAAGTGGACTGTTTCTATTTTTTAGGAAGAGCTCAAAAAATAGATTTTTCAGGGTACTGCTTAGGTCATCCTGCCATTAACACATGTCTAGCCTTAGGGTGACAACCATTACAACTGACAAACTGAGCAGCCTACGAAAGGGAGCGCATAGCACTAAAAAGCGCTGTGTCAGTGTCGGTTTATACTATAGCGATGTCAGACATCGCGTGTGATTCGCACCGTACTGCTCTGCAAATCACATGCGATGTTTGTGCGATGCAAATTCAGCCATACAGATTGTATGGCTGAATTTGCATCGCATTTGGACCAAAGTCACGCAGGACCCTTTTTTTGGTCGGCACCAGAATAAGATTATGAACACCCATGCGATCCGATTCCTGGCCGAATTGAAAGTTCACACTGCGATATGCGTACTAATCTGGGGGTGTCATTTACTTTGTTTTGACAGCCGCAGCAGTTCGCATATGGCAGTGTGAACTGCCTGCAAGTCGAGTGCGATGCGGGATTCCCGCGTTGCACCAATCATTTCCTTCACCATAACACGTGTTATGCAGTTTTCAAAGGTAGCAAGGAACAATTCTAAATGGAAACAATTCAGGGGCACAGGGGAAGTTTATCAGTTCACCAGATTTCCAGCTGGCAAAACAGCTACTTTTTTTTTCTTGCATATGTCTAATAGATTTATTAAAACACTTTAACAACAATAAGAGAAAATGCATATTACAGTTTACATACCCTTTAATTTAACTTTATATCAGCCTTTTTCAATCCTCAGCAGAGCTCAAACAGGAAAAGGGGTAACCAGCACAAGCACAGTTATGCTGCAGTGCTCATGTGCTAACAAGGAGAGATCTGATAGTAGGGGAGCAGGGTAATAGCTCATCAGCAGTGTGCTACTTTTATTTTACCGTCCAGTCATAAAACCAGAAGAAAAATCATGTCTTCAGCCCTGCCACACAGGGCACAAGAGCTGTGTAAAACTCAGGGCTGGACAGACCTTTGACAGGTTAAACAGCTACCTTATATCTACAGCGCACAGTGGCTAGCACTTCTGCTTAGCAGATCTAGGGTCGCCGGTGTACTGCCGAAAACTCCAACCAGGTTATTTCCGGTGAGTGTACACTGGGACTAATTGGAGATTTTGAGCACTTGGTGTTTTCACACAACACCGGCCGCCTATACACCAGAGTACATGGTATAATTAGTGCAGATTCTTACTCCGCCTAGTAGTTGTCGCCGCCTTTGAGGCGGCCATGTTTTTGGTTACTAGCGGGCAGTGTAAGAATCTGCACTAATTATACCATGTACTCTGGTGTATAGGCTGCCGGTGTTGTGTGAAAACACCAAGTGCTCAAAATCTTCAATTATTCCTGGTGTACACTCACCGGAAATAAACTGGTTGGAGATTTCGGCAGGTTGGAGTTTTCGGCAGGAGACCGGTTTGAATCCCAACCATGGCACAACCTGCATGGAGTTTGTATGTTGTGGGTGTACTCCAGTGTACATATGAATGTGAGTTAGGGACCTTAGAGTGTAAGCTCCTTGAGAGCAGGGACTGATGTGAATGTAAAGTGCTATGTTATATAAGTACCTGTATTGCTGTTAGCCTTGGGTTCTGCTTTTATTTCTAAATGCAAAGCTCCTTTTAAAAGGAAGAAAGTTATTAAAATTTTGGCTTTGCATTAGGTAAATTGTGTAAGTATTACTAAGTCCCATGTTTCTTTTAACATCTTAAACAAAATTTATCTCCACTGCTGGACACCTGCTTAAATGACAGTCCTTCAGTCACACATAAGGAAGCACTAAAAACTTGGCAAAAGTGACAAAAGACATTCACAGCGATTCCAGCAATTGTACAGGACAAGGCCAGCATTGGGAAAGACAATCAAATTATATTTTCATTATATAATACAATTGCATGTCGATCCCGATCATTTGATTGTTAGTAATGTTTGCACAAAGTTATTCTATTCTAAGCTTGTAATCATTTCAGACAGAATTCACATCATAAATTGCCGAGTAGGAAGCTAGGTTCTGCGGTATATCATTGTTAATCCCGATTGTTCCATTGTTCTGGCAAGACCTACGCCGGGGCTAAAACAAATCACTCTACTGAGATTGCACTACAATGTCATTTGAGCAATAACTCTTCTTAGAGAAAATCTGTGCTGAGAGACAAGGGCTCTCTTAGGCTTCATTCACATAGGCTTTGAATATAGGTGGCTAAGTTGTGTATTTATGGCTGCTATACCACCTCAGCACTCAAAATTGTTAAAACAGGGAGCTAATGGAGGTGTATACACAGCAGCGGTAGCGTCACAGTGAGGAAAAAATATTGCTGCATGCAGAGTCCAGCATAGATAAAGGAAGAGGCTGCACACCAATTGGAGTCAGAGTTATGATTGTTCTCTAGCATAAAGGGTTATTTTATCTGTCCACTGTTTTGAAAAATGTTTTTACATAAGCAGTTCAGACAGAGAGGAGTTAACACTGGCACCGCCTGTGACAGGTGTGTTGGGGATTACTTAAGGAGTGCCACTGTAATGCTTCTTGGTTATGATTAAGCACATTATCTCTGTGTGAAACGCGTCAACCTGCTGTCACCTCTGTCATCTGGTGTGTGGTATTTGGATTATGCAAAAAAAAGGACTCTGACTCCAATTGGTGTGCAGCCACTTCCTTTAGCTATCCTGTTTTTCAGAGGTGATATGGGGCTAGCACCCATACCTGGAGCAAGCAATCTGATTGATGAGCTCACCTGAAGCTGCATTCCCCTCTTTTTCCTGCAGAGTTCAGCATGCATTGACACTTTGCAACTGCTCCTATTATTTTCTATTGAAACACTCTTGCAGGTAGGGGTTAACTGCCCCTTTAAGGGGAGTTCTCCTCGACCCTGTCAGGAAGTCAGTGAATAAATCTTCTTTCTGACAAGAGGTTTGGGTAGAGCTTAGATGAGAGAGTTGGCAGATGCCAGTAGCTTTGCCTACAGTAAAAGACATGTAGTGTGAGGACAAGATAAATTCTGTGTGAGGACAAGACAAATCCTTCTAAGTCCAGAATGGGCACTCCTGATACCAGGTGATGGCAAGGGTACACTTGGTATCAGGACTTTTCATGTGTTACTGTGCTGGAGATCATTTTTTTTTACCAAAGTCTATTTCCTATTAATTACCTCAAGCTTCTTAATAATATGGAGTTAGACCGAGCTTCTGGCTGAAGTTTGGTGAGTCAAGTGGATGCCTGTTATTTGTGAAAGTGTGATTGGAGATAGTACACAGTTAGGCCACTGCCCTGAACAGGTGCATCTCATTAGGGATGGGCTGTGTGTTCAAGTTGAACGTAAGTTCGCCTCGAACATCAGTTGTTCGTGTGTTCACTGAACACACAAACAAATGGGGCACTCGGTGGAAAGTTCGCCCGCTGATGAGCGCCCCATAATGCACTGCGCTCTTACAGTGCATTGATTGCTGATGATTGGACAAAGCAGGCAACTGACCTGTTTGCTTTGGCCAATCATAGCACAATGTACTGTCAGAGGCATGATTGGCCAAAGGCACTCTGCAGTGGGCTAAGTCCACGCCCCACACTATATAAGGCTGCTGCTTACACGGGAGCTGTGTAAAGTGTGTGAAAATGGAGATTAGGCAAGTAGTTAGTGGATAGTGAGTTCAGTCAGTTTAGTGCAGTCAGTGTAGTGTACAGGCATACGTTACTTTTAAAATTTACAGATATGTTGTAGTCCTGGGTCCCCTCTTGGTGCTCCCCAAGTTTAGTGTCCCTGTCGCTTATGGTTTGGGAGCAGTGCCATGTCAAGCTGACTAAGATTTCCTATAGATGCCAATATTAAAGACTGGGAGCAGTGCCATGTCAAGCTGACCAATTTTTCCCATAGATGCCAATGTTCAAGATAGAGAGCAGTGCCATGTCAAGCTGACCAAGAATTCCCATAGACGCCAATGAGCACTGAAAGTTGAAAATAGGTCTGAGCAGGAAGGGGGTGAAAGTGCACTGTATTTACGTAATTAAGGGGAACCCTATGACAGAATTTAAAAAAAATGTCATGGGGTACCCCCCAAAATCCATACCAGGCCCTTTGGGTCTGGTATAGATTTTAAGGGTAACTTCACGCCAAAATTAAAAAAAAAAAACAGTGTGGGGTCACCTCCAAAATCCATACCAGACCCATATCTGAGCTTGCAGCCTGGCAGGCCAGGAAAGGGGGGGAGGGGACAAGCTAGCTCCCCCCCCTCCTGAACCATACCAGGCCACTTGCCTTCAACATGGGAAGGGTGCTTTGGGGTGCCCCCCAAAGCACCTTGTCCTCATCTTGATGGGGACAAGGGCCTCTTTTCAACAACCCTGGGCTGTGGTTGTGGGGATCTGCGGGTCAGGGGGCTTATCGGAATCTGGAAGCCCCCTTTAACAAGGGGGCCCCCACATCCCGGCCCTCCCCTATGTGAATAGGTATGGGGTACATCGTACCCATACCTATTCACCAAAAAAGTGTAAAATAGTAAAAACCACAGGAAACAGTTTTTGACAAGTCCTTTATTAAAAAGAAAAACAAAATAGTGTCCCTCGATGTAAATCCATCGTCAATCACGACACCCGTCAGACCCAAAATATAGTAAAAAAAAAAAAAAAACGCTTCGCCTCCCAAGAGGCTACCCGGTATATGCCTGCTCTTCGGCTTTGACAGTTCTTTTATAGGCAAGGGGCAAGGCCACCTGGCTACATAACCTGGTGGCACCGCTCCTTCTGACGTCACATATCACGTGACATCAGAAGGGGACAGTGCCACCGGGTGAAGTAACCGTGTGACCCCCGCCCCTTGCCTATAAAGGAACTGTCAAAGCCGAAGAGCGGGCATACGTTGGGTAGCCTCTTAGGAGGCGAAGGGGTTTTTTGCAATTTTTCAGGTCAGCGGGCGTCGTGATTGACGATGGGTTTATATTGAGGGTCACCATTTTTTTTCTTTTTAATAAAGCACTTAAACTTAACAATAAAGCACTGTTTCCTGTGGTTTTTACTTTTTGACACTTTTTTTGGTAAATGAGTATGGGTACGAGGTACCTGTTAAAGAGGGCTTACAGATTCTGATAAGCCTCCCACATGCCTCCCACCAGCAGACTCCGACAACCACAGCCCAGGCTTGGGCCTTTGTCCCCATCAACATGGGGAGAAAGTGCTTTGGGGTGGGGGGACGGGAGGACGGGATCAGTAGCTCAATATCAGTTTTTGCAGGTGACACAAAATTAAGCAGGGCAATACCTTCACATCATGAGGCAGGAATCTTACAGAATGACCTGAACAAAATCGCAGAGTGGGCAACTACATGGCAAATGAGGTTTAAGGTGGAGAGGTATAAGGTATTGTATTCGGGGACTAATAACATAGAAGCACAATACACTTTAGGGGGTGAAAACTCTGGTGGAATCAAAAATGGAGAAAGATCTGGGGGTCTTAGTAGAAGATAGACTTAGCAATAGCATGCAATGTCAAGCTGCAGCTGCCAAAGCCGGCAGAATATTAGCATGCATAAGGAAGGGGATGTATTCCAGAGATAAAACTTTAATCCTACCACTTTATAAAACACTGGTCCGCCCACATCTGGAGTATTCTGTCCAGTTCTGGTTGCCAGTCCTCAGAAGGAATGTGTTGGAGCTGGAAAGAGTCCAGAGAAGAGCAACTAAACTGATTAGAGGACCTTAATTATGAAAAGTGCTTACAAGTGCTTGATTTATTCTCCCTGGAGAGGAGACGCCTGAGAGGGGACATGATAGCGATTTATAAATACCTCAACGGTGATCTCAGCATAGAAAAAAAACTATTCAGTCGCAAGGAATGCATGAGGACACGAGGCCATACAATGCGATTAGAGGAGAAGCATTTTAACCTCAGGCTACGCAGTGGGATTTTTACAGTAAGGGCTACAAGATTGTGGAATTCCTCACCACAAATGGTTGTAACTCCAGGGAGCATGGCTACTTTTAAAAGACTCTTGGATGTACATCATAAGGATCATAACATTCAGATGTATGGAAAATGATTACGGCCACACACACCTACACAGGTTGAACTGGATGGACTATTGTCTTTATTCAACCTCAACTACTATGTAACTACTGTATATGTTTAAAGCAAAATGAACAATTTTATGGTTCATCTACTGCTTAGTTCTTAGGGTGGAATCCCGTATGGTGACATGAAGTGAAAAGGAAAAGGAGTCCAGATTTGTTATTTCAGTGGCTGGTGTAAACTACAACTGCCATCCAGTAAACACAGTAACTGGGCTAAAATCAGAAGTTTCATTCAATGTGCCTTAGCTTGGGTTGGCCCTTGCATCCAGATGCAGAAAGATACACATGTATGCTTTTAGACAGGTCTGCAGTCTCTATACAGTGGAGGCTTTTTATCCTGCCAACACATGAATGAAAAGGTCTGCACTGGGCCCTGTGAGCATGCAATGTAAGAACCAGACCAGTGAACATGGGTCTTGTATTTTCAAGACTTATGACTATTTTGGAAGATAAGGTCACTAATGACCACTAGAATTTTGCTAGTGAGGCCGCCAGCTGCACAAGATGAAATTTACACTCCATCAGCAGATAGGCGATACGAGTTTTTATACAGAATTTCCTTGTTTGGCAGGAGTGTATCTCATTTACAGCAACTCTAAAAACTGAACTACAGCTGAGACGTATATATTCTGAAGGCTTGGATTCCATTCATATTGTTAATGTAAACCTTCAGTATAGTGTCCAAATACCAAGAATCCCATCTGCTCAGCCCCCCTCAGCACCAAATAGATTACAGCAAACCAGGTGCTGCCAGTAACAAGTGGACCACAGACAGCACATGTCTCACCGATAATCCCTTTAAATACTTTATACTGTATTTGTGTTACTATTTGGAGAAATAGAAATAGCAAGGCATGGCTTCCATGAGAAAGTCTTTTTATGAAGTTCTTTTTTACTTTTCCCAGGATATATTTGCCTAAACTTTCTACATAAAAAGTTTTACATTCTTAACCACTTGATCTTCGGAAGATTTACCCCCCCCCCCTTCATGACCAGGCCACTGATCAAAACTGCGTTATTTTTACTGACAATTGCACGGTCATGCAATGCTGTATCTAAATAAAATGTATGTCAGTTTTTTCCCCCACAAATAGAGCTTTCTTTTGGTAGTCATTGATCCCCAACCCTTTTTTTTTTTTTTCTGGGCTATAAACAAAAAAAGATCAACAATTTTGAAAAAAATATATATATTTTTAACTTTCTGCTGGAAAATATATCCAATAATAAATTGATAAATTAAAATGTCTTTATAAATTTAGACCAATGCGTATTCTGCTACATGTTTTTGGTAAAAAAAAAAATCCCTTTAGGCGTACATTGATTAGTCTACAAACTATGGGATATACAGTGGGTACGGAAAGTATTCAGACCCCCTTAAAGTTTTCACTCTTTGTTATATTGCAGCCATTTGCTAAAATCATTTAAGTTCATTCTTCTTCCTCATGAATGTACACATAGCACCCCATACTGACAGAAAAACACAGAATTGTTGACATTGTTGCAGATTTATTAAAAAAGAAAAACTGAAATATCACATGGTCCTAAGTATTCAGACCCTTTGCTAAGTATTTAGTAGAAGCCCCCTTTTGATCTAATACAGCCAGGAGTCTTTTTGGGAAAGATGCAACAAGTCTTTCACACCTGGATTTGGGGATCCTCTGCCATTCCTCCTTGCAGATCCTCTCCAGTTCTGTCAGGTTGGATGGTAAACGTTGGTGGACAGCCATTTTTAGGTCTCTCCAGAGATGCTCAATTGGGTTTAAGTCAGGGCTCTGGCTGGGCCATTCAAGAATAGTCACGAAGTTGTTGTGAAGCCACTCCTTCGTTATTTTAGCTGTGTGCTTAGGGTCATTGTCTTGTTGGAAGGTAAACCTTCGGCCCAGTCTGAGGTCCAGAGCACTCTGGAGAAGGTTTTTGTCCAGGATATCCCTGTACTTGGCCGCATTCATCTTTCCCTCGATTGCAACCAGTCGTCCTGTCCCTGCAGCTGAAAAACACCCCCACAGCATGATGCTGCCACCACCATGCTTCACTGTTGGGACTGTATTGTACAGGTGATGAGCAGTGCCTGGTTTTCTCCACACATACCGCTTAGAATTAAGGCCAAAAAGTTCTATTTTGGTCTCATCAGACCAGAGAATCTTATTTTTCACCATCTTGGAGTCCTTCAGGTGTTTTTTTAGCAAACTCCATGCGGGCTTTCATGTGTCTTACACTGAGGAGAGGCTTCCGTCGGGCCACTCTGCCATAAAGCCCTGGTGGAGGGCTGCAGTGATGGTTGACTTTCTACAACTTTCTCCCATCTCCTGACTGCATCTCTGGAGCTCAGCCACAGTGATCTTTGGGTTCTTCTTTACTTCTCTCACCAAGGCTCTTCTCCCCCGATAGCTCAGTTTGGCCGGACGGCCAGCTCTAGGAAGGGTTCTGGTCGTCCCAAACGTCTTCCATTTGAGGACTATGGAGGCCACTGTGCTCTTAGGTACCTTAAGTGCAGCAGAAATCTTTTTGTAACCTTGGCCAGATCTGTGCCTTGCCACAATTCTGTCTCTGAGCTCTTCAGGCAGTTCCTTTGACCTCATGATTCTCATTTGCTGTGACATGCATTGTGATCTGGAAGGTCTTATATAGACAGGTGTGTGGCTTTCCTAATCAAGTCCAATCAGTATAATCAAACACAGCTGGACTCAAATGAAGGTGTAGAACCATCTCAAGGATGATCAGAAGAAATGGAAAGCACCTGAGTTAAATATATGAGTGTCACAGCAAAGGGTCTGAATACTTAGGACCATGTGATATTTCAGTTTTTCTTTTTTAATAAATCTGCAACAATGTCAACAATTCTGTGTTTTTCTGTCAGTATGGGGTGCTATGTGTACATTCATGAGGAATAAGAATGAACCTAAATGATTTTAGCAAATGGCTGCAATATAACAAAGAGTGAAAAATTTAAGGGGGTCTGAATACTTTCCGTACCCACTGTATACTGGAATTTTTAGTTATTTATTTTTATACCAGTAATGGCGGCGATCAGTGACTTCTAGCTGGACTGCGATATTGCAGACCCTAAGTTACAGTTTGACACTTACCAGTGACACTAATACAGTGATCACTACTAAAAATATGCACTGTCACTGTATTTATAACACTGGCTGGGGAGAGGGTTAAACAACTAGGGCAATCAAGGGGTTAACTGTGTGCCTAGCCAGCGTTTATGTTTACTGTGTGTGTTGCTTTTACTAGAAGAAGAGAGGGATTTGGGTCCCTTCTTTTCAAAAACACAGAATTCATCCCTTCCCCCCTGCCAGAACGGAACTCTTGTTTACATAGGCAGAGCTCCGTTCTGAGTCTCTGCCTGACAATCGGTGGGTGTGAATGATCCGGCGCACAGCTGCCATCCTGTAGAAGTAAAACTGCTATAGGGTGGTCAGCAAGTGGTTAAAAGAAAACTATTATGGTTTAGGGACATTTTATTTTAGTGTTTTAATAAGTTTATACATTTTGGGCTATGCAGGAAAATTGTGCATTTATTATATTTTTTTCAGGCATTGCACCCATGATCATTGGATGGTGGGTGCAATGCCAGGCCCCTAAAAACTCTTCATCCAGCTCCCTGCCTGTAGTATGGTAAGCAACGGGTTAAGTTGCTGTCTGCAAAATGTTACAATTATGTATATGTCTGGGAGCTGGGTGTGGCTGAAGTTAGTTGCATGCTGATGTGCAGTGAATAAAGAAGCAACCTGTACAGCTTGTCTGTCTTAATACACTATATTTTGGCGACGAGGATGGCTAGCTTTCTGGATTTACTACACTACACTGCCCATACCTGTGTATAGGCATTTCAGTAAGAGAACTGGAGGAAGTGTCAATGGACTACGGGTGTGGTGATCTTTGCACTTGCATTCTGTTGAAAATCACAAGTCCATCTGCCACTGTGGCAGAAGGGACTTGCAGTTCATTCATTCACAGATCTTTGTGAATGAATAGTGCCACAGTGCAGATGGAGCCGCCCACGCCTGCGCCAATTTCAAATTTGACAGCTGGGATGAACTGTCAAATCGCATGACAAATCACACTAGTGTGAACAAGAGCTTAAAGTGCAGCACTCCAACTAAACTAATAATTAAATAGATAAAATAAATGTGTATCCAAATATCCATCCAATGCGAATAACTTGAAAAATACAACACTCTCAATAGATAGATTACCTAAATAAATATGAATAGTACACAAAGCCAAAAACAAATGACGTAATTCAATATGGTGGATCAATAAAGTGTTCAAGCGTGTTTCTCTTATAATATACTGTATCTCACAAAAATTAGTACATCCCTCACATTTTTGTAAATATTTTATTATATCTTTTCATGTGACAACACTGAAGAAATTACACTTTGCTACAATGTAAAGTAGTGAGAGTACAGCTTGTGTAACAGTGTAAATTTGCTGTCAAAATAACTCAACACACAGCCATTAATGTCTATACCGCTGGCAACAAAATTGAGTACACCCTAAGTGAAAATGTCCAAATTGGGCCTAGTTAGCCATTTTCCCTCCCCAGTGTCATGTGACTCGATAGTGTTACAAGGTCTCAGGTGTGAATGGGGAGCAGGTGTGTTAAATTTGGTGTTATCGCTCTAACTCTCTCATACTAGTCGCTGGAAGTTCAACATGGCACCTCATGGCAAAGAACTCTCTGAGGATCTGAAAAAAAGAATTGTTGCTCTACATAAAGATGGTAGGCTATAAGAAGATTGCCAAGACCCTGAAACTGAGCTGCAGCATGGTGGCCAAGACCATACAGCGCTTTAACAGGACAGGTTCCACTCAGAACAGGCCTCGCCATGGTTGACCAAAGAAGTTGAGTGCATGTGCTCAGCGTCATAGCCAGAGGTTGTCTTTGGGAAATAGATGTATGAGTGCTGCCAGCATTGCTGCAGAGGTTGAAGAGGTGGGGGTCAACCTGTCAGTGCTCAGACCATACGCTGCACACTGCACCAAATTGGTCTGCATGCTATCGTCCCAGCAGGGAACCTCTTCTAAAGATGATGCACAAGAAAGCCCGCAAACAGTTTGCTGAAGACAAGCAGACTAAGGACATGGATTTCAGGAACCATGTCCTGTGGTCTGATGAGACCAAGATAAACTTATTTGGTTCAGATGGTGTCAAGCATGTGTGGCGGCAACTAGGTGAGGAGTACAAAGACAAGTGTGTCTTGCCTACATTCAAGCATGGTGGTGGGAGTGTCATGGTCTGGGGCTGCATGAGTGCTGCCGGCACTCAAGAGCTACAGTTCATTGAGGGAACCATGAATGCCAACATGTACTGTGACATACTGAAGCAGAGCATGATCCCCTCCCTCTGGAGACTGGGCCACAGGGCAGCATTCCAACATGATAATGACCCCAAACACACCTCCAAGAGGACCTCTGCCTTGCTAAAGAGTTGACGGTAAAGATGATTGACTGGCCTAGCATGTCTTCAGACCTACACCCTATTGAGCATCTGTGGGGCATCCTCAAATGGAAGGTGGAGGAGCACAAGGTCTCTAACATCCACCAGCCCTGTGATGTCGTCATGGAGGAGTGGAAGAGGACTCCAGTGGTAACCTGTGAAGCTCTTGTGAACTCCATGCCCAAGAGGGTTAAGGCAGTGCTGGAAAATAAAGGGGGCCACACAAAATATTGACACTTTGGGCCTTATTTGGACATTTTCACTTAAGGGTGTATTCACTTTTGTTGCCAGCGGTTTAGACATTAATGGCTGTGTGTTGAGTTATTTTGAGGGGACAGCAAATTTACACTGTTATACAAGCTGTACACTCACTACTTTACATTGTAGCAAAGTGTCATTTCTTCAGTGTTGTCACATGAAAAGATATAAAAAAATATTTACAAAAATGTGAGAGGTGTACTCCCTTTTGTGAGATACTGTACACGGACTCCTGTGCACAAAGGTCCTGCTTATTGTGAACAGTTCCCACTATAATATTGTACCACAAATATGAAAGTGTCAATAGTGCATCAGTGCTATAGTGCTCCATTTTAAACAATCTGCAGACAGGTGCTCTCCAGTGCATTTCCCCTGTGGATGTTCACTTACCTAAGCCATTGTGACCTCTTATATAAATAATTTGGTATGTATGCACCTTCGGTAAAGGGCCCTGGTAGCCAGGAGAATCTGGTGAAGCAAGAGGATACTTTCACTTAGACAGTCTAGATTATAGAGAGATCCCGACTTTAATGTTGGGATCTACCCAGAAGGTTGAAAGGAGCCTGATCCCATCCCCTGTACAGCCCAGCACTCCTGTGAGTGCTAGAGGGAAGAGCAGAGAACCGGTCTGCTCACTGAAGACTGAGAACTGAGCAATCAGTGGTGTTTAATCGCTAAGTTCTCAGTCATAGAGGTGTCAGAAAACAGATGCAGCATCGGATCAATCCTGCATCCACCTAGATAAGTATGTAGGTTGGTTTTTTTGCAAACCCCATCTTTTCACAACTGATCAGCTTCCCTGTGTCTTCACTCTAGAGCAGCCTTTCTCAACCCTTTCAACACAGAGGAACCCTTGAAATAATTTTCAGGTCTCAGGGAACCCCTGCTAAAAATGGCTATATTTACAACTCATGATACATTAGTGTGAGGGTCAGTGGGATGAATGCTCCTTACACTTGTGGACATTGGGAAGAATAACCTTCTTCCAGATAGCTAAAAAGATCAATGGTGTCAGGGGAACTTATCTGAGAGGCAACAATTGCTCTTTGCTCAAGGAACCCCTAGTAACCTCTGGGGGAATCCTAGGGTTCCACTGAACCCTGGTTGAGAACCACTGCTCTAGAGGAACAGGAATACTTTATATTTTGAAGTGTATCCTTGAGAATGGAAACGACTGCTTCAGATTATTTTGGTGTTGAAATGCACTTTAACAGAATTAAGTATTTCAATTTTGTTTTGATTTGTGCTTTACAGATGTCAAATTCTTTTATATTCCCTTTGGCAGGCAATGTGTAATATGAGAGATAATAGCGTAGTCTATTCCAGTTCTTGAATTCATTATTTGTCTAAATACAGTACAAGCTTATCCAATAAATCAGTACAAGGCACAAAGTGCATCACCCATAGCAGCAAATCGGAATCCATCTTGTATTGATTTGCTTTCAGCTGAACTGTCCCATTGTCGATAGTTATTGTACTTAGTGCTTTCTTCATTTTACTGTTATTAAACACGTCCAAAAACTTTTCTTTTATGCTTAGTGCACATGATGAGAAAATCGGATGAAAAATACCGCTTTTAGAGTGATCGTCTGATAATCTGACCATTAGTACACAGCTTTCGCGAGGCGATCACGACAGTTTATGCAAAATTATCCGAAAGGACAAACATGAAACTTGTCTCGTAAGATAACAGATCTAATGATTGTTGTTTAATCAGTACTGTATTTGTTCGCAAAATATCAAGTGACTAATACTGCGCATGCTCGGAAACTAAAGAACACATTACAATACAATACATTACATCACAGGAACTTATTTGTATTATTAAATTAGTGACCTAGTCGTTTTTAATATAAGACTTGCATGCAAAAAAAAAAAAAACGGACGATTACTCGTCCAATAGCCTCATCATGCGTACAAGGCTTTAGGGCTTATTCACACAGGCACTCAGGCCAGTGAATGAGCCATTTGTTTATGCAACTTAAGTCGCCAGGTTCTACATGCAGGCAGCCCATGTAAGTCTATAGAGATGCAGCAGCTGTACAGACACAGACACTGATTCTAATTTAACAGGTGTGAGGGTAAGCGGCCCTGAACGCAGACAATGTGCATTTAAGGGCCGCTCACCCACACAACTTTCAAATTGGGGTGAGTGGCTGTGATCATGCAGCTGCTATGTCCCCATAGACTTATATAGGCTGCCTGCAAGCAGCACCTGGCGACTCAAGTTGCATAAACAAATGGCCCGTTCATGGTGTATGAGCCTTAGTGCCTGTGTGAATGAGGCCTTATGCTGAATTTGCAACTTAAATGGGTTGTAAAGTCAGAAGGTTTTTTTAACTTAATGCATTCTATGCATTAAGATAAAAAGCCTTATGTGTGCAGCAGCCCCCCCTAATACTTACCTGAGCCCATCTCTATCCAGCGATGTCCATAATTGCCTCAGCCAGTTGGGACTCTTTCTCCTGATTTGCTGAGACACAGCAGGGCCGCCACTGGCTACCACTGCTGTCAATCAAACTCAGTTAGCCAATCAGGAGAGAGGGGGGTGGGGCTGAACAGCAGCTCTGTGTCTGAATGGATACACGGAGTTGCAGTTCGGCTCAGGTTCCCCCATAGCGAGCTGCTTGCTGTGGGGGCACTCAATAGAAGGGAGGGGCCAGGAACACCGAAGAGGAACCCGAGAAGAGGAGGATTCAGGCTGCCCTGTGCAAAACCAACTGCACAGAGCAGGTAAGTATAAAATGTTTGTTAATATTAATCGAAAAAAAAATAGACTTTACAATCGCTTTAGATTTTTAAACAATTTTTGCCAACATACTCGATAACTATATATAAATAAAAATAAGGCCTCTTTCACACGGGGTGGATTCCATTGGGATCAGCAGGGGATCTGTGTGTTGATCCCTTGCTGATCATAGCAGAATGGGCAGAATACACATTCCTGTCTGCAGTGTATCTGCAGAGCAGACAGGGACAGAGCAAGCTCTGTTCTATGGGCGGCCGGGAGTATATGGAGTATACATGTGGAGGGATCCGAGGACACAGGGGGGCCACCCCACTGGAGGTCCACTGTCTGTTTACACTCGTCTAACTGTACAAAAAAATGGCAACCACCCCAAACTATAACTAGCCTTTGCAGCAAAGAAGGGCACACAGAAGGGCAATGCACATCGCAAACAAAAGATTTCCCAGCACACTTACTAGCCAGCCTGCAAAGCAACCAAATTGGCCCTGTCTAACAGTTTCATTTGCACACATTTGCAAATACATGCATAAGCTGCAGTGCCCACGTCAAGGGATCTCTGTATATACTGCAGTCTTAACTCTAAAATTTCCAGAGTCTCCATAGTAGGAACACATATAATGTTGGATAGGTTAAGGGCAGCTGTGCCTAATGGGAGCCTGACCCTCCTTAAAGGCACACGGCCGCACATAACGCTCAGTAATAGCACAATTGGAACAAAAGTATCCAGTGTGTCCCTGCACCCAAAATGCAAACGTGTGCAAACAAAACCCTCTGTTTTTAACATTTACACTCAGCTACCTCCGACCCGCTCTGCCTAAACAAAAGAGAACAGAATCCTGTCTGTTTTTTTTTTTTTTTTGCGGGCCAGATTAGACCCAGTCCTCATAAACAACATCTCAGTGAATTCCACAGTAGCTCTGTTAACATCTGGAGGGATCTGAAGAAACAGGGGGAGCACCCCACTGGAACTAAAGTATTCTGGTAGTAATTAAGTAAGTGATACTCACAGGAGTTGGGTTTTCCAAAGAACCTGCCAGCTATTAGGCTCTGATCCAGCTGCCTGCACAGTGAAGGTCATCTTACCTGGCTGCAGGTCACTTTCCCAGCTATAACTGGCGTGACGGTGTTCATCATCGCTGGGAGTGGGGGACAGATGCTTGGGGGACGCTGATAGAATGGTTTGGATGGCTTCAGAAGGGAGAGTGAGATTTTATCCCACTTTGCACTGTGAGACCTGTGGCCTGTTGCCATGGAGTCTGTGACACCTAGATGTGTATTCCATGTGTTTCAATGTAGACGGACAGACTGTCATTGGCAGTCTTGTCCTATTGTCTATCTATTGAGCTGGAGTGGATTGTGTTAAGTCTGCCTGAACCATTGTTAAATGTTAATGACCTCGCATTGTTCTGTCCAGATGGCCAGATAATTAGTCCAGGTTAATTCTGTTTCTGTATACAAGTACATCTGCATAGGATAATGTAATCAGGCAACCCCTGACCTGTGTGTAGTAATTTGATCAGGAGGGGGATGTGCTCATATGTTTTTAAATTGAGTGTGAAACAGTTCAATAAAGGAGAAGGTTCCAAAACCTGTACAAGCTAAGTTGTTGGCTAGCTTTGTATGAGGGCAGCTGGGAAAATCTGGGATATATGTTCATGACTGCAAGGAAGCCTTATACTGATGGAAGACCACAAGTACAGTGTGGGTTGGCGTTTCCGTTACAACTGGAATATTTCCTATCAGCTCCTGTTCCAGTGAAAACAGTCACAAGAACGTATAGAGAAGACGAAGCTCCCCAAAGGGGAAAATAATTAAAAACTTAACAGGGATTCAAATCTTTTTAAACTCTAAGCTTTAAGCATAGCTAAAAAAGCAGAAACGAAGGCCAAAAACACACAAAAAAAACTATAATCTCTAGCAGACCCTCGGGCAATTAGCAGTTTTACAATGCCAGCCTTCATGTTAGATTTCAATTTAGATTGTCTTTATGCATACACAGCCAAAACGTTTTTATAGCTTTGGATAGTGCAGAAGTAGTAGAGTGGATCAAAGTAAGTATGCATATTCCATACCTGGCCAATCCCTGTGGAAGTGGAGAATCACTGTAGTAGCCACTGCTACTAACCACAGGTGGTTGCCGCTGGGCAGAGGTTCCATTCAGAAAACACTTTGAATTTTGTCTGTTAATGCAAAGCATTCTCTGATTGGACAAGGTGGAGAGGCAAGGTTGTAACATGATGTCCACCTCCATAAAGTGCATTGTTTTAAATGAATAGAGTTGCATTGTGAGAAGGAGCAGTAAAGTTCAGCCACTGTGTAATGCAGCAAAGCATTAAGCAGAGATTTTACTGTATATGCAATAAGTAATTATGGATGACCCCATGTCCCAAACTATTTAGGATAATAAGTTCTTCAAATCATTAACAGGCATTGATGTGGTTATTTATATCCAGGTGATCTCTGGTAGTTGTCTGTTTAAACAAAAGTGGAAAAATTACACATTGCCTTTAATGCTGTTTCCGATTGTGATAAGGGTCACAACCTCCACATATGGACCATACAGCTCCTATAATATGCTATATCTGCCAAGCTGGGTGACCAAAAAGCAGCAGCAGTACCACAAACTGTCAGTATTACCCATTATAGCTTCATAGGCATGTGCACAGGGTATACCGGGGCACACCTTAAAATCCCCACATGGCGCAGATACCCCCTGCTGCCTGGGCACCTATGTCATTTACTGGCCCCTTCCTTTTGTGAGTGAACACAGAGAGTGAGTGATCGGTGTCGATCACTCACTGTGTTCATACATAACTGAAGCATAGTAAACTGTGTTATATATGCACACACACAGATGTGTTTTTGAGCTTTAGGGTGCACACCCTAATGCAATAGTCTGCGCACACCTTTGTATCCCGTTATCACTACTTGTGGTCACTCTGTGTTGTTGGGTTTATATTTCAATGTATCATAATGGACTATAAGAAAATGACTAGTTTAATCTCATAATGAATAAATAGAAACCTAGAACAATGTGTTGGTCTGCGTGTGCCAGAACATTGGTTGCTTTATAACTCACATTGTAATTCAGTGTCCAAGAGATTTCATTATGTTTATATAAAAATTTTATAAAGGCAGGACCGCCCTGTGTGTTGCTTTTGTAGAACATAAAACTTCTCATAAAATTGCCAACAACCCCTTGATATGTGTTAATTGTTTTATTTTAGTATAAAGATGTCACAAAAAGGGCTCCCATAGCCAACATTTGGGAACCACGATGGAACCCTTCATTAGGCAGAAAGTGACATTAATGACATATCTAGTACAAATTGCTGGCCCTAATAAACATACAGTATATAATTCCAAATTATGCATAATTATTTTTGCAAACTTTTTTTCTGCATGTACAAATAAAAATTTAAACTATAGTACTTCAAATTACTGTACCGTATATTACTTTTAAAGCTTTATGGGACCTTATTAAATATGTTTTATATAAAGAGCAGGCTACAAGGGCAATATAAACAGCAAGAATGCAGATAAACCGATCCTCTTGTCAATAAATGGCAACTCCAATCAGATGTCACTTAAAGCGGAGCTCCACCCAAAAGGGGAAGCTCCCCTTACCTGCATATCCCCCCCCCCCCCCGCCGACAGTGCCACATTTGGTTTTGACCAGGCCCCCTCCTCCTTCCCCTGCCACCGGGCCATTCCAAAGCTCAGCGCACTAGGGAACCAGTTGTGAAGCCGCAAGGTTTCACAGCTGGTTTCCCTTAGAAGCAGAGGCAGCAGCAGCACCTGAGAGCTGATTAAAAAATCGGCAGGGGATCCCTGGACAGGTAAGTGTCCAAATATTAAAAGTCAGCAGCTACAGTATTTGTAGCTTCTGACTTTACATTTTTTCTGAAGCTCCACTTTAAATACTCACCTGAAACATATACTATATATATAAATTGCTGTGCTAGCCAAAAGATTTAGGTAAATTGTTCAAAGTTTGAAGATAATCGTTATTCTCAATTACAGAAAGGTAACATAACATAATAACATCATGGGGGGGTTTAGGAGAAAAAGGTATGTTTATGGATAGGGTTATAAGGGAAGAGGAGAGGGTTGTGCCGTGGTCATCACTTTCGTTTACAATCATTTTTATTAAATGTTTTCACAGAAAGACAAAGGAAATACGGTTCACAAAAAGTAAGCCAGAGGCATGCAATATTACAGGAGTTGTGGATCCTTTGCTGTATGAAATACATTCATAGTAAAACTGAAATGAAAGAAAATAAGATATGGATAATAAAACAATACCACAAAACAAACAATAATATATGTTGGTGTGATCCTCCGCGCTCAAGGACTAATACTAGAATAATATAATATACTGTAAAAATGCTGCTACTTCAAAAGAAAGTCATACATAAATCAAAATTCATCAAAGAAAACATGGGTTATTTTTCTTAGAATTTCAGTAGCGCAGGGATGGTGTTACCTCCTATCATACAGTGCAAATAAGCAGAAGTGCATAAATTGCATAAATAAAGCAAAAACCAAGTCCTTCCAAAAAGTCTTTAGTTTATGTAGTGCCAAAGCAATATGTAGTGCCTTCAATGTATGGTCCTAGGTGTCAGTTTATAGGAACCACCACACATTGTCACCACCACCACCAGTGCTGGGGAGAGATAGCTGAAATGAGGACTCGCCAGAAGACCATGCCTAACCACTCTCATGGAATAGGCATATACAGCATAAACACCTTAAACCTCCTCCTGGTATCTACTGCTGCTGCTCACCTCCTCCTCTCACTCACAGTGTGTGGAAAACAAAAGAACAAAGCACCTCCATAGCGTGATACCGTTTTATAAAGCAAATTTATTTCAACAAAAATATCACAGTCACTTGTTCACAGATAGATAAAAGCATTGCTCATAATGAACCGGGTGAAGATCTGACACTCTGCGGCAGACGCTACATTACATACACAGGACTCCAGAAGCTCCTTCCCCGTCTTACACACATACACAGTGGACGCCGTATAGCCGACGCGTTTCGTCATTTCCGACTTCGTCTCGGAGGCCTGGCTATACAGCAGGGCTATCCAACTAAATAGGGAGCTTGCGACCCGCCTCCCTCCATATCCAGGAAGTGATGCGGGATGCTGCACACCGGCTTCTAATGCCTGAGTCTTGGGAACTGTCAGCAATGCACTGATCTAGCACAATGCACCTTTACATTTAACCTCGTTATATCACCACGATACCGAGCATGTATAATTCCCAGACCGCATTGACAAGAATTGACAAGCAGCTCCCTCTAGTGGTCAAAAACTAAAAACAGTTTGACATATGTGACTAATCACTATACACACAATAAAAATAGATATATAATATGCCAATTCAGGGTACATCTATTTAACAAATAGCATCATCCCCAAAATTCAGATATCTGAAGCAGTGTATATACCTAAAATACATAACTGCAAATATGCACATATATATATATAAACATCGACACTCATATGAAATAAATCTGTGACAACATATTCAAAATCGGAGTCACATATTGCACCAAATAAATTATTCAAGACTAAATGAATTCATATAATAAATACATCATATAAAATACATCAAATAAAATCCATCACATAAAATCACTGTAGTGAAGCTGGTATTCTGCATAAGTATTATTAATAATAATATAAATACATTAATGTTAAAATTCATAAGAATAAACTTAATCAATATTTGTGCCAAGGGGGTCGTCACAATAAAACCTGTGCCTATACTCAAGAAACATATTAGGGAAAAAGAGGGGGATTAATATGATCTTAATTTAAGCATCACTGATAAAACAGTTAAGATCAAGTTCTATGTTTAACCCAGTGGTGGGATTCAGCCGGTTCTCAACGGTTCTACAGAACCGGTTACTAAACATGTGGCAGTTCGCAGAACCGGCTTACTGCTACTGACCATCTGTGATCTGTCCTCTGTGTCCTGGCTGCGGCGCTGCTCTCTCTGCCTCTGTGTGAATCGTGACTGTCCTGTCTGTGGCTGCGGCAGCGCTCTCTCTCTCTTCCGGGAGCACTGGTTGCTAGGCTAGAGGCCGCCTAGCATCTAGCAACCAGTGACATCACCAGGCCTTCTGACTCTGAGCCTCTTCTCCTCCAGCCAGGCCGCCTCCCAGTCCCCGCCTCCACCAGTGGCGAATCCAGGGAGGGGGGCATCGGGTCAATTGCACCCCCCGAAAAAAATATTACCCATGGCACTTACTGTGTAACTCTCCAGTCCATGGTCCTTTCTCCCCAGCAGGAACAGGCCAGCAGCGCGGCGGAGCTGAAAGCTTCTCTTGTAGTCCCGCCGCCGCGCCGCTGGCCTGTACAGCAGCCGCGGCCCGCCCGCAGTGAGTGCACTGGTTGCTATGCCAACCGCCGATTGGCGTCTAGCAACCAGTGACGTCACCTCGTCGCCGGTCTAAGGAGTGGAGGAGAGCGATGCCCCAGCATCCACAGCGGAACCTCCGAGTCCTTCCTCGCGCGCTGCCTGGCTCCACCCACCTCCTCCCTCCAGGCTCCAGCAGCTTCTCTCCAAGCAGCCAGCACCGAACAAGGTCCAAGGAGAAGAATCTGAGCAGTGAGCAGTCAGTGACTGTGATCTGTGACACAGAGTGACAGTGACTAGTAGTACAAAAGTAAGTACAATTTAATGGATGTATTAAAAAAAAAGCTCTAGAAAAATGATTGGGGGCAATGCTGTGGGCACTCTGCAATGATTGGGGGCAATGCTGTGGGCACTCTGCAATGATTGAGGGCAATGCTGTGGGCACTCTGCAATGATTGAGGGCAATGCTGTGGCGCTCTGCAATTATTGGGGGCAATGCTGTGGGCACTCTGCACTTATTGGGGGCAATGCTGTGGGCACTCTGCAATGATTGCGGGCAATACTGTGGCACTCTGCAATGATTGCGGGCAATGCTGTGGGCACTCTGCAATGATTGTGGGCAATACTGTGGCACTCTGCAATGATTGCGGGCAATGCTGTGGGCACTCTGCAATGATTGCGGGCAATGTTGTGGCACTCTGCAATGATTGGGGGCAATGCTGTGGGCACTCTGCAATGATTGTGGGCATGCTGTGGGCACTCTGCAGTGATTGAGGGCAATGCTGTGGGCACTCTGCAATGATTGCGGGCAATACTGTGGCACTCTGCAATGGTTGGGGGCAATGCTGTGGGCACTCTGCAATTATTGGGGGCAATGCTGTGGGCACTCTGCAATGATTGGGGGCAATGCTGTGTTCACTCTGTAGTGATTGGGGCAATGCTGTGGGCACTCTGCAATGATTGCGGGCAATACTGTGGCGCTCTGCAATGATTGTGGGCAATACCGTGGCACTCTGCAATGGTTGGGGGCAATGCTGTGGGCACTGTGCATTGAAAGGGGGCACACTGGTCTCTCTGCATTGAAAGGGGGGCACGCTGCGCTGGTCACTGTGCATTGAAAAGGGGCACGCTGGTCACTGTGCATTGAAAGGGGGCACGCTGGTCATTCTGCTTACTAAAATTTTTGAATCCCACCACTGGTTTAACCCCATCGGGTCAAGAGATTGCGTTAAAAAAATCCATTTTGTTTCACATTTAGAGAGCTCTCTTACCCAATTTGAACCTCTCCAGGACAGGGTAACTCTCTCAACTCCCCAAAATGCAAACCCCTGGGGTCCCTTTGATGGTATTGTCTGAAATGAGCAGACACATTATGCTCTCTTTTCCCTTTTAAAATATTGGTTATATGTTCACCTACACATTTTTTTAAAGTGCGTTTAGTGCGTCCAATGTACACCATATTGTATGGGCACATCAGTGCATAAACTACGTGAGTAGTATCACAGGTGATTAAGCTTTTAATCTTAAATTCCTTTTTAATAGCAGGTACATTAAAGTTATCCCTTTTCCTAGGATTGGTACGGGCAACGTGACAGGCTTTGCATCTCCCACATGCAAAAAAATCTGTCCTTCCCGGAAAAAAGGCCGTGTTAGGTGGGTCCAAAACCTTTTTCACTACTTGCCTCCCAAAATTAGGAGCTTTCCTATAGATGAACGAGGGATCCTTTGGCAACACTTTGCCCAAAGTTTTGTCCATTGCCAGAATATGCCAATGTTCTCTGAAGATGGCGTCTACACGGCGGTAATCATCAGAAAAATTGGACAAAAAACTCCACTCGTACGAATTATCTTTAGATCTCATGTTCCTACTAATTTTATTTTTGTCTAACAAAGTATCTCTTGAGGTAGTTCGTACGTTCTGGATCTCTCTAAATGTGAAACAAAATGGATTTTTTTAACGCAATCTCTTGACCAGATGGGGTTAAACATAGAACTTGATCTTAACTGTTTTATCAGTGATGCTTAAATTAAGATCATATTAATCCCCCTCTTTTTCCCTAATATGTTTCTTGAGTATAGGCACAGGTTTTATTGTGATGACCCCTTGGCACAAATATTGATTAAGTTTATTCTTATGAATTTTAACATTAATTTTAATGTATTTATGTTAATATTAATAATACTTATGCAGCTTCACTGCAGTGATTTTATGTGATGGATTTTATTTGATGTATTTTATATGATGTATTTATTATATGAATTCATTTAGTCTTGAATAATTTATTTGGTGCAATATGTGACTCCAATTTTGAATATGTTGTCACAGATTTATTTCATATGAGTGTCCATGTTTATATATATGTGCATATTTGCAGTTATGTATTTTTGGTATATACACTGCTTTAGATATCTAAATTTTGGGGATGATGCTATTTGTTAAATAGATGTACCCTGAATTGGCATATTATATATCTATTTTTATTGTGTGTATAGTGATTAGTCACATATGTCAAACTGTTTTCAGTTTTTGACCACTAGAGGGAGCTGCTTGTCAATTCTTGTCAATGCGGCTCGGGAATTATACATGCTCGGTATCGTGGTGATATAACGAGGTAAATGTAAAGGTGCATTGTGCTAGATCAGTGCATTGCTGACAGTTCCCAAGACTCAGGCATTAGAAGCCGGTGTGCGGCGTCCCGCATCACTTCCTGGATATGGAGGGAGGCGGGTCGCGAGCTCCCTATTTAGTTGGATAGCCGTGCTGTATAGCCATGCCCCCGAGACGAAGTCGGAAATGACAAAACGCGTTGGGGCGTGGCTATACGGCGTCAATGTGTATGTGTGTAAGACGGGAAGGAACTTCTGGAGTCCTGTGAATGCAGCGTCTGCTGCAGAGTGTCATCCAGGCTGTCAGATCTTCACCCAGGTTAAATATGAGCAATGCTTTTATCTATCTGTAAACAAGTGAGTGTGATATTTTTGTTGAAATAAATTTGCTTTATAAAATGGTATCATGCTATGGAGGTGCTTTGATCTTTTGTTTTCCACACACTGTGAGTGAGAGGAGGAGGTGAGCAGCAGCAGTAGATACCAGGAGGAGGTTTAAGCTGTTTATGCTGTATATGCCTATTCCATGAGAGTGGTTAGGCATGGTCTTCTGGTGAGTCCTCATTTCAGGTATCTCTCCCCAGCACTGGTGGTGGTGGTGACAATGTGTGGTGGTTCCTATAAACTGACACTTAGGACCATACATTGAAGGCACTACATATTGCTTTGGCACTACATAAACTAAAGACTTTTTGGAAGGACTTGGTTTTTGCTTTATTTATGAAATTTATGCACTTCTGCTTATTTGCACTGTATGATAGGAGGTAACACCATCCCTGCGCTACTGAAATTCTAAGAAAAATAACCCATGTTTTCTGTGATGAATTTTGATTTATGTAAGATATGGATAAGGATACCTTAAAATGCAGGTGTACACCAATAAACTGTACAATTATGATGAGCTACCTTTTCTATACCAGCAATCCAATCATGTTGCAAAGGTTTGTTTCCGTACTCACTTTAACCTACTTTGGTCTAACGGCAATACTCTATCAGGGTGCTATATAGGAGTATGGTACACTTATCATAATCCAGGAGCTGTTTAAGCTGTTCAAAAGGTACGATGACTGACTTTCAGGACTTGGCAATGGTATTTTTGCAGATACAAATAGATAACTGATAAGTTTTCTCTGAGGTCTAGGGGTATCCTCCACCATGCAACCCAGTAGAGTGTGTTGGTCAAATTACCTTGGGTGAGGGTATAAAGAAAGCTATACACTCTGATCCAAAAACGCCTCACCTTGGGGCACTGCCACCACATATGGAACACAGTCCGCTCCTGGCCGCAACCTCAGAAACATTGTGGAGACGCCCCTGGGACATAGATCGTAGTAACACATTTTAATTTGCCTCGAAAATGGAAGTATTGATGAGGCACCCTGAGGCTTCCTGAACTAATGAATGCCATTCTTCTAGTTCAGGGGTTTCGTTGAGATCCTGCTCCCATTTTTCCATATACCTTTGCTTAGCTGAAGTGTTAGTTAAAACAACTTAAATCTCCAAGATGACTTCAGATTGTATCATACTTGTGGCATATGGTCATCACTTTCAAATATATAACATTTCAAAGGTAAACTAACATGAAGTGATGGATAGTAACAATATAGAATAAAGTTGGAAAAATCTCAAAAAGTTAAATAACATCTACTATATTTAACTTAGATTATAAAAGGTTTCGGTTTGGAGTCTAGGAGTATAGAGTTTTGTATAAGGGGAGGGGGTATCCTTTAGAGGGTCATGGTAGAAAGAAGTGAAAAATCTATTCTGGACAGACATTCAGAGGTGTTGATAGGTGGGCATTGAGCTATAATTTTAAGTGCAAATGAAACTCTATTGGCTACCCAACAGGACCATGTTGCAAAAGTCTATTCAGGCATCTTTTGCAAAAAAAAAGCAGGGTCTCCATTGTTATGAACTCACTTAAAGCGGCATTAAACATGCCTTCGGGAGTTGAGCTATTGTCATAATTTGCCAGTATGCACAGCATAATTATACAATATGGCACATCTTATCTCCTACTTAGTCTGTTCTCAAGTGATGAAGGGTCCAGGATCCTGTCAGCACTTCATCCCCTGCCATCACCATCTCAGCCAGCCCCTCTATCCACTGGATAGCCACTGCTGATTTAACTCATACATCCATGCATTCCATTTCCCCAGCTTTATCCTTGGCATGCCCAGTGCAATGTACAGAAACCACAAAAGAAATCACAAGAAATATATATTTTTTTTTTTTTTTGTGTAAGAGACTTTGCGTGTCTCTTTAAGTTTACTACTACATTTAATATCTGTGCCGATTCTGTTGAGTAAGGTGGGTGGGATGATGTCTACAGATTGTTACTCTGACTACCAATAGGAAAAGTTTGTTTTGGCAAAGGAGAGTTTAAATTACTCTTTTAGTTCAGCTCACCCTTAAGATCTGTGCCATTTACGTCAAGGAAGGTGGGTGGGATGATGTCAAAAGATTGCTACACTAGCTGCCACATGATTCCCTTTTTAAATTACAGAGAAGCAACCAAGGGGAGGACTGGACATTGAATATGCACAAAATATTGTAAGTTTTGAAATTTTTAGAGCAAAAAGGGGCAATCATGGGTCTTTACTCACAGATATAGAGGTAGTTACACTTGCCAAAATATTTGTCATATATTTTGACTGGCTGCTGAAAAAACATTTTAAAATGTGCAATAAATGACATATATGATCTTAAAAGCCCAACTTGTCATGCCTGAGCATTGGAGATCCATTTTATCGTTACTTACATATTGCAAGCCAAACTTTTTTTTATCCTACACCTTGGTGTAACTAATCCAAGCATTACAGTGTATCTTTAACTTTATTTAATGCCTCTCAGATATGAATATCCAGAGTTTTATACTTTGTACAGTCATTACATATTCATAAAGTGTTTTGTTCTTACCCAGTTAATGTCTCAGATTTTATCAGTGAGCTCATTCTTCTAATTATTCCCTTGCATCCAAGTGTTTTGTTCTGGTTTTTGAAATATATTTCATGATGTTAAGTGAATGATTTACATAGAGGACATTGGGCTCTGATGACTGCTAATGTTACAGTGACAAAGGATCTCAATACTATTGCTTTCATTAAGGATTACTGGGATGACTGGAGGTTTCTCCAATTTGATCTCTTACCAGATAGGTTATCTCAAAGATATATTTGGATGGCATCACCTTTTTAGTGGTTGTTGCACCCATTCTTCAGCCTCCAGACCCTGGTTGACTGATGTTTCTTCAATGCTCTACTTGTTTCTATTATGTCTTGCACAGAGGCCACAAAACGTTTTGGCTCCTGATCTTTTTTCCGATTCTTTTTTGTTTGTACTGATCAGCTAAGTTTGTATGTTAATTTGGAGAAAAATTGAAATAAAATAATGTAAAATAAAAAAAAAAATACATAGAGTATACTTAATACTGTCATTACATGAATCAACCAAATACAATGATCGAAATACACTCATTTACTTAAAAGCAGTTCTCTGTATATATACCGTAGACATGGTAAGTGTTAATTTTTTTAACTGATCAAGTTTCATCATTTTAAAATAAAGGAAGTAAAGAAAACCTGATTGCCAGGTCTAGCCTAATTATGATGTTATTAGTTCATTAAAAGAGTCAAAAATGTAGCTTTAGACCGTCAGCCCCAAGTGTGAGAATATTCAAAAAATTGTTTTTAGTTTATAGTTTACAGCGGCAGTGATACCCCAAGTTTAGGGTTTTCCTTTCTCATTCACAGAGCATGGCTAAGCAGGTGCTCTCAGGGGTTCAGGACGTGATCCTGCTATCTCCTAAACGCCTGTTGTTTTTTTTGGGGGGGGGGGGGGTTGCCCCATGTAAACAGCCCCCTCTGGCTGTATTATAGGTTTTAGGAGGGTGCGTGGAGGGGGGGGGGGGGATTTTACCATTCTCTGGCCACCCGTTTAAAGGGGGTCTTACAATTGTAGCAATGGCCACCTGTGTCACAAGTAAACAGATTCTAACACAAAGCCAGCTTACTTTCAAAACATTTCAATCACATATTTAGTTAAACAACAGTTATTGGCAGCACATTAGAGTTCTCATCTTGTTTCCTTCTCTTATAACAGATGTTTTTATTTCTATTTTTGTTTGGATGGCTGTTTTCTTAGGTTCATTGTCATAAATAAATTGATAATTTCTCTGATTAAAAATAAACTTCCTTCTTTATGACATGTAGAGCAGGAAATAACTTTTTTTTTATAGCCCCCCATTTGGTGCACAGACGTCTCAAAGTGGGAGTGGCTTCTGTACTAAATAATTTTTGGAACGTGCATCAAAGAATGCAGATAGATCAGTGGTCGTCCTTGTGTCTTAAGTCTTTTGTTGATCGGACAACTTCCACATGTTTTTCTATTTCAGATTATGCTCAACACAGATGGTGAATTATGTGTTTGGAAAAGACCCAGGTATTCCATGGAGCCATTGAATAGAGTTGTAGTATGAGAAATTTATGTTCAGGCCAGGGCTGTTGGATGCTACGGTTTAATGGTTAGCTTTATGTCTTAAAGACATATCTATATAAAAAGAAGGCAGAGGTTACAAGATATTGCGTAATTGTCCAGACACAATGCATATAGAATTTGTAAAAGGTTACCAAGCCTAAAAAACAAAAAATTACTTTCTGAATGTTAGTAGTAGTTTTGTGTGTACTTTCAGAAAAAGTACACTTACTCTCTCAACTTTAACAGCCCAACACCATCTTGAGGTTGGAGACAATCAAAAAGGGGTTCCATAGAAGTCCTTGTTGGCTCACTGAGCAGGCACAACCATCAGCGAGGAAAATGTTGGCCCTAAGATGTAAACGTCCCAACAGGTTGGGTAGTTTGGATCAGGGTTAGGAAGCTCTGGCGGTTCTACTCTTTCCAGAGTAATAAATGGGCCTGCAGCATGCATGCAAAAGATGAAAAGGACCTGGTGTAGACTCTTTTAAAAAGAAAGGCTGTGCAGCTTTGAGCATAACGACACAGCGAAGATCACTGGAACTAGGACAGTGGTAATTATTGGACCGTATGGGCTGAATTTAAGAGCTGAAGACATGCCTTAAAGGACACAGTGTGCCAAATATAAGCTGTTCTTACAGGACATTAACAATGGTGGTTCACTATTTCTGTCATGTTGTGTACTTTAGTAAGAGATAAGATAGGTTGAGTGAGCCTAAACTGGCCGAACACATAGCAATTTGATTGAGCAATTATACTTTCAAATCCAAATGTTGTTGACATCACTAAGTGATCAAAGGCATGGGCATTTTCAACATGGCCAGTGAAGATGCAGCACCTTGATAGAGTCTAATCTGCGATCTTTGATCCGATTTCCTGCAGATTGCGGGTCACTGCACACCTCCAGTCTGATTCCCGTATCGACTATGACCAGAGGCAGACACTCTTCAGTTCCCAACAATTATGGCAACAGCTTCTCAACAGCCAGTGGGGCAGGAAAACTTTCGGCTGAGGCCGCTAACATGGCAACCCAGATGGAGGATCCCAAGCCATCTCTACTGGAACAGGCTAACTTTACAGCCCTTATGCAGGCGATTACCACATACCAAACTACCCTCACAGGTAAGATTGGCTCCCTTCAACTTCATATCGGGTTTATTCGGAAGGACATTGACATATTCCGCACTCGACTGTCGGAGGTCGAGCGCCACGTGGGAGAATCAGAGGACATCTTACATGACCACAATGCCACACTTCATACTCTTAAAAAGAAGGTGAGGGTACTTGAATCGAGGGCTGAAGATGCAGAGAATCACAACAGGAGGAATAACATCCACATCGTGGGCCTCCCGGAGAGAGTAGAGTGATCAGATCCCCTGGCGTTTACAGAACATTTGCTTCGCTCACTTCTTCCTCAGGCACAGTTCTCAGCCTTCTTCGTGGTGGAGAGGGCACACAGGATGCCTGCGATCCGCAGTCCTCCTGGATCCCCCCTTGCACCTTCATTCTGCATCTTCTCAACTTTCAAGATCAGGACTTAGTCCTTAGGTAAGCCAGGAAGATGGACACTCTACGGTATGAGGCGGCAAAGATTTTGATATTCCCCAACTACTCGGTGGACAACGGCTCAGATGATCCTTCGATCGTGTCAAGCTCAACTTCCGCATTAGGAAGATCAAGTATAGTATGCTTTTCCCTGCCTGGCTGTGGGTACAAGACGGGGAGTCGTTAAGATTCTTCACTTCCCTGGAGGAAGCCTCACAATGGCTGGAGAGCCTGCCTAAAGGGAGATAGCCCTACCATGTTGGTTTGAAAGCTGTCTTTGCTGAATTAGTAAGCATTTTGAAATCTCTATGTCTTCTAAGCACTGAGCTAGGAGTCTCTGAAAGCCTCATATGATTCATGTTTGGTTTGAACTATCTCTACCAGTTACATCTCAGCTTTAGGTGTTGGGTATGTATACTGGAAACCATACACCTTTTGGACTCACTGCCTTGAACTTGCTAAACTTTGGGTTATGCTGCACAGCCTACCTGGATGTCTGCTGGATATCTTTGTGCCCTGGTGACTACTGTCATTTCTAGTCATATCACATAACTCTGTTTACCGCTACCTCCACAGGTCTCTACCTGAGCCTATGTAGCCCACATCATTACTGATGTCTGGATTTGCTGAGAGAGAGAGCCGAGTTTCTAGTTTGTAATGTGTTTAAGTTCTGTGCCCCCAGAACACTCTGGGTGAATTTGGATCTGCAGGGATCATTAATCCTTTCTTTTTTTCTCTAGGTAGACTTATCAATGTACAGACTAAGGTGTTAATACACTGATAATTTATTTTGTGCTCCACTATTCACAACCCCATTTGGAAGTTGCCATGTCAGTTCTAGAGAGGGAGGCACACCAAGGTTTGGGGGGTGGTGCGGTGATGGGGGGGGGGGGAGAGGGAATACGTTTTCTATTGGTTTTCTGTTGTTCTGAGGCATACAGTATTGTTTCAAGCCTCTTGGTCGATGCAAATTTCTCTTTTTCTAGCATATACAGTTTCTGCTATGTTCGGGTATTGGGGAATGCTAATTGTTCCCTTCATAATTATACATGTGAAGATCCAGAGACTTTCCACTATAGATGTATATCACAAATGGCCCCCCTCTCCATAATCTCCTGGAATGTTCGAGGAGTGAACTCTAAGTTCAAGCGCTCTCTCATGTTCATCTTTAAGAAAAAGTACGATCTACAAGAGACACGCCTTACAGGTAACAGAGTGCTGGTCCTCAAAAAACCCTGAGCAGGCACATATTACCACTCAACCCACTCCTCCTACTCAAGGGGGGTTAGTATTCTGATTCATAGGTCTCTATGGTTCAGCCTCCTGGATCTTCACCTGGACCCCAAGGGTCGCTATGTTCACATGCATGGTATCTGTGACAGTATTGAGCTGGCAATTACAGGGATTTATGTCCGCCCCCCCCAGGTAATGTTTCCCTACTGCATAAATTGGCACCAACTCTGGTGTTGTACCCCATGGCAAATGTCCGTTGTGGCTGGTGATTTGTTTTATTTACGATTCCAGGTGGATGGTGGTGGATCAAAAGTTTTTAGAGTCTATGCACAACAGCAGTGCTTGAAATGCTAGAACTAATGTAACATTTATGAAAGGGGAAAGTTTTTTTCACATTTTGTAATAGTCCACAAGCATTTTGCAGGCATATTTTAAATATTGTAATCATTTACTTTGTATTGAAAAGCTATTTAATGGTTGTAGTGCATTTTTGGTGTGAGGCTGTTAGCACCAAGAGCAAGTATTAATGCTTTCAGCTCCCCTAACTGATGGATGGTATGCTGCCCACTGTGCAAAATGCTCTTTACAGGGAACACTCCTAACATGTAACCCTTGTCCTTGACTGACCCTCTAACACCTTACGTAAGACCTAAATATCATCTTGACTCTTAAACCCTTAAACCCTTGCACAGTCATTGTGCAGTACCAGCAAGCAGGAGGCAAAGCCTGCATATGAAATATTGAATACTGAATAAATGTATAAAAATTTGTGTAGCACTGCCCCCCCCCCCCCCCCCCCAAGGAATTGCTGGATACTGACTCAGCGGGCTCCCCTGTTTACCAACACACGGTTATAAGTAGATACAGTTCCTAAATCCCTCCTTGCTCCGTTTGGCTCTTCACAGCAATAAACAGTCTAGGGGTATTGGTTTTTTATTTATTTATTTTGTAATTGGGATAGGAGAAGGGAATAGTGGGCTATTCACAATATCTGAGGACTTCTATCTTCATAACTTTGCTGGTAGATATGGAACAGGCAGGCCACTCATCATGCCACTTTAGATGAATGGGATTCAGTCTCTTATTTTCTTTACTCTCTCTTACAAGCTGACTTGATGAACAATATTTTATCTTCATGATACTCTCCCTAGCATCCTCTTTCTGTTGACACCCGTCCACTGATTATCCTATGAACAGGGGTTGCCCCCCCTCAGGTCAGGCCCCTTGACTCAAGTTCCTGTACTCATGATACTGCAGAAACAGGACCTCCAGTGTCTCCCCTCTCAGTCAGCTTCCCTGGACCTCTGGGTTCAGCTCCTGTCGACCGGTCCTGTACAGTATCCCAACATGCACCGAGGTAGCCTGCCTGCCTCAAAAGCCTATGCACCCATTTGTCAGGTTTCCTCACACTGTCCAACATGCCTCTCTATTAGACCAGCGTGAAACACTCTCTAGACTGAATAAATCGCACTCTGAGCACAATGAGTAGACCTCACTAACATATCCTGCTCTCTGGTAGGCAGAGAACAATATAGATTTACCTGCAGCCCCTCTGGTAAGCAGACAGAGCTCAAAACTATACTTTCTCACTAACACCTACCTAGGAGGGTGCTACATGAATAATATTGAAAATTTGTTAAGGTTACTTAAATTAATATGATGATATATTAAATATATATATATATATATATATATATATAGATATGTATATATATATATATATACAAAAAAAACATCTGAATGGTATAGATGTTATAGATGCACTTATGAGTTTTGTAGTGGAGATAAATCAAAGCAACAGCATTTTATTTTCAACCTTTTACCTGGGCTCAGTCTGTCTTGAGATTGAGCCCTGTTGAAACGCTGACACTGGCATGCTGTTGCATTTAATTTGTTTTTTAGATTTTTATGGATTTCCTTGTGGTTGAGCACCTGGGAACACCTGGGAATTTACCTCACAGATAGGGGTGGATTTACTAAAGGCATATAGACTGTGCAATTTGCAAAGAGCCGTTGACCAGAGCTTAGTAAAGTTTCACTTTGCAAACAGTACCCAATCACGTGCAAGGAAAAAAAAAAAAAAAACGCATTTTGCTTGCACAGGATTGGATGATGTAAGTCAACAAAGCTTCTGTTCATTAACTAAGCTGATGAGCAATTGCACTTGCTCTATTTGCCTTTAGTAAATCAACCCCACAGAGCATGGTGGCTACCATTGGGACTTTATACAATATACAATATATTCAGTATATATATATATATATATATATATATATATATATATATATATATATATATATATATATATATATAGCATATCATTTATTCACTCATCTACTCATTAACAGATGTATGAGTTTTTTATTCATTAACAGATGTGTGAATGTTGTATATTAAGGATTCAGTAAATTACATAAAATTCAGATTAAGGTATTAAATTGATCGAGCATCAGCTCCTTTTTTTTTTCAGTCAAATTTTTGAAAAGGTACAAAGAGCAGAACTTATTCCACAGCGTCTTAACAGAAATGATTACATAGCTAATAATTTATTCAAGTAGACCTAAGACATATGTAACCCCAAATATATTGTATAGTATGTTTGGTATTACACCCTACTGTATGATGCTTTCTTTAAGCAAATATTCTTTGTCAATCTGTTGCAAAGTTCCTTACAACATTAAGCTACTGCCTCTCAATCAGCAGCATTCTGATAGTCAATAAGGCCCTTAGTGACATACAACATTGTATATATACATTCTAGGACAAGTTCATTCAGAAGCCCTTTAATTTACCAGCATGTTATGGTTTGTAGACAGAAGCCAGTGTAGAAGAGTACCTGTGAGATAGATAGATAGATAGATAGATAGATAGATAGATAGATAGATAGATAGATAGATAGATAGATAGATAGATAGATAGATAGATAGATAGATAGATAGATAGATAGATAGATAGATAGATAGATAGATAGATAGATAGATAGATAGATAGATAGATAGATATAGATAGATAGATAGATAGATAGATAGATAGATAGATAGATAGATAGATAGATAGATAGATAGATAGATAGATAGATAGATAGATAGATAGATAGATAGATAGATAATGCTGCCCCTTACTAAGAGGCAGTGGTTTAGTGTTTTTTTGTCTACAACAGGAAGTGCTATTACTGAACGGATATCCAGGTAAGAAACTTTGGAAAAGACTCATGAATAACAATTTGCATTAAAAACTGTATACAGTGAGCTGTGGTGCCAAACATAACTATAAAAAGTATTTTGGGTTGGCATGAAGATTAAGTTACTCAAAGGTCTACCTAATGTTGCAATGGTTTATAGAATGCTTTAGGGGTTCATCGACTGATTTCACTTACTGCCTGGAGTCGATCTAAAAAGTATAGAATTGTGTTTTCTCCTGCAAATCCAGTTAAAATAAGCTTCTAACTTTTTTGTTTAACAGTTAATAATACATAAAAAATATAACAGATCATTTTTCCTGCAGGGTCGATGATGCTTATTTTGCTGTACATTACAAGTTTTGTTCTTTGTGCCAGTGGACAAGCATTGAACAATAAACCGAAAGGAGAGCACCAGAACATAAGGTATGTCTGTAGCATACCAGGATTGCCAGGGTCTCCGGGATCCCCTGGGGCAAATGGATTAGCTGGGCCACATGGACGGATTGGCCTTCCGGGAAGAGATGGGAGAGATGGCAGGAAAGGAGAAAAGGGTGAAAAGGGCGACGCAGGTAAAGAACATCTACTTGTTGTTGCTGAAATAATATCAGGGAAAATTGAATAAATATTATTACAACGTATATTGAAGGGGAAAACAGCAGGGGGGTTGTTTTTTCAAAGGCAAATAGACTGTTCACTTTGCAAGGAAGCTTAGTGGAATGCTGGAATGATCACGTTCATGTGCAAGCAAAAATACTTTTATTTTTATTTCGGATTTTTTTAAAAGCATGAGTTTTCACTACATTCACTAAGCTAAAGGTTATTTTTTGAAAAGGTCCTGCAGTGGCAGTATCTGCCTTAGGACTGCCTCCTCTAACACGTTTCACCCAACCATGGTTTAGTTGTAGAGCTCTACGACTAAGCCTATTGGATGACATGCGTTGCGTCACAGTCCTAAGGCAGTGGCAGTCATTGCCATTTTTCTGGATGGTTTGCACAATAAATGTGGACGCTTGTGATCAATGAGGTGTGCAGTCGCTCTCCTTCACACTGTAGTAAACTCAGTGGGTTTTAGTTTTGTTTTAAGTCTTTAACAAGTAAATGTACTTTATAAATGTATCTAGCAGAAACCAACCCAATATTATAAGGTGATATATATTAATATGTATTGCAAAGCAGCCCTACCTTCCCCATTTATGAACATACATGTAAAGCCTAACTCTAACCCATATGTTTTTTTAATAGAATGGGAAAATGTATTTTCATGACTCCCTGTACAAGAAATTAGGTTAGAGGACAGGAAGGCACAACACAACATTGTCAGAAATTCTAAGGCCCCGTTCCCAACTGGTGAATTGGGATTGCTGGCATAATCGCCGCAATTCTGCCTGCAGTTCCAAATCGCTTTGCAATAGTGGCAAAATGCACCACGCATTTTTGGGTGCTATTCATTTTTAGTAAAAAATGAGCGACAATTGTGGCAAACTCCATCGCACAAAGCTTGTCGCCCAAAAGAAGCTCCTGCCATCCAAATACACGTGATGCATTTTGCCACTATTGCATTGTGATTTGGAGTTGCAGGGAGAATCGAGGCAATTCTGCCCGCGATCCCAAATCTCACCAGTTGTGAGCGGCGCCTAACTCTACCTCACTCTCTGAAATGATTTTATAGTTAGGTTTGTGTCAGTGTTGTAGAGATTTCCATTATTTCCTGACCATTACCTTTCTGTAAAGACAGGAAGGGTAAATATCCAATAAAGGACACGAGTGAAACTAACAATCTGACATAGGCTCTAACCCTTTCACGCCATATCCAAAATGTTTTGGCTGCAGATGAACTTTAACAATAAACATGTATATCTTCTCAAAAATATAAGAATTTACTAAAACTTACTAAGTCTTTTGTTCATTATAAATAAACATCAGACATCATAGTCTTTAATCTGGTACACTGTGAACATATTTCTTATTCCATAATTAGAAGGCATTACGTTTTATATTTTTCTTAGTTTTGGTGTCAGTTGCTTTTTATGAAATAAAGTAAAGTAAATGCCAGCGCCTAAAAATAAAATAGCAGCTTGCAAACAGTGTGAATATACAAGCACCAACATAACATGTAAAATGAGGTTGCAGCGCTCAAATAATGATTTAAAGTGAAAATAATCCAAAATACTGATGTGAAAAGAGGGTGTGTATGACAATTTAGTCCGTAACAACATATAAAGTCCTTTAAATAAATCCACAGATGTGTGCTGATATTCAGTGCCAATAAAATTAAAACAGACACTCCTCCACCAGTGATCCTTCACCACGATAAGAATGCGCACTCACCAGACCGATATGCTGCCTGGTTAGGACAGCAAATAAGTTTTTAATGTAGTATCAGGTCTTGAGTAAAGCCAGATATAAGGGGGTTCACACCAGAGGATATCTCCTTCTTCAATACTCCAACAGGACAGGTGCACAAATCAGCAGACATAGGAAAGAGAAAATCTTCTCATGGTGTAGTATTTATTTAAAATAAAGCATAACAGGCAACTCTACAAGCTGAATAAAACATCCAATATTGATCCATAAAATGCAGACCTCAATGAAAGCACTTACATAAAGAGCCACCAGACTCAGAGTAGTACTGGTGGCTATGGACCTCTGGCATGCAGCACTGCTCTACAGCCGTTTCACGTTCATACGCTTCCTCAGGAGCTTATTAACGAGGAAGCGTATTAACATGAAATGGCCGTAGAGCAGTGCTGCATGCCAGAGGTCCATAGCCACCAGTACTACTCTGAGTCTGGTGGCTCTTTATGTAAGTGCTTTCATTGACGTCTGCATTTTATGGATCAATATTGGTCAAGACCTGATACTACATTAAAAATGCATTTGCTGTCCTAACCAGGCAGCATATCGATCTGGTGAGTGCGCATTCTTATCTTGGTGAAGGATCACTGGTGGAGGAGTGTCTGTTTTAATTTTATTGGCACTGAATATCAGCACACATCTGTGGATTTATTTAAAGGACTTTATATGTTGTTACGGACTGAATTGCCATACACACCCTCTTTTCACACCAGTATTTTGGATTATTAGTTGCTATTTATGAATTGGTAAATCTATTCCTAATGAACAATTTTGACATTTATGTTAAAGGTTTGCGAGGAAAAACAGGACCACTGGGACCTATTGGTGAAAAGGGTGATCAAGGAGAGACTGGTAAAAAAGGACCTACCGGTTTACTGGGGGACAAAGGGAAAATTGGACCTGATGGACCTGCTGGACCTAAGGGTGATAAAGGCTCTAGGGGAGACCTGGGAGAACCTGGTGTGTGCAAGTGTGGAAATATTGTGCTTAAATCTGCTTTTTCAGTTGGTATTACCACCAGCTACCCACAAGAAAAACTTCCAATCCTATTTAATAAAGTGATTTTCAATGAAGGAGAGCACTACAACCCATCCACCGGGAAGTTTATTTGTGCTATCCCTGGAATTTATTATTTCTCTTATGACATCACTCTTGCAAACAAGCACCTGGCTATCACCCTTGTACAGAATGGAGAGTACAAAATAAAGACATTTGATGCCAACACGGGAAATCATGATGTTGCCTCAGGCTCAACACTTCTTTACCTAAAGCCAGAAGATGAAGTCTGGCTTGAGATATTTTATACAGATCAGAATGGTTTGTTTTCAGACCCCAGCTGGGCAGACAGTTTGTTTTCAGGATTTCTTTTATATGCAGATACTGATTATCTGAATGCTTTGTCTGATGATGATGAATTTTGATGCTGCTTAAATTCCAAACACAGTCCTAACTTAAACTTGAATGCAAGCCAGATCCTGTTAAAAAAAGTCTATAGATTTTGCTGGAAGACTAAGGTTTGCTTCAATTCCTTTAAAAGGAACATTTACTTTGACATATTTTTTTAAGAGCTGAAATTCCTCAAGTTGTAATTGTGAAACAAATGTGCACCAAGTTACATCAGAAATCCCACCTGCATACTTGATCAGTGACATTAAAGTGAAGCCAGAGTCTGAGGATACAAAAAAGGAAAGTTGAAAGAGGCATCCACTTGCAATGATAGACTGACTTCCTTCCTAGTTTTGTACCTGGCCAAAGTTATCATTAAGTAGAAAGAAGCATTGTTCTATAGTTGCTAAGTTTACAAGGCTCCTGAGAAATCAAGCGCAGAAACAATGTTTTTTTTACGTAAGTTCAAATTACTATTGACCTAAAACCCCTTCAGGCTGAATACTCGCAGCTGAAGAATTGACTGGTTGGATTTTCCCAGCTCATATGGGCTAATCATCTACAACTGGGCAGCTCCTGTGTGGAGAACATTTCAGCGGGTTGTAATTTCATATCTGCTGCTATTATGATTAATTAACTAGACTTGGGTTGAGTAGGGTGTGACTTAATCATAGTGTGGTGGTACTGCTGCTATTGAAGTCATTGCTTTCCTCAACATCAGATCCCAGACATTCACAAAGGAACACTTTTGGATATATTTAGTGAAGTATTGTAAAGTGCCAATATAAAGAGCAAAGTGCGATAATCTATAGCAACCAGATTTTGATTTGTTTTACTTAGAGCTTAATTTTAATTGGTTAATATACAGTATCTCACAAAAGTGAGTACACCCCTCACATTTATGTAAATATTTTATTATATCTTTTCATGTGACAACATGAAGAAATGACACTTTGCTACAATGTAAAGTAGTGAGTGTACATCTTGTATAACAGTGTAAATTTTCTGTCCCCTCAAAATAACTCAACACACAGCCATTAATGTCTAAACCACTGGCAACAAAAGTGAGTACACCCCTAAGTGAAAATGTCCAAATTGGGCCCAATTAGTAATTTTCCCTCCATGGTGTCATGTGACTTGTTAGTGTTTCAACCAACAGAATATTAGCATGCATAAAGAAAGGGATGTATTCCAGAGATAAGACTATAATCCTTCCACTTTATAAAACTCTGGTCCGACCGCATCTGGAGTATTCTGTCCAGTTCTGGTCGCCAGTCCTCAGGAGGGATGTGTTGGAGCTGGAGAGAGTCCAGAGAAGGGCAACTAAACTAATTGGGGGATTGGAGGACCTTACCTATGAAGAGCGGCTGCAATCGCTCGATTTATTTTCCCTGGAGAAGAGACGTCTGAGAGGGGACATGATAGCAATTTATAAATATCTTAATGGGGATCTCAGCTTAGAAAAAAAGCTGTTCATTCGAAGGAATTGCATGAGGACTCGAGGACATACAATGCGATTAGAGGAGAAGCGTTTTAACCTCAGGCAACGTGGGGGGTTCTTTACTGTTAGGGCTACAAGATTGTGGAATTGTCTACCACTAGAGGTGGTTTCTGCGGGTAGTATGGTGACTTTCAAAAGACTCTTAGACGTACATCTCAAGGATCAGGAGATTAAGGGCTATGTTAGATGATTACAGTCACACACACCTACACAGGTTGAACTGGATGGACTATTGTCTTTATTCAACCTCACCTACTATGTAACTATGTAACTATGTAAGGTCTCAGGTGTGAATGGGGAGCAGGTGTGTTAAATTTTGTGTTATTGCTCTCACTCTCTCATACTGGTCACTGGAAGTTCAACATGGCACCTCATGGGTAAGAACTCTCTGTGGATCAGAAAAAAAGAATTGTTGCTCTACATAAAGATGGCCAAGGCTATAAAAAGATTGCCAAGTCCCTGAAACTGAGCTGCAGCACTGTGGCCAAGACCATACAGTGGTTTATTTGGACAGGTTCCACTCAGAACGAGCCTCGACATGGTCGACCAAAGGAGTTGAGTGCACATGCTCAGCGTCAAATCCAGAGGTTGTCTTTGGGAAAAAAATGTATGAGTGCTGTCAGCATTGCTGCAGAGTTTGAAGGGGTGGGGGGTAAGCCTGTCAGTGCTCAGACAATATGCCGCACAATGAATCAAATTGGTCTGCATGGCTGTCATCCCAGAAGGAAGACTCTTCTAAAGATGATGCACAAGAAAGCCCGCAAACAGTTTGCCGGGGACAAGCAGACTAAGGATATGGATTACTGGAACCATGTCCTGTGGTCTGATGAGACCAAGATAAACTTATTTGGTTCAGATGGTGTCAAGCATGTGCGGCGGCAACTAGGTGAGGAGTAAGGAGACAAGTGAGTCTTGCCTACAGTCAAGCATGGTGGTGGGAGTGTCATAGTTTGGGGCTGCATGAGTACTGCCAGCACTGGGGAGCTACAGTTCATTGAGGGAACCATGAATGCCAACATGTACTGTGACATACTGAAGCAGAGCATGATCCCCTCCCTTCGGAAACTGGACTGCAGGTCATTATTCAAACATGATAATGACCCTAAATACAACTCCAAGACGACCGCTGCCTCACTAAAGAAGCTTTGGGGTAAAGGTGATGGACTGGCCAAGCATGTCTCCAGACCTAAACCCTATTGAGCATCTGTGGGGAATCCTCAAACAGAAGGTGGAAGGTGGAGGAACGCAAGGTGTCTAACATTCACCAGCTCCCTGATGTAGTCATGGAGGTGTGGAAGAGGACTCCAGTGGCAACCTGTGAAGCTCTGGTGAAAGCCATGACCAAGAGGGTTAAGGCAGTGCTGGAAAATAATGGTGGCCACACAAATTATTGACACTTTGGGCCCAATTTGGACATTTTCACTTAGGGGTGTACTCCCTTTTGTTGCCAGCAGTTTAGGCATTATTGGCTGTGTGTTGAGTTATTTTGAGGGGACAGCAAATTTACACTGTTATACAAGCTGTACACTCACTACTTTACATTGTAGCAAAGTATCATTTCTTCAGTGTTGTCACATGAAAAGATATAATAAAATATTTACATAAATGTGAGGGGTGTACACACTTTTGTGGGATACTTTATATTAACCTATGCTTCTTGCTGCTTTTTTCTTTGCTGATAAAGTCTACTTTCCTTTAAAAAGGTCAATCTGTCATGTACTTAAAAGTACATAATCTAATATTACCTTACTTACTGCTTGTCTTCAATCTAATTCCTTTGTGCTTAGAGAGGAACCTGAATCCTAGGATTAGGCTGTATATGACCTTATTTCTCTCTGTCAAAGTGAAGCCCTACCTTCCCCTGGTCCTAGGTTCTGCTTCTGTTATTCAATTGTCAAATGAGAGATTCTCTGTGGCCAGTTAAGGATTTGGTGAATGAAAGGAGGAAGAACTGTGCCATTAGTGGGTTGGGATTATTGAACTGGAGGGACATTAAGATCCAATATTTAGCTTGGGCATTGGATTTAGTGTCCTTCTCAGGCACAAAGATAGCCATCTGAAGATTGGCACAGGTACTAACCTTGGCCAATAGTATGGAGAAGAGGACAGAGACAGAGCAGTCTGTAATTGCACTGTAGATTTCAGTGGTGCTATGCAGGGTTATCATAAAGCAGTGAGCTTGCTGGTGTTCTAATCCCTCTCCACTTTGTAGAAAATATAAAAAATTTAACTGACTGGAATGAGGGTGAAATTTTTCCACATTCATAAAAAAAAACAGCAATATGGATAGATTGTTAGAGTAGGTTTTATTCACATTTTTCAGCAAACAGAATCAGGTTTGATAGAAGTAGCAAAAAGTCTTGTTTCTATATTTTTATCATTTTGGATATAGTAGGAGTGGGTTGAAAAACTCAGTTTCTTTTATTGCTATCTTTGTCACATTAGGAAAATGTCCCTTGATTGCTATCCCGTAGACTCATCAAGATGTGAAATGATGTCTTTACAATGTGAAGGAAATCCCATCTTAGACAATTTAATTTTTTAATTTTCAAGATAGTAAAAACATGACATTTGTCAAGTGACGAAACATAGAAAAAAAAATAGAAAAATGAAAAACAGAAAAGAGTATCAGCACATCAGCACAGGTGGTCAGCACAGCCCTGACGAATAGCAAAGGACAATCTCAGGATAAGAGCCAACTACAATTTAACATAAAAAATGTGTTTTCCCATAACAGTTTTCATGTAACTGACTATGGCATCCAGATGTAATACAACTCTTCACAAATAAGTCCCATATATAATACAATCAGATACCCATCCAGATCATCTTGTAACATGGAGCACTGCGTGCAGTATTATGTTATTGCTAAACAGTTGGACTACATCATCAAAGAGAGACAACTCTCACTCTGATACAGTAGATGCATCACTCACCCAGCCTCCCCACACTTTGTCAAATTTTTCCAGTTCCCCTCTACTGGCATATGTAACCTTATAAAGAGGCAGGGCTTTGTTTATCAAAGATTACCAGGCCATAATGGTCAGGGCAGTAGATTTCTTCCAAGAAAGAATAATGCTTTTCCTGGCATAATAGAACAATAGGGTTAGGAGAGTTTGTAGGGGCCAAGGGGGTCAATCAATCCCAGCAAACAAATCTCTACAGTGGGGAGTATGTTTGTTGTCCTGACAGATTGTACACATTGTACTATATTCAGCCAAAATTGTTGTATTTTCGTACAATCCCAAAAAACATGAATTAAATCGGAATGGGAGGAATTACATCACCAACAACCTGGCTACTGGAAAGGAAATATTTTAGCCAATCTAGCAGGTGTTAACCACTTAAGCCCCGGAAGATTTTACCCCCTTCCTGACCAGGGTCTATTTTGCGATTCGGCACTGAGTGAATTTAACGGACAATTGCGCAGACGTGCAACGCTGTACCTAAACGAATTTGACGTCCTTTTTTCCCCACAAACAGAGCTTTCTTTTGTTGGTATTTGATCACCTGTGCGATTTTTTGATCATGCGCTATGAACAAAAGAGCGTCAATTTTGCAAAAATAACAATATTTTTCAAATTTTTTAATATGAAATTCCCCAAAAAAATGTAAAAATCAAAATTTTTTAACATTTTAGGCCAATTTGTTTTATGCTACATATGTTTGGTAAAAAAATTGCAAAAAGCGTATTTTGATTGGTTTGCGCAAAAGTTATTGCGTTTACTAACTAAGGGAAAGATTTTTGTCATTTTTGTTGTTTTTTTTTTTAACGAGTAATGGCGGCGATCTGCGATTTTTTTTGTGGGACTGTGACATTGTGGCGGACAGATCGGACCCTTGACTGACATTTTTGACACTTTTGGGGTTACCAGTGACATTACTGCAGTAATCAGTGCTATACATATTCACTGTTACTGTAAAAATGACACTGAAAGGGAAGGAGTTAACTTTATTTGGGAGGGAGGGGTTAAGTGTGTCCCTAGGGGCGTGCTTCTAACTGTGATTGGATGTGGCTACTGGTGTAAGAACAGAGATCAACGGTCCTACATAGCAGAACCGTATGATCTCCATTCTTACACAGGGGAGAATGACAGGCGGCTGTGTTTACATTAGCCGCCTGCCTTTCTCCCGCTCTAACAGACAATCGGGTCCACCGGGCACACGCTCGGGGGGGTCCGTGAGCGAGCGGGAGCGCGCCTCCAGCGACGCGCTCACTCCCTAGAGCCTCACAGGCTAGCGACGTAGACCTACGTCGCTTTGCCTGTGAGGGGCTGACTGCCGACGTAAATCGCCGTTAGGCAGTCGGCAAGTGGTTAGATAGATTATATGCAAGAAATTTATATTGGATAATGTGTTCTCTCTCTAGTAATTGAGGAGTCCCAAATATCCATGTTATCCCCATCCATGCCAGGAAAGTTAGCTAACCAAGCATTATGACAGGGCAGAAGAAGCCTGGCAGTATCAATAAATAGCTGTTTATATATAAATGGTAGTGCCTTTTTCAAGGTATCATTCTTTGGTACGGCCTCCAATTCGCCCACACACACACTACTGTTTGAAAGGTATGCCTAAACTGTAGGTAGCAGAAGAGGTGCAAGTTAGGCAACCCAAACTGAGATTTTAGAGCATTAAAATCTTTGACAGTTTTCATGGAAAAAGTTGTCCCCATTAGAAGGTTTCTCCTCTATTTCTGCTTTGATAGCAACTAAAAATTTGAGAATTTATTCCATTGGTTATCTTATCAGTTATCAGTTATGGTATGACTCTCCCTAGATGGGTCACTAACAGCAATAATGACTTGATAGTAGTTCTTTTCCTACATAACTCTAGACAAATCTAAAAAAGTTGTAGCTTTAGGTAAACTTTTATGCATTTTCTATTTCAATTCATGGGATTTTACACTTATTTACATCAGTCTACTTGCACCAGTTACCATGTCGCTTACATCATTGCTATCAGTTTCCATGTATTACCTACAAAATAGTGAAAAATTAGTCCCTTGCACACTTTCAAACTAGTTAGCTAAAAAAAAAAAAAAATCTGTTGAACTACCCAGGTTACAAACAGAAGTTGTAATTGCATACTTTTGCAAATACATGTGGAAGCTACCCTGCCACAACAAGGCACCTCTGAAAAAAGTGGTCCTTAACTCTAAACTATCTGCATTTCCTAACCGTGGGACATATACAGCAATACACAAACAAACAGCAGGCTCACTTGGAAGCAGCCCCTTCCTCTGTAAGAGTTCATTCACACCAGCAGCTGTTCTGCAGACTAGGAGGAACAGAGCCATTGAACTGATACCGATTCATCACAATGTTTACTTTTTTCTTTTTTTTGTTTAGAACTTTTTTGATATGTCAATATAATTATATTTCATACAGTTCTATTAACTGCAGTGATGTTGCAATGAAGTGGTTTGCATTGCAAAATGCTACGTTAAAAAAAGGACTGCATGCAGTACATGTTTGGTTGTGTACACCGCTGCAATGTAGTGGTGTGAACTGACTTCATAACAGCCAAAACAGATTGCCTTGTCCTTGCATTGGGACTGTGCTGGGCAAGTCCCAGGTTCCCAACAAAGTCCAACACAAATGGTGTGAATGGGCCCTAAATTGATTGGAAACCCTTACGTAAACCCAGTAAAGTGACTGGCCTCAGATGATACACAGAGATTACAAATCCTCCTACATACGTTGTACCTGTTTATCTGCAGTCTTCTCTCCTCTACAGCCATTTAAAATCCAGAATTTATAAAGCTTGTTGTCAGAAAAAAGGGGATGGAGAGCTAAAATCACCCTCTGCAGAGCTTAGTGAGGAGAGCTCTGATAGATGATTGGAGGGAAGGGACATGCCCCCTTCACACAACACACAGGAACAGAGCTGAGGGTGTCAAACAGCTGGAGGTGCCTTCCCTCTCAACATTTTTCTATTGGTGTCAGGAAAACTTGTCAGAAGTGATTAATGCTGGTAGTAGAGGAATGAAGCAGCAGACAGAAATTACATTTAGTGCTCCTAATTGAGACAAGTACACACTATATTATATTTACATTGGTGCAGCGCTAAAGTTGATAATCGAAATACAAGTCATTCATTGAAATGTCAATACAAAGTTAATAGAATAAATTAATGTCCATAAAAAAAGAAGTGAATTAATCTTTATCCAGTAATAGGTACAGAGAAAATGATATTGATTGAAGAGGAAAGGTCCACCTCCACACCCGCAGTGTATGTTACAAAATGCATACCAGATGTAATTGATCACTGAGCTACAGGGTTGGGCGCAAGGAAAGTAAGGTCACCCTCAAGCCATATACACGATCTCTTCACTTATACTTCTCAGACGAAATTCATATGTAAAAACAAAGGAACACTTCCATAGTGTAATATGTATAAACCCATTTATTAGTAAAAATAAGGGGGTTGCACTTATAAGACATCCAGATAAAACAGCGTATGAAATCCAAGATACAAGTAAAAGGTTGCGGCATCCTTCCGGGTCTCCCTCCGGGTTCTCTCATAAACTGACCAATCAATGATGTAGTCACATGAAGAGGTCACCGTTGTAGGCCCCACCCATAGAGGGATATGCTTTTTGTGGTAAACCCATTTAACACACACACAAGAAGCTCAGAGATTGCATTTACAAGGCAGCTAAAGACTTCTAGTGTGTGCCTGCACCAAATCCAAGAAGGAAATTTGGTGGCTGCTCTGATCTGTTAAAACAAAAAAAAAAATGGAAGGGTACACATGGACAGGGCAATATACAAAACTATAGGGACAGGGTCCTCAGCACACTCTCAAGATGGACAGCAAAAATCTAATCTGGTCAACTACTTAGGATAAATACTAAATAAGATTCTAGCTGCATACATTTGCAAATGATGTGGAAGACACACTGCCATGTTAAGGCGGCTTTAAAAAAAAATGTGGTCTCCAATTGTGATCTGAGTTTACCCAACCGTAGGACATACAACTGCATACTGTAGGACATACACTGCATACAAAAAATTAAACAAACACTTTGAAAACACATCAGATTTCAATGGGGAAAAATATCTTTCTGGATTTCTGTACTGATATGAACTGGGTAATGTGTTAGGAACCAAAGGATGCCACATTGTTTGATGGAAATGAAAATTATCAACATACAGGGAGTTGTATTTAAAGACACCCCAAAAATCAAAGGGAAAAAATGATGCGGCAGGCTAGTCCGTTTTGCTGAAATTTCATTGCAGCAACTCAAAATTGTACTCAGTGGTTTGTTTGGCCCCTTCCTGACAGCATCAGGGCATGCTCCTTTTGAGATGACAGATAGTATCCTGGGGTATTTCCTCCCAGATCTGGACCAGGGCATCACTGAGCTCCTGGACAGACTGAGGTAAAACCTAGTGGCATCAGATGGACCAAAACCATAATGTCCCAGAGTTGTTCTATTGGATTTAGGTCAGGCAAGCGTGGGGGCCATTCAGTGGTATCAATTCCTTCATCCTCCAGGAACTGGCTGCGTACTGTTGCCACATGAGGCTGGATATTGTCGTTCACCAGGAGGAACCCAGGACCCACTGCACCAGCGTAGGGTCTGACAATGGGTCCAAGGATTTCATTCTGATACCTAATGGCAGTCAGGGTGCCATTGTCTAGACTGTAGAGGCCTGTGCATCCCTCAATGGATATGCCTCCCCAGACCATCACTAACCCACCACTAAACCGGTCATGCTGAACAATGTTACAGGCAGCATAACATTCTCTACAGCTTTTCCAGACCCTTTCACGTCTGTCACATGTGCTCAGGGTGAACCTGCTCTCATCTGTGAATAGCACAGGGCTCCAGTGACGGACCTGCCCATTCTGGTGTTCAATGGCAAATGCCAATCGAGCTGCACGGTGCTGGGAAGTGAGCACAGGGCCACTAGAGGACAGTGGAACCTCAGGCCACCATTCTGAAGTCTGTTTAACACAAGTGGCTGGCTGGAGGTCATTTTGTAGGGCTCTGGCAGTGCTCATCCTGTTCCTTCATGCACAAGGGAGTAGATACTACCGTAGTCCTGTTGATGGGTCAAGGACCTTCTATGGCCCTGTCCAGCTCTCCTAGAGTAACTGCCTCTCTTCTTGAATTTTCCCCATGCTCTTGAGATTGTGCTGGGAAACACAGCAAATCTTCTGGCAAAGGAACGTATTGATGTGCCATCCTAAAGGACTTGGAATGCCTGTGCAACCTCTATAGCAGTGATGGCGAACCTTGGCACCCCAGATGTTTTGGAACTACATTTCCCATGGTGCTCATGCACTCTGCAGTGTAGTTGAGCATCATGGGAAAGGTAGTTCCAAAACATCTGGGGTGCCAAGGTTCACCATCACTGCTCTATAGGGCTCAGGTATTGCCTCATGCTACCTGTAGTGACACTGACCCTAGTAAAAGCAAAACTAGTGAAAAACAGTCAGAAAAGATATGTAGGGAAAACAGCAGATGGCCTCCACCTGTAAAATCATTCCTGTTTTGGAGCTTGTCTCGTTGCCCATCTAGGACACCAGTTGTTAATTTCATTAACACCAGAGCAGCTGAAAATGATTTACAACCCCCTCTGATACCTAACTGACCAGATCAATATCCCAGGAGTTTAACTGACTTGATGCTGTACTCTGATTAAAAAGTGTTCCTTTAATTTTTTTGAGCAGTGTATATAACAATCACTTACCAAATCATCTTATTGTATTTGTTTCCTTATATGACACAGGTAAATGTGCGGCATGTTGAAGTATAACGTTTTATACCCTGTGAACTGTGAATAATTTGTTTTCATAACCATTTAGTAGCTTCCTGAAGGTACCAGCCAAAATGTGTAGTACAAAGAATAATGTTCTGCTACAGGCACACATCCTCATGACCAGGGTAGATCAGAGCCCACCTTCATATCTAACCTCTTACCCAAAACTGCACACAACTACACCTCCCTATAACCCCTAGGAAAACCACACTTCTCGTTATTGGAGTTTAATGGCCAAAGCGGCCCTTTATTAAACATAAGCTTCTAAATAATAAAACATAACAATAAACATATAAATCCAGGTAACAATGGCTGCAGGTCCTTGACGGTACCATATAACTTAAACTTTGCATCTATGGCACCAGTCTATGGCACCAGTTAGCTATGTTATGACCCCAGCCACCAAACCCTGCTTCGGGGACTAACCCAGCTGACCTCAGACGCCCACCACTATGAATTGAACCGCACCAACTTGAGGACACCATGCCTAAGATGGGTTTATCAACCTTTTACCAATAACACCAGATTTTGACCCCTGTCAAGGACCCCAAACTACCAAAGAACAACAAAAGAAGTATAACAGTACTACCTGAAAAACTAGAGTGGGATTAGGGAACTTTCTTCTGACAATTTCTTCTCTGCAAGTAACCTAAACCACTCGTTCCTAGCACTATACTTTCCTGCTCCTCCCAATCACCTCATTTATTTGACCAATCAGTTAAACATCAGTACTGACCACACCACTTAACCACTTAAGGACCAAGCCTATTTCTGACACTTGTTGCTTACAAGGTAAAATCAGTATTTCTTTGCTAGAAAATTAGTTAGAACCCCCAAACATCATTCGGGACTCCAACCAGCCGGTGGGATGGGAGACCCAGGTGGAATGGCGGAAGACGGCGGGGGACATCCCCTGCCGCTCCTCCTTGTGATAATGGCCTAGCATCTGTTTTTATCACTAGAAAGCCAACCACCGGCTCTAAAAAATGGCTGCAGGCATCACCCTGGTACAACCACTTTTTCACAGGTACATCAGTTTGTAGGAAGTGGTTATTATAGTGAACCCCTTTTACCTGGTTCCCTTTCCACCCTGTCATGTATGCCTATTTTGTTCCTTCTCAGCTCTGGGCATACCTTGAATCCTCCAACTCCGAGTCCTGGCTCTCCAGGAATCAATCAACCAAGAGAAAGAAAAGCTGATAACTGTCTAAAATCCTTGTTCAAGTTTCTTAAGCTCTCAGATATAAAGACTGTTCAACCTGGTTCACAGGAACTCCAATGTGTTTCAACCCTATGAGCAGGGCCATCTTACCGAATGGGCACGCTGGGCAGTTGCCTGGGGGCCCCACTTGCCCGGGGGGCCCCCCCTGCCCAAAGTCCCAGCACCAGCCAAGCATTAGTCCCGATTCCCATTCCTGTGTGCATCCCGCCAACGAAATTAGCAGGTGGCAAGCGCCTGTCGGCCCTGCGCTGCTTTCAGGCCACTTGGGCCATGGAGGGGGAAGCCCACAACTGCAGGAATGCCTGTCCACCTCCACAGGAACAGGCACACACAGGACAGTCGAGTCTGTTCCTGTCCGTGTGTGTGTTCACCAGACCCAGCCGCCAAACTTGGAAGCTGTCATTAGCCTGGCACTGCTGTACCAATAAATATCGCCTTATCGATAATTTGCATTTTTATTCTCGTGGGTGATTGTGTAGGCGGGGCCCCAGTTCACTGCATTGCCCGGGGCCATTTAATGCTCTTAAGATGGCACTGCCTATGAGTAAGCTCTGGTTAGAGTGAAATGTGTTGGGATTCCTGTAAACCAGGTGGAACAGTCTGTATGTTTGAGAGCTTAAAAAACTTGAACAAGCTTTTAAACAGAGAGCAGATTACCTTTCTCTTCAAGGGTTTTGTGGATAGCAAAAATGTGTGGTTTTTTTACCTTTATGGGTTTATGCTTAAATGTATATAGTTTTACATACATTTTCTCAATTTTATATGCATTTTGTACAAAGAAGACCAAAAATGCGTGCAAACTTACAGTATGTCAGCTGGACAATTAATTCAAAATATGAGGGGTGTCTAAAAGGTTTGGGTAATGGTATCAAAAAACAAACAAAACAGAAGATACAAACAAATTACCTTTATAATGTTTAAAACATGTTGCGCTGTCAAAAGTGATCGGTGAAATTTTAAAAGAAATAAATGTCCAAATATAGAAACAGATTGAACAATATAATAGCGCACACATACACAGAAAAAAATTGGTTTTCAAATTTTGCAAGGCTATTTAAAAACACCTGTTCTTATACAGCAAATATGGGGATTTGGTCACACCATATGGCCATACTGTGCTTAAGCCCACCACTATGTCAAAGTACCCCATTTTCAGTGGGTCCTACACTATTCATAGAGAAGATAATCCCACTTCTCAAAACCATAGGGCATTACTCACTCCTGTCATGGGAAAAGTTTGCAGGCTGCAGACTCCTCTGCTGAAACTGCAATGAAGGGACACCTCCTGGAACTACTCACAGGTGGACCATGCTAATGAGGTTTTGGTGTGGGAGAATGAAGCTGGACAATTAATTCAAAATATGAGGGGTGTCTGAGCCCCTGTTCACACTGGGGCGACCTGTCAGGCGACCTGGTCGCCTGACAGGTCGCCAGGTCGCCTGCCATACAAAAGCTATGGAGCCGTTCCAATAGGAGCGACACAAGTCGCTCCGACTTAGAAAAAGGGTCCGGAGCTTCTTTGGGGCGACCCGGAGCGACCTGCATAGACTTCAATGTTATGAAGTCCGTGCCGGCCGCTCCGAGGTCGCGGTGCGAGCAGCGCGCCACGACCTGCAAGGTCGCCAGGCGAAGTAGCGTCGCCCCAGTGTGAACGGGGCCTGAAAGGTTCGGGTAATGGTATCAAAAAACAAACAAAACAGAAGATACAAACAAATTACCTTTATAACGTATAAAACATGTTGTGCTGTCAAAAGTGATCGGTGAAATTTTAAAAGAAATAAATGTCCAAAGATAGAAACAGTCCCATAAAAATGATTAAATAAAGGAAGCAATTACAACAGCCAAGATCGAAGATGGGTGAAATTCCTTCCCTCCACCATAACGGCCAATCGCCCCCACCCAAATAAGATATCCTCTTACCAGAGCTCAAGGACCCCCTGAGAACAGGCAGGTCAAATAGGCTTTTTGGGACTTTCTCCCTAAAACAATGCTCCAGACAAATTGAACCAGCCATGGGGATGACGCCTCAGCATAAATCTCAGGATGGATACCACCGACTCCAAAAAGTATATTTGTACGTTTCACATATCCAGCTTTATCAGAGTAACAAGGAGAGGGAAATTACAACTTCAGTTCTGGGTATTCACGTATTACTTACTTTCATTGTACAGCAAGTTTCTTTTCATGCAGGGGGTAGATCCAGCTCAACTCTTTAATGATAACCTAGGTGCCCCCCAGCCTGGGGTCTGACTGTTAGCCATGCATCACAGCAACGCAACACGTTATATACATATTATTTTTGGTGACAAATATCGCACTGTAAATATACCTGTGTGTGGCCAGGTATGTATGAGGGGGTAATACAGTCTAGGGGTTAAATATATTTAATGTAGGTGTCCTTCTGGGACTGATGCTGGAGTTCTGAACATCAAAACTACCAAAGGCTAATCTATGTGTTTATTTCTGAACCTTTTACAGGCTCGGGATGTCTATTCTTTAGTTGATAATAGTTCTGCAAGCACCATCTGGACCCACAAAGAGAATTCCAGGTGATAGGGGCAGATAGTGTCCCCAGATGTGGGGAGATAGCATGAAGTTAGGTTGGTTGCGCATGTGGTTGTACAATCTTCTTTGGATTTACCAACAACTGTGTAGTAAAATGGCCAACCTGATTAGATATACATTGAATGGATTGTTTAGGTAGGCCCTTGCATTATATAGTTGTATAGTCAGAATGTAATATGTGTGGCCAGTTTCAATCCCACTACTAGAGGGAATCGAAGTCTAATAAAACTTTGACTGAAGCTGAAACATCCATATAAAATATCCCTGTAACTTAACCACATAATTGTTTTCAGCTGTCATAAGGAATTTATTTTGCAGATGAAGTTGATTATTCAAACTGATGATTTATGATGAAAAATAAAGACATAATTTTATTTTTTAAATAATCCTGACAAATGTTAAATTTATGTTTCATGTATAATAAAACACTTTCCTCAACATTCACCTTCATTTTGATCTGGAAGACAAATGTATGTACGTTCATCTTTAAAATGGAAACACCCAAAAAATGAACATGCCATATATTATCTTAATGAACTGGCCCAAAAGTGAGCTCAGAAAAATGGAGCACTAACACAAAGCCATGGCTAGCACCGTGCCTTTTTGGAGCACTGGCGTCTTAAGTTCTGCTAGCTTTTGTACAATAATAAAAAAAGATAATGCAAAGACAACTTTTAGCATTAAGATTATTTTTAAAAGTGTATATACTTTTGCAGTCAAATTTGAGAAAACCCTACTACAGTATATGTTTGTTACATAGTGGGGTAGCATACCTAAAAAAATAAAAATATATATATTTCTTACCTTTTTAAGGTTTCTGAGGAGAAGGTGTCATAGTTGACTGCAAGCATTTCTAAATTAGCTCAGCGTGACCTGTCCAAATAGCCTAGGACTGTTTGAGTCCAGTTCTCATTAACATACAATGGGGAATCTCACCTTCTGTACAGTACCTTTAACACTTTGCCAAAGCCTAGTACACACTGCTGTTTTTTTTGTTGTTTAACCAAGCAGGCTGAATGAAAAAACCTGATATCCCAGGTTGGAGCTGCTGTACTAGCAATCCGATGTTAGTACAGCAATTTCACCTGCTGTTCTATTGTGTTCTCCCAGGGGCAACCTCAACCTCCCCGCCAGAACACTCTGGTCAGCACTCGCAGGCCATTGGCTGAGAGAGCTGATCGGAAGCCTGTCGTCAGACCTTTTATAGTCATGCCCCTGTTCGGCTGGCTCCTGTCGGACCGGCTGCAGTGCAGGCAGGCTGAATGTCGGCTGGTTTCTATTGAACAGGCCGATGCCTGACATTCGGCCCATGTGTGCCCGTGGGGCTTTAGACTGAACGTGTTCAAATCTAGTACAATTGATGGTTATCTGCCTGCACAGTACAGACAGGGTTAATAATGTTAAACATAGCTTCCCAGACTGACTCATTAAAAATAAGAACTAAGTAGAATTTTTACTTGCTGGAAGTTCCAAAAAAAGAACAGTTATAAAATGGTAAGCTGCAATATTTATTTTACATTTTTTTTTAGGTTATACTATGTGAATGAGGACATGTAACAAATATAAATTAGGTGGCATCTCAAATTGCCTGCAAAAGTGGAAATACCCTTTAAAACCTAACTCGTTGAGTTTTTTCTTTTTAATCTTCTTTTTTTTTTTTTTAAAAATTCAATGTTTATTAAGAAAGGAAAAAGGGCATACAATATAATACAACACAACAGAGCATATTGGTAAATGTCCAATAACTATAGATGTAAATGTAGCGGGTCAGGGAACAAACAAAAGACACACGTGAGATATCAGGCTTCCGAACCGCTATAATAACATATGGAGGTTCAAAAAAATGGGCTACGGTGCGTAAGTCTTCCAGACAGGACCTCCCCTCCACCGGCATCTCTCAAATGGCCGGTCTGTTAAGGAGAGGAGGAGCCCAGCTGACATCCCGGTTGCCCCGCATCCATCACCGTATAGGAAGAGTATAAATGCCCAGGGGGGGGTGGTAGTTTTCTAGAAGGGGGAAGAGCAGAAAGAAGAGAGAGGAGAGGGGAGGAGAAGGCAGTAGGGGGGGGTAAAGAGATGTGAAAAGGGGAGGGTAAGGAAGGATAAAGAGGAGAGGGGGGAGATGACCAACCCTAACGCCGACAGCCAGTCAAGCGATCAAATCGTTGTATTCAGCGGAGAAGCTAAACTCATGCCAGTAGTACCATCGCTTGAGGAACTTTTCTCGCGAACCCCGTTCAGTCGCCATCAGATCTTCCATTTCATTAATATTTGCTTTTTAATCTTTTTAATCTGAAAAGAGTGGACTAGAGTTCGAACTTCTCTCTAATTTATATTTGTGTTTTTTACTCTACTAGGGAGATTTCCCCCTGCTTTTTACATGTGACAGCTGGAGATCAGTAGGACAGAAAGTCACAGACAGCAGTAATATTGGGTTCTTACCCTTCTGCACTATTATTTCTGTTGCTGTTTTTTTTTTGGGGATGGATTTCTCATGACGTCCTGTACCTCTGGCAGAGGTTTAAACCTTTGACCGCCATATCCAAAATAAAAATTATTTGGCAAAAGTTGGGTTGTAATTCTTAGATATTTTTTTACATTAAAATCTAAAAATGTTGCTGTTCTACCTAATTAGAGGAACAATTGCATTTTTGGTGTTCTTGACCACATTTGGAATTAAAAAAATACCCTTGCACATAAACCAAACTAGCCCTCATTTGACTAACATTGCAAATGTTGTGAAAGTATAACGGGATTTGCACTCTGTCAGTTAAGTACTAATGTGTACTCCAGGAGCTCCCAACTACAGAGCACACAGACAGATCAACCTTGGATAATGCAAGCATTGTCAAGTTGTTAACCTGGACCTCTTAATTTTATTTACGTACTTTTGAAAATAACAGTGTATTTATAGAAGTTTCCCATGACTGGCAGACAGCTAATATTGCAGCTATGCACAAGAAGGGCAGTAAGGTAGAAGCTGACAATTGCAGGCCAGATAGTTTAACATCATTTGTAGTCAGGTTAATGAAATCCCTCCTGAAAGAAGGATCATTGATCACTTAAAAATACACAATTTGCTGGACTCCAAGCAGCAAATCTTTACTAAGATCATGTCAGACATTAGTTATTGAATTTATTGACTATTACCAATGTTTTGGATCAGGGTGGTGCTGAAGACATAGCATATCTTGATTTCAGCAAGGAATTTGATACAGTTCCACATAATGATCTAATACAAAAGTTGTACAAGCTAGGACTTAACCCTTGGGTGGTTCAGTGGATTTGCAGTTGGCTAAAGGATAGATACCAGAATGTGGTTGTAAATGAGATGCACTCAGAACAGAGATCAGTCACTAGTAGTGTACCACAAGGCTCTGTACTAGGTCCTGTTCTATATAATCTCTATGTAAGTGATACTGTCTAAATAAAGGTTTGTTGGGCAAGGTATGTCTTTTTGCTGATGATAAAAAGGTGAGTGATAGGGTTGATATCCCTGGAGGTGTCTGTAACATGGAACAGGATTTGGCATTGCTGGAAGATTGGTCAAAGCAGTGGAGACTGCAATTCAATGTTTGTAAATGTAAACAAATGCACCTAGGGAAAAAGAATAACCTGAAAGTGTAAAACATTAGGGGTACACTGTTAGCCAGCACTACAGAAGAAAAAAATTTGGGGGTACTCATTTCAGAAGATTGCAAAATTAGCAAACAGTGTGACCAGCCAGTGGGAAACGCAAATAGAATTCTAGGATGCTACACTAGAGGGATCACCAGCAGGAGGAAGGAGGTTCTAATTCCCCTATATAGATCCTTAGTGAGACCTCATTTAGAATACTGTGTCCAGTTCTAGAGACCTCACTTACTGAAAGATATTGAACAAGTCCAGAGATGGTTAACAAAAATGGAGAAAGGTCTGGGAGAAAAAACGTATCAGAAAAGACTTAAGGAACCTAAAATGTACAGTCTGGAGCAGGGCCAATAATGGGTGGCTGCACAGGATGCACTGCTCCCCGGCACCACGAGCTGAGGCAGAGTATGGGCACCAAAGCGCAAGTGCCAGGGTCCTCCCCTCCCTCCCTCCTCTCCTTGACCCGTTGTGACACGGAGCATGGGTCAAAAATGCAGGGCGGCTGCTGTAACAAAGTCCCGCCTCCTAGACCGGCTCCTGTGATAGGCGGCACACTGATCCAATGTCGAGAAATTGGATCAGTGTGACTGATGTGTATCATAGGAGACATTCTAGGAGGCGGGACTTTGTTTCAGTGGTTGCCTGGGAAATTCAAAAGCTCCATGACACAGCGGGAGATCGCCGCTCTGTTATCCAGGCACTGATAAGGCTGCATTTGATCGGCACTGACAAGGCTGAATTTGGTGGGCACTGGCAGGCTGCATTTGATGGGCACTAGTAGGCTGCATTTGTTGGGCACTGGTATGCTGCAATTGGTGGGTACTGGTAGGCTGCATTTAATAGGCACTGATAATGATAATCTGCATTTGATGGGCACTGATAAGGCTGCATTTGATGGGCACTGGTAGGCTGCATTTGGTGGGCACTGGTAGGCTGCATTTGATGGACACTGGTAGGCTGAATTTGATAGGCACTAATAAGCTGCATTTGATGGGCACTGATAAGGCAGCATTTAATGGGCACTGGCAGGCTGCATTTGGTGGGCACTGATGAGGCTGCATCTGGTGGGCACTGGTAGGCTGCATGTGATGGGCACTGGTAGGCTGCATTTGATAGGCACTGATAAGCTGCATTTGATGGGCACTGATAAGGCTGCATTTGATGGCCACTGATAGGCTTCATTTGATGGCCACTGGTAGGCTGCATTTGATGGGCACCAATGACGCTGCATTTGATGGGCACCGATGAGTCTGCATTTGATGGGCACTGAGAAGGCTGCATTTGGTGGGCACTGAAGAGGCTGCATTTGATGGGCACTGTTGAGGCTGCATTTGATGAGCACTGACAAGGCTGCATTTGATAGGCACTGATAAGCTGCATTTGATGAGCACTGATAAGGCTGCATTTGATGCGCACGGGTAGGCTGCCTTTGATTGGCACTGATAAGGCTGCATTTTGTGGGCACTGATGAGGCTACATTTGGTGAGCACTGATGAGGCTACATTTGGTGAGCACTGATGAAGCTGCATTTGATGGGCAATAATGAAGCTGCATTTGATGGGCACTGATTAGGCTGCATTTGATGGGCACTGATTAGGCTGCATTTGATGGGCAATGTTGAGGCTGCATTTAATGGGCATTGATGAGGCTACATTTGGTGGGCACTGATGAAGCTGCATTTGATGGGCACTCATGAGGCTGCATTTGATGGGCATTGATGAGGCTGCATTTGATGGGCACTGATGAGGCTGCAATTGAGGCTGCATTTGATGGGCACTGAAGAGGCTGCATTTGATGGGCACTGATAAGGTTGCATTTGATGAGCACTGGTAGGCTGAATTTGATGGGAACTGGTGAGGCTGCATTGATCTCTTGTATCATGTCCGTAGTCCCTGACCATCTCTTGTATCATATCCAAAGTCTCTTACCATCTCTTGTATCATGTCTGCAGTCTCTGACCATCTCCTTTAGTATGTCTGCAATCTCTGACTATCTCTTGTATCATGTCTGCAGTCTCTGACCATCTCCTGTAGTATGTCTGCATTCTCTGTCCTTCTCATATAGTGTGTCTGGGGGATCTTTCTAACAGACTCTCTAACGGAGGCCACTCTGTGCCCATTAGAGAGACCCCCCTCCAGGTCCCATTAGAGTACTCCGCTTCTCTTCCTCTATTTTGTTTATTGTTAAGAGATTGTGGGAGGATCCCAGGTTAACGAAGACTCCTTAGGGGAGCATCTCTGTGTTTGAGTCATTGCCATAAAAACAGTTTTAAATGGGAGGAGTTAGTAAGATGACCATGCCCATGTGGGGGTGCCAGAAATATTTCTGCACCCAGGCGTCTGTAACTCTAGGATCGGCCCTGGTCTGGAGGAAAGATGGGAAAGTGGAGACATGACGGAAGCCTTTAACTACATTAAGGGGGTGAATAAGGTTCAGGAGGGCAGTTTTTTCAATATGAAACAAAAATCAAGAACACAGGGACATGACCTCAAACAAACTGGAAGAAAGTTCAAAACTAATTCTAGAAAGTATTATTATTATTTTACTGAAAGGGTAGTTGATGCTTGGAATAAACTTCCAGCAGAAGTGAGACAATCAACACAAGATTTGATGGACTATTCTGTCTTTTTCTGCCGTCACTTTTCTATGTTTTTATATTTCTAATTCTATAGGCCCGATGAAGGAAAGCCCTATAGCCCCTAGAACACGTTGGATTGTCAACTTGGCTATATTAATATTAAATAAATTGATATAATGCTCCTGCGTCTTCTACACACCCTGGATTCCCCTCAAGATGAATTTTGAAGGCCCATTTATGCTTTCTCCTAGCCAAAGTGATTAAATTCAACATTACTGACTTGACATTGATTTCATGCTACTAAATAGCTTTTAAAACCAGCGCCTCTGACTTGCACCTACTATTTTTTGTCATGATAGGTTCCCTTAAAAGTTGTGCCATTGAAACTGCCATACAGTAGCCTCAAAAGCTACAGCTATAGCAATAGCATATACGCAAAATAAATAACTACTATGGTTTAGAAGTAACTTTTGAGAACTGTTATAAACATAATCAACAACCTATAGTGGAACCTAATTGTATCTGAGTACCTCAAACTGAAAACACTTTTTAGTTCATTTTTAAAATTCAAAGCAAACTCACCCATCCATCCATGTCTCCATACTTTATTTTGTTGAGTAATCACTTTAAAAAACATCCCCCTAGCATTTCTAGCCATTGCCATCTTGAGTAAGGGCAGATGAAACATGTAGCATTTACTTTCTAAAATTCATCTGTCCTTAGCTTAGGCATGCAGGCCGTGGGGTGCTACCACTCCTCCTCTCCCCCCAGAGGAATAAAAATGCCCATGAAGACTCATGGGATGTTTCATTTAATTTTTCCTAGGCCAGAAACCAGGAAACAGTTAAAGAAATGTAAAAAAATGGTTTAAAAAAAAAACGCAAATATAAAATAGCTTCCTGCTTCTTTACTAATGCGAACAGCATAAGGAATAGGAAATAGTTAATGTTCATAGAGAGAGAGATTAATTCCGCTTTAAGTTTCTCCGCTGTATAAAGACAGAAAAAAAAGTCCAAATTAAACATTTATTAAAATAATAGTCTCATAATGTCCAGTTTTGTACTGTTCCACACCTAAGGGAGAAGACTGTAATTTTACTCAACAGAAAGAACATTGGCAGGCATCATTACAATTTATTTTATGTTAATTATGCCAAAATGTCTTGTATTTCTGTGGAAAAAATCAATAAGCAACAGTTTTAAATTAATGTGCCTACAACTTTTTAATATTTAGAGCCGGGTCACACTATTGCGATGCGGGAAGGCTGCGAATTCGCAGCCTTTTCCCGCATCGCACACGCACCCCCGGCAGTTCACACTGCCATATGCGATCCGCTGGGGGTGTCAATGTAATCTTAACGACACCCCCAGTTTGATCGCATATCGCAGTGCGATCGTGCAGTTCGCACAGGATGGGATCGCACAAGTGTGAACCGCTGTGCGATCCGATCCTGATGCGGCTGCAAAAATGCCTCCTGTGCGTGTTTGCACCGGGTGCGATGCGAATTTAGCCATACAAACTGTATGGCTAAACTCGCACCGCACAGCTGATCGCATGTAATGTCGGAGCAGTGCGCTCCGACATTACATGCGAACCCGGCACTCGCATCAGTGTGAACCGGGTCTTAAGCTCCACCAAACAAACTAAAGGAAAGCACGTGATTTTGAAATTGATAAGCAGTGACATTATGAGAGTAAAAACTTTTTTAGTAATTGTATAGATCAGTGATCTCCAAACTGCACCGGCTGGCTTTGCTTGCCTTTATCTGGCCCTTGGGGCACCATGCCATCCACTGACATCAATGATGGAGCACCATTCCTACCTTGAATAGCAACAATGGGGCACCATTTCTCTCTCTGATACCAACAGTAGGGCACCATTCTTTCTACTAAAACCAATGATGGGGCACTGTTTACTCTCACTAACACCAGGGCATTTTCTAATCCCACTGACAAGAGTCTAGCCCCTGCAAGGCCTCAAGGACAGTAAAATGGCCTTTTTTCTGAGAGT